>NW_025335268.1:116264072-116603304 GCF_004798865.1 Varanus komodoensis
TGGAAGTAGAGTCTGGGTGAGGCTGGGCCGCATCAAGTATTCCACCAACGTGGTGGTGGTGGGCCGCTCATACCGTGGCCGGACCGGGCGCCGCCAGCACTTTGAAGGCTGCAAGGCCCCTCCCCTGTGCCCTGCCCATCCTGGCAATTGGCCCGTGGGCCGTGAGTTTGAGACCGCTGCTGTAGAACATTCTAAAGCTTAATAGCTGCATTGAGTATAATTGTTATGGATGGGTGATAGAAGACTCATATAGAATGTGCACATATACTGTGAACCACTTTGTACATATATATTTCAAAGAGACTACTGTGGCAGTGGATCTGATTCTTTAAATTAAATTAAAATTTTCTGGCTGTCCCCTGAATGTAAGTTGAGCTGGCAGGAGTTATCTTTGTTCATATTCAGGCTTCAGGGTAAGCATGTCACTTTGTCCAGGAGGAAGAAAGGGTCTTCTGCATATGCTAATTTATTTATGTAAAAAAAATTCAGAATAGTTTAGGACTGAGGCTCAGTTTTAAAAATCCAACCATAGTACAGAGGCAGGCAATGTCAAATACCTTAGATCAGTTCTGAAAATCCATACATGTTTAAAGTTGTGCAACAAAGCCCATCTGTTCCTTCCTTGCCCTAATCTGTGGAAGAATGGTCCAGTCTTTCACTCTGAAGGTCGTGAAAAGTTTTTGGAAGAAAGGCTGGGGCAATTTGATTTTATTTGATTTACCAGAGGCATGTCCAAAGAATTGGAGTCAACTTTAAGCAACCCCCCACCCACCCCCTAAATCCCAAATAGCCAAACCAGTTCCTTGGAATCTATAGCACAGAGAACATAATCAAATCAAATGCATCTGTGCTTAGGGCTTATCTCCTCCCACTGCACTTGGCTATTTTGAGCTGCTCAGGAAGTGGTGCTGCCCTTTTCATCTCCTTGTATATGTGTGTGGGATTTGTCTCTCATTTGACTCACTTCTTCCAAGCATCATGATGTCAGGAACTGCCTTTCTTCTGAGACTGGACAATCAGCAACGCAGGGTACTTCTAGGAGGAGGATGTAAGTGGCGCTTATTCAGTCTACCTCCTGTCACCACCTAATCATGCAACTGTTCTGCTAATCTATTCATGCTAGCCCAAAGAGCAAAGCAGGGTCTAAGCTAACAGAAAAAGCAGAGATACCAAAATCCTAGAGAAAAGTGGGCACTGCTTTCTGATTTCTAGTACCTCTCTCCAACTTCCCAGGCACACTTTTGATCTAGCACTGTCAGGCAAAGCTAATCATCTGTGAAATTGTTTTCTAGACAAATCCAAATGGGCAATCCCAGAAGCCAGTACACATGTCCCAACTGGGATAGCAAATTGTGAATGATAGTTTCAGTACATCAGTGCAGCATACAATACAGGCTGAAGCATTCCTGTGTCTACTGCATCACATCCCCAAGAGCAATTCGGCTCTGTTTAACACATCACCACTGTGGAAAGAGTCAACCAGTTTATGTGACAGTTCCTATGCTCAATCCACTCTCTAGCAGTTTTGCAATAGTGCATAGCAAATGTGTACTGAGTCGATCATGTGCTGAAGCAATGAAAGTATGTATGCCTTTACAATCTTATAAAAAGTCATTATTGGAATCACCATTAGTGCCTTCTCTGACTTGCCCATCTCAGCACCAAAAGGGCTGAGTCAACCGGGCTTGGTGAAAAGGGCCACAGTAATCCAGCAACAATTGCATTTTTTTGATTTCACATTGAACATCCACCTTGACTTAAAAGGGTGCTTCCAGAAGGTAAACAAGAATTAGTTCTCTGACGCTATTGTCTAATTTAGCTTGGCAACCCTGGTTGTTTCTGAGTTTGCAGGACCAAACAAACAAGACTATAATGCCTAAGGAAAGCATTTAGAACATCAGAGGAGCTATTGATTACTTAAGTAGCAAAAAGGGAAAAAAAAGTTATATACGCACAAAAAAGTAGCCAGCTTTTTGTTTTTCTAATGCAGCACAGTGCTGAATTTATTTTAAAAGTTTCTGCAGACCCTCTTTCCTAGTACGACCTGAACAGTCAGAGATAAAGTAGAATATAAAATGACCTGCTGGTGTAGGTTTTGTTTTTCTAAATCCACAGTTGCTTTGTATATAAGTATTTTTATGGTTTCAACCTGCCAGTTCAATTTTTGTTACTAGCACATGGACTGAATGGGTCTCAGAGGCTGTCCCAGTGTGGTTTAGAGAGAAAAATGCCAGGTTGCCAATTCAGAGAGCTTTTCTCCTTCAGGAAACATCACTTGTATTTAGTTGGCCTCACTGTATGACCCGATGGCAGTTTTCAGGCTTGAATGGGGGAGACTTTTAACTTTTCACTTCTGGCCTTTAACGCAGCAATAAAAACAGTGGCACTTTGCCATCTCCCTCAAGGCTGAGTGTTCATTCCTGGGTGGAGATGAGAGATAGTTCTTGCCAAGCAGATAGTAGAATGGCTGGGATGTTTGGGTTAGTTTGAGCAGATGCATCATCAGGCCAGAGTATATTTTATTTCATTGTTGTAAAGTTTTATGGTAGCCTAAAACAGCTTTAAAAAAGACTCTGCCAATAACCAAATTTTTTCCCTCTGTCATTTTGGGAAGAGATCGTGCCTCCTTAATGGAAACCTACAGCAATGGACTGCATTCCTGTGACATCTGGAGAGCCACAGGAGAGAAGTGACTCAGAGCCAAAGTATCATTAACTTATTATAGATAGCTATAATCTCAACCTGATATCTGCAGGAGGGCCATGGACAGCTTAGGCTGGTAATTGGATGGTGGTGGGGGGAGCAGGGAGGCCTCCAGTGTCAGCCCTTCCACTCCAATTGGAAACAGTGCCAGGGTTCTACTAATGGGGACTGCCTTTGAATCCATCCACACTTTTGAGGATGGCTGGAGGGCAATTCGATGACTATGAGATTCCAGTTTGTGGGATACCAGCCTTTCTAACTTTATCTGGTGATTTTTACCTCCTCCTGCATATTGCAGCTCAGCTCAGGTGTAACAATCAACCATGGCTTGTTCTTACGGGATTTCACACTGGTAAAGATGGTAGTGGACTAAACAAGGACTCTAGTTTGGGATCCTTCTTCGAGGACAAACAATGGTTTGTGCAAATTAGAAATGAATACTTCTGATTTGCATCCCTCATCCACAAACACGAGGAATAGGGAAGGAGGGAGTACAGAAGCCCAAGATAAATCATGGTTTGTAGTTTCCGACTACAACGTACACTGCGGTAATTTCAACTCTACCTGCCCAAAAAAGTGCAGGGAGACCCAGTCTCTCAAACCATCATCCTGGAACCCAAGCCAGTCATAGCCTTTCTGTTAAGCTAGAAGTTAAACCTGCTGCCACTGATAATTATTTCGCTTGTCCAAGGAAAAATAAAAGATTACAAAAGACGCTATACTTAGGCTAGCATCAGGGATACTAAGAAAGGTTTCGATACCTTTGTACAATTTGTACCATATTTTGTATCTATTCTTGGTTGTCCAACTGACCAAGATTTCAGAAAGTAATGGATATTCTTAATTTCCATTGTGTTGCAGTGAGTTCTATGGTGTTCAAGAAATTTTGAAGGTGACATTAGGTGTATTCCATAAGGCATCATATTGTCATCTTTGCAAATCCTGACCATCTGCTTCCCTTGCACTGTGTGGAAAATCTTCACGTCAGTGTCATACATGCCTGGTAGTAGCTGGCAAGGATCTATGTAGTAAGCTACTCATCTTACAAACCAGAAGTGTTTTTCTTCATCTTCCTTATGGAAGTTGTAGCATATAGATCAGTTCTCAGTCTGGCCTAACTTGGACTGGGACAGAAGAAAACAGCACAAGATATTCTAGGACCTGTCCAGACCTGCAGTATGGTACAGAACACAAAGTCTTCAGCATTGGTTGCGTCTGCCATATATTTAATATACAGATACAGATGATATATTTTCCCAGAGAGAGATCTATTTCTTTATTTTATTTATTTAAAATATTTGTATGCTGCCCAATTGTGCCACAGTTCAATAAAGAACTAATTACAGCACTTTAAAATACAATGTTAATAAAATACAAAACAGAAGGTTGAGTGGCATTAACTATTAAAATATTTTTTTTATCAAGGAAGGTCTTCACCTGGTGCTGAAAAGAGTATAAGGAAGGCGCCAGGTGAATCAGAACACTTTCACAATTTGGGAGGTGGCAATGCAACATCCTTCTGGTCCCTATAACCTGGCCCAGAAGGATTCATTATATGGTCTCATGGATTTCAGATTTAATCCAAGACACAGGCACATCCCCTACCTTATTTTCAGCATGGGGCACTATATGTACAAGTTCCTCTTGGATCCTAGCTTCGGAATCTAAGGTAGGGAATTATCCAACTCAATTTTGAGCTTTACTGCTAGGCGATTGGCAGCCCCTAAATGTTCTTTCTACATTGGAGGAAGCCTCATCAGTTGAAGTTAAAATTAAAATATTCTAAGGATGCAGATAAATCATCTAAAGACTTGGAGTGGGGCAGGCGTTTATTTTTATGCAAAGAAAAATAAACAATTTTTTACTATATAAACTGAGTTAATACAATCAAAAGTCATTATCTGTACACTTCCAAAATTGGCTAACAATATTTGCACATTAAAATTGTGTATAGCACATGAAAGTGTGCACGAGAACACTGAGATAAAATTGACTGCAAAAAAGCAGGCAATTAAAAATGTGTACAAAATGAGAAATTAATGTGAATAATGCACATAGATATAAATATTCATCATTGTGCTGACTTTTAAAAGATAACAAACTGATGTGGTTATGGGATGCAAGCCTGATTATTAAATACATGTTAGTGCAACATGCATTTTTCATTAGTCACATTTTGGAAAGTGCCTCTTTGCACAGACCTAAACCAGGCAAGGTTAATGTCCAATGCAGGGAACTAGGTTTGGCGGAGAAATGTCAGAATGTGGAAATAGTCGAGGCATGTAACACTTTGGCCTGCACTAAACTTGAGTCGCATGTTACTAGGCTTAAATAACTAGGATTTGGTGAAATAAAGCTATGAGCTAGAGGTGTAACGGGCCACTGCCATCCGTTTCTACCTTCCCATGTAGAAACAAAATATTATCTAGGTTTTTGCTTCAGTTTTTTAGTTGGAAATGTTTTTTTATGAGAGAAAATGTTACATTTCTGCAATCATTACTACACCTAATCAGTCGAATATTTGCTGTACACACACACAGAGCAACCATTGTGTGGAAAAATTGCAAGATTTCTTATGTACAAGGAATATTTAAAAATGCCTTTGATGCTGTACATAAATGCGCATGGGCTTATTGGAGGCTATTCAGGTGAACAATGGTGATTTTCAAGAGAATTCCACCTTCATATGCATCTCTGCTTCAGTGGCTGTGTTATAATTATAGACTGAGCTCTATCCTGTTATCTGTGAGAATGAGAACTACAGAGCAGGTATCTGATGGCATTATGCATTGGCAGACTAGAGTTATACTATTCAGCTGAAGACATGCTTTGCCAGTCTTTGCACACCACAGAGAAACTATAGCACTCCTTGCACTGAAGCCTACCAATGTACGTGCCAAGGGTGTGAGAATCTCTGTGACAGCCTGATTTGTGCAGCCTGTAAGAAAAAAATACTGTATAAAACCTATCAGTTAAAACTTTTCCAGGTACAGGTTTGATATTTCTCATTTAGCAATCCTATACTCAAGTTACCTGTGAGTAAGACTCAATGAACTGATGGGTATTACTTCTGAGCAGACACGCATGAGATTTTTTTTTTAAAGCCCTGAATGACATGACCACAGTGATCCATCTGGGCACTCCTGAAAACTGGGAATTGATGTTGCATATCCAGGACCAGCCCTACCATTAGGAAAAGTGAGGTAACTGCTTCAGGAAGCTGATACAGAGAGACAGGGAATGTTGTTGAGAGGAGATGAATAAAATTGTCTGTGCCATATTGCCTGCTCTGTACTCTCTAAGCTAGTCTGCTTCCCTAAGAAACTGTGCAGGAAGCGATGGAGGGTATCATCACCAGTACTGGAGTAACCTTCAACTATGAGTCCATTTGGCTTATACACATGGAAAGAGTGTGGGGGGAGAGGTTAAGGAGGCATCTTGTCTTCCATTTTAGGCAGTGAAATGAGGGAAGTCCTGCTGCCTACACAGGTACCATTTTCAAGTAAATCTGAAAGGGGTAAGCATGACCTGTAGATTATGTGTGATGAGGACTCGTGTGTCTATTTCAAACTGGGTACAAAATTGGAAAATGTGTTTGACCATGCCTGAATACACTGTGAAATGGATAGACAATTACTGCATGCTGCATTCTGTATATATGGATGTGCTTTCTGTGAAGGTAATTCATGAGGTTCGAACCAGCTCTAGGTGGCAGATTCATGGCTAAGGGTGAAGTAATCCACAAGTGTGAATGAGCACAAAATCTCTGACACTGGCTGCTTTCTGCTATACAGTGGCTGTGTTGCCACTTGAAAATATTCTTTTGTGTATGAGAGAGGGCTTCCTCTGGAATGAAAAGGGCTTTAAAAACATTGAATATTGCCTTTGAAATCTTTCTACCAAAGCCTTGTTATGAAGAAATATGCAAATGATCCAATTAGTTGAGGGAGGGGGTCCCCAGGGCTAATAGCCTGAGGCCTGAACCAATTAGGAGCCACTCTCTAGTTCGGCAGCAGATTGCTGCTGTTTCACCCCATCTTGTCAATCCTCATTAAAGCCAGGACCCAGTGGTGAGCTCTCTGCCGATGGGCTGGATGAAGAGCCATCTTGCCGTTTCCCCCATCCTTCTGGCTGCCTGAGGATTGTCACTATGCAGGGGGCAGAAGGGGCAGGCCAAGCCATGCTGTGACTCCAAAACACCTCCCTGAAATAGAATGGAACTTTATACTTACAGTGGCACTCACAAGTATGGTGGAATCATTCATCCACATTCATCATGATTAGCTGGGTTGGTTAGTTGTCTGGAGGCATTTAGTGTCTTACAAGGCTTGGCATTTCTCTGGCTGATGGAGAATTCTCTTGTTCTTGCTTCTGAAGATTCCAAAAGACAAAAAATCCATCTATTTGAATGTTTCTTGGGCTGTCTGCTGTTATCAAACTGGAAGTCACAGCTGGAATTAGAAGTTCCTCCTGAAATAACTGAGTTGTAGCTTTGAACCAATATTGAAGTGGGGCAAATACCATTGCTGTGGGAGCTTTCTTCCACTGAGCAAATTCTGCCTCTATTCATTCCTCACACCAACAACAGAGGATGAGTTGTTTTTGCAGAAAATGTCATTCCAATTAATTCCTAGGTAACACAGAAAAGTTAAGTTAGACTATCTATTCATCCAGCTTCCAGTACTGTCAACACTGACTGGCAATACTTCACCAGGCAGAGGTTTTTGCTATTACCTGTTACTGAGTCCTTTCAACAGGAGACACCTGGACTGGACCTGAGAGCTACTGCACACAAAGCCTGTGCTCAGCCACTGAGCCAGGACCCCTAGATGAAGCCCTGCTGCTGGATGTGGACACTAGATCAGCCTTCCCCAACCTGGTGGCTTTCAGAGGCATTTGAACTGCAACTCCCAGAATTCCCAGCCAGCAGGGCCATTAACTGGGAATTCTGGGTGATGCACTCCAAACTGTCTGGAAGCCACAAGGTTCTGGAAGTCTGCACTAGATTGAAACTCTCAGTATAGGTGTCTTTAAGGAGAGAGGACTTAAGAAGCAAAGGCTTTGTGTGACAAGTAGTGGAATGACTGCGGGCAATGTCCTCCTGAATGACCCGTAGCAAGGAACAAGGATGATAAGATCCCTATTGGCTAAAGAGTGCCATCATGTGCCCTAATGCCCTGCAAAATTAAAGAGAGCCAAGAACTACTTCAAAGGCAATCTGCACACAGAGATGATCTCACGAGCATCCCTTGTTTTGACTTCTCAGCCTCGATGCCATACAGTCAGATGAAAGTATGATTCATCATTTTGCCTCTCCAAGTCTGGCCCTTGCAACACTGAGCCCAGGGCACCATCAGGTCACCCGATCTCAGAGTCACTCCAGTGCAAAGGCCAGCAGAACAAAACATTCCCTGTATCAGTGTGACTTCTCTGGTCATCCCTGCTGGCACAGCATGAATGCTGCCCTTTGTCTTCTGCTTGTAACACATCACTGATTACTGCCAAATACAAACTTAAGGTCAGGGACTGGATCGAGATCTCCAGGGAGGGGAAATATTCATGCAGTCTATCTACTCATTGGTCTCAGTCAGCTTGGGTCCACATGGCTTGAGATCTAGGTGGGTCCATACAAGCCGCAGAAAGTTCATCACTTTTTATGGGCAAGAACAGACCACCCACAAAAGAACCACAGAACTGGTGGGCTGGAAGACCTAGTTCCAGTCCCATGATTCTCAGACTCTGCAATTTCGTAGTTTATGGGAAGAAATATAAGCTGTTTCTTGACCCCTCTTCTCCCCTTTCCTGCTCAATTTTTGTAAGTGTGTCCCATGAATGCAAAATGGGTAGCTTTATCACATGAGTGTTATTTAGAGACCAGTTTGAAAAGAAATCCTGCTCCTATCCATCTCCATTTTTGTGGGATTTTCAGTTCTGTATGATTGTTACCCCTGTGACCTTAAACTAAGTCTACACCTTGTCTTTCGTTTGTCTTCCCTCAGGCCCTAAGCTAGAATGTTCACCATGGACAAAGTCATCTGTTCATTGCTGGCTCAATTACTCTTTCAGAGGCTTGTAAACACACTAGCACACCCTTTGAGAATCTCCTTTTCTGGTGCCCAGCTCTGAAGTAACTTTCTAAACTTTGTAAAGAGTTACCTTAGAAAACCACATCACCCAGATTGAACCGTGTTCTTTAACAGAGGAACAGCAGAACATTCCTTGTCATACCAGTTATTAGTTACGTACTAGTTCTGGAAATCTTTCAGGGCTGATTGCCTCATGCTTTCATCATCAAAGGGAAAGATGATCCTCCTAGGCTATGCTAATAAGACTTACTGGCTAGCAAACCTCTTGGACCAAAAGGCCTTACAGAAGGAATGATAAAGTATAGAATCACAACAGTGGGGAAAGTGAAGCTACCTGAAAGACCACTCTCTCCCATTCAAACCTGTCAAGTTCTTAATATCTTCAGGAGAGGCTCTTCTTTTGATATAACCATCTTCAGAGGCATGTTTGGTAGCAATGGGAAAGAGGACCTTCTTGGTGGCCACTCCCTGCTGAAGGAGGCTAAGCTCATTTCCTTTCTGTTGTCTTTCCACTAGCAGGCAATGATCACTTATTCATGCAGGCCTTTGATGTGTAAGTTGGCCTGCTGAGCTGGATGCTGTTTTTACACTTGTGGTGTTTTTAACTGTGTTTTGTTTATTGTTCTGATTAGTGATTATAAGTTGCCTTGAGTGCCAATTTTGGTAGCAGGTCTATTGCAATAAAATTGGCAGGGAACAAATAGGTAGGTGTTCATATTGACACAGAAATAAGAAAAGGTAAATGTTCACCCTTCCAAACAGCAGACTGGTGTAGGGAAGTCAACAAACATAGTGCATATGCTCATCAGAGGCTATACTGCTTGGTAGAATCCAGTTTCACATTCCAGGGTGGGCTTACAATGGGTAAACTTTAGGTAGGCATTCATGCTGAAGGAGTCAACAAACATCCCCCATTATTTTGCTAATGAGCTAGAAACTACCTGTATTTTTAAATAAAACCCCTCCTGAGAAATGTCCTTCTGATTGCTAGAAGGTAGGGGTGGGAAGACATAAGAGGCCGGAATAGTCATCAACCTCTAAGCCCACCTCAAAAGGCAATCAGTGGAGGTACACAGATTGCACAGGAAGGTCAAGTAGGCTTGCAACGCCTCATGGTACCTTTGGGAAGTGTGACAAATGGGAGTCTGCACCTCCAACCCTTGGATCTTTCTTCGCAGTTTTTGCTTTGTATCTTTGTTGTGTTTTTCAGAAGTAGGCTGCCATAACTTATATTAATAACTTAGTCTCTACAAGTAAGGGTCAAACTACACATCTACTGAATGTCTGTAAACACACAGAGAGAGAGAGAGAGAGAGAGCTCTACAGTTTCATCCATTCCCCTCCAATCATTCCATTGCAGCGTAGCAACAACAAGATGGTATACTAAGAATTCAGAACATGGGTTTTTAGACCCAGATCCATGTTGCATAGGAGAAAGGAAGTTATCCAGGCTCTGACCAGAGGGGAAAACTCTGATGGATGACACAAACAATTGATACATGCTCACAACATTGCTTTTAGAAGGTTTCCTTTCCTAAAAAAAAAAAAAATCTCCCCTAGCCCCTCATTGACAGTGCTTAAGGGTCTTTTGTTTTAACTCAATTCTTTCCCCACACAGATGTTTCCATGAAACAATACAAGCTTTGAATACTCAGCTTCAAATGCTCAGCTTCTCCCTCTGGGACTGTCCTGCCTCAGTTGCACAACCTTTCTTTGTTTTAGATACCTCAAGATTTGAGAGTTTTCTGGATACTCCAGGACTTCTTTTGAGAGCTAGTGCAAACATGCCTTCAACATGTGGCTGGAAGCAGAGCTGCTCAAAGTACTTTGAACTCTGCACATGCTCAGAGGCTCTTATGTACACACTGCTTCTGTAGCACTTATGAAGTGCTGATACCTTCCTGCCGGAACATTCCCCCCCCCCCACCTTCTTGATTCTGTCGAATGACCAATGCTCACAGAGTGAACAAAAAGCCATAGTTTCTAGTACACATTTCCCTGAATTCAGTTGGCCAGACCAAACCCAGGGAAGAGGCTGCAGTTGTTATCTCTCAATCATTGGCTGCTCTTAGCAAGCAAGGTAGACCAACCCTCTCTCTTTTTTCTGTTTGGTTTTGCTTTCTTTACCCAAAAGTTTCAGCAGCTGCATTCTTTACCCATTTCCCCATTCTGCACAAAAGCACCCAATTACCATTCGCCAAAACTCTTAAAACACTCCCGTACACTAGCACCAAGCACCCCTTAAATCAAGGAATTCTGAGCACATGCATCACCGTACATACTCAAACATGGCACATACAGCATACAACAAAACATTCTTATTGCCTTTCAGTCTAACAGTTGCATGTTCAACAGGAAAAGAAACAAAACAGCCAGGGGAGACCAAAAATGTATTTATTACCAGCCTGACAAGGTGGATTTCCAACAGCAGCCCTCCTGTGGGAAGGAAAGGGCAAGGCCTGTGTTCAGAGCTGTTCTGTTTGCAGGACTCCCCCCCCACCCCATCACCTCTGGGCCATCTAATGGCTTACTGCAATCAGTCTCCCCTTTGAATTTACAGTTCCCCTCGTTGGACTCCAGCCTGCTACTGCTTGGGCTTAATTGCTAAACACAACCATTCAAGCTTACCAACCAATTTCTCAAATATATAAAAGAAAACCTTTCCCTCTGTAACCTTGCCCTTTTTTTCTTTCCTTTTCTTTATTTCTCTCTGGGAATTCTTTCAGGATTCCTACCCTGAGAATTTTCAACAGTTTATTCCCCTCACCCCCAGCTTTTTTTTTCTTTTTCCAGCCACTATCCATCTGCTCATCTGCCTCCACTGCAATTGCAAATGCAATCATTTAGTTCTAACAAAACAAAACAAAAAGAGGGCAGTTAGGCAGAAAGAAGTGGCTCAAAACTCAAAGATATTAAACACAGTGTTCCCACTTTCTGACAACGAAGGGACCTGCATAATTTTTTTTTCCCTATATAACCCCTCTTGCTCACAGGGCTCTCACACAGGATGGGCTTATTGAGGATGTCCAGAAAACTGAGTAGGACCTGTGTTTGCCAGCCCAGTTTTAAAGGGCCACAATATTTCCTCACTTCCCAGTTTTGGCTCATTTTTGTGGGATGGGGGAAGGAAAGAATTTCACACACACACACACACCCTGATCACCATCTTTTTCCCAGCTGGACTCAGCCAAGCTTGGGCTCAGGCAAATGACCTTATGAATCTTTTTCTCAATCCAGGCCATGTTTCACACATTCTCATCTTCAGGGGCAAGAATACCCATCCACACCCTTGCCCTTGTTCTCAGCCATCAACCTCACAGGACAGATTGGGGTGGCTGCATGGGGGAGCTTCTATTTCCTGAGGACCCCCCCCACAAAAAAAGACCCACTGAGCTATGCCTACCTCACAGAAAGGGGAACACTTTAAAACACAGACAAGACAAAACACACTGAGACAACAAGGAACACAAAACTTTCACAGAAATCTCCAGTGCAGACATGTCCTGCACTCACACATGTGGATCTTAAAACAGATTCCCTCATTTTGTGGTTCCTGGTGCACCAATGCAATATCTTGCATGCAGATGTCCAACTTGTTCACTAGCTTTTTTCTGGTCAGTCCCAATTAATAAATACCAAAATGCCCAGGAAAGCTGTCTTGCAGCATCCTACACAAATAGGGCAGCCAATTCCTGATCAAAGCAGCCCACAGGGCTAGCTAAAATCAGGTACTGCTGCAGTTAATCTGGGCCAAGCAGTATGAAACAAAATAAGTCAACTGTTTTTGTGATATACCAGGGTGTGTCATACCTAAAAGTCCACACTGCCCTGCTATCTCATGTAGCAGTACGCATGGGGTTAAATTTCAAGACCCTGAGCCCCCCCCCCCAATGCAATGAGGTTCTATAATCATGGCAAATTACTTCATCCAGCCCAGCCCACTCAGGACACCAGACTGTAGGTCCCCAAGATCAGAGATGATTTGGGCAAACTTAACATCCCTCAGGGTCAGGAAACGGTTCAAGGACCTGTGATTCCCTTCCTTGTTACCATCTGTCAGGGAATCTCAAAGTATCAGTTGGCAGAATGTATGCTCAGATTCACAGGGAGACAGATTTCATTATGAACCTCAGCAGTTTACTAGATTGAGCCCTCAGGTACCCTCTGCAGAGAAACTATATTTACAACAGCACTGCTGGACAGATGCAAGACCTACTACAAGTTTCCAGAACATATGCAGAGTGTTTTATAGATTCATATGGGCCCAGTAGCTCGGCAGGTGATGACAAAATAAGGGGAAACACAGTGAAAAGCATGTAAGAGCTCTGCAGAAGAGACTTAATACAATACTATTTATTACAGGAGATCATTTTATCAATCATGGGTCATTGCTCATCTTGGCCATCAGTTTGCATTGAATTAATCAGGCCAGGTTGCTGCTGCTAGTAGATTAACAGTACAAAAGCCTCAATGCAGTGAGCTTTACAACTGAAGTAGCACAGAGTTCCTGTCTCTTAAAGTAACAGCAGTACTAAACAGTAACCTGGCTTTGAATTGGGGTGCTTTCTGAGAAAGGGGTGCAGGTTTGATTTTATAACACAAAGACACATATAAGTAACCAGGATTTATCTGACTTTTCCCAACAGAACTTACTTAACTCACCAAAAGCAGCTTGCTTATGTATTATGTATTTATATCCTTCACCCCATATCAAACAATTCTCTGGAGAGATTACATAGTAATTTGCATGAGGTGAAGAAAGGATGAAGCCCACCTGGTTTCATGGTTTCATCTTGGCTTGACTCTTTGTCAATTGCTGAAACGGAAGGGAAGATTTCACAAATAAAATTATATTGACCTGGTCATTATCTAAAAAGAGAAATTCAAACTGACCAATCAGTGCTGGGAACAAGCAGATCATGTGTCTTCCAGGTGATTCCTGAATGTATTAATTTAACAGAGGGCTTAATCAAAAGAGAGTGAAGAAGAAAATCTGGGATATGCCGTGATACAGTCTTTAATGCCTTCAGCTGACTAATCATGTCAGGACATGTTCTTTGTTTAGAATCAAAGAAATTACAAGAAGTGGGAGAATATTGGGACCATCAGAGGCAAGGACTGAAAAGAAATAAAGTGAAGAGAATTAGGTATATATGAAAAATGTGTTTCTTTTTGCAACTTTCTGAGCAAACATAGACTCAGACACAAACTGCAGTCAAAGCCCATTTTTTTAAAAGCTTGTCATGTGATTTACAGACCAAAAAATACATTTTTGAAAAACATGCACAAGTGTGTTTCATTCAGTGGGAGAAGAATGCATATATTTTAAAGGTGCATGTATTTTAAAGGTGCACAAATACTGCGTACACTTGGAAAAATGCAGACAGATTTTAAGGCAAAACAAACAAACTTTGTAGTCTTATATAGTGTCAACAAGGACAAGCTTCAGGATGGAATTCAGAGAATTTTCTCGAGTTTGAACTTTGCTGATTTTTACATCTCTAAAAGTAAAAGTCCTTTGTACAGCTGATATTTCTGCTGGGATGTTGAGAGATTATTTGGCATAAGGTAAGTTCTATCATCTGTAACCTGATGATCAGTGAACCACAGTTGTTTTAGACAATCTGTGGTAATTATTTCAAGTGTAAATTCAGGTGAGAAAATGGAAAATTATGAACAAAATGACTACCTAGGGGAGGAAGATAAATAATTGCCACTCATTATTTCCGCATCAGGAGGCCTGGTCAAAATTACTGTGCAAAGCAAAGAAAGGCAACATTTCTTCTTCCTCCCACTCTTGTCCAGAGACAAAGAAAAATAGAGATCCCATAATTAAAGGTGCCCCCCTTCTCCAGACTCCCACAAGAGGGATGTGCAAGAAAGAGGATGAATAGAAAAATAACAGGACTTGTTTTCTAAAATTTTTGGCTAAAGGAGAAAGAAAGGAAGGACTCTAAATCAAATATTTAAATCCAAAAACAGTGGTTCAGACCAACAGGGAGTGCATCATGCTAACAATAGGAGATAAGAGCTTTTGTAAAGTTGCCAGAGCAACTAAGGCACAAGAAGGAGCTGTGACTTTTGTTCTTCAGCGTACTCTCAAATATAAGAAGTATGCTGAAACCAGAAAAACCAGTTTCGATCCACTAGCATCTGGATCTTCTACTTCAGGGGCATCAAACTTCTTTCTGCCTGAGGGACAAAATCAGGACCAAAGAAGGTCTTGGGGGCATTCCAGTGGTGGGTGGGATCAAGGGAACAGGAATGGGGCTAAAATGCTAAAAAAAATTCTGTGCTTTAGCATAAAACTTCCTATTGCCAACAACTCACCCTGAGGAGAAACATTTCAGAGTTTTAGAGTATGGGGGTGGGAAGCAGAGCGAAAGCAAGGAACCACCAATTGATGAGTGGTCAGTGAAGGGGTAGTGAGTGGCCGTTGATAGAACCTCAGAGAGCTGAATTGGGAAATCAGGTGGGTCAAATTTGGCCGATGGTCCTGGGTTCAGCACCTCTGTTCTACAAGATGAGATGCCCCATACCTTTATATTTTACTATGTGCCTGTGAATCATTTATGTGAACATCCATGGTGTGTGCATGCAGCAAATTTGAGTTTCCAACCATGTGTATATTATAGAGCTGCATGTGCCAGGATCCAGGTTTGGTTATGGCTGTCTATTCTTTATAATACACAGTAGCAAACCCCACCACACAGTGACATAGTGGAGGCAAGATTCATATTGATGCAGCACTAACACTTCCTGATTAGCAGGGATGGAGATGTCATCTGCCACCTGCTTTCCCCTTGAGTTTAGCTGCACTTCTCACGGTTGCTAGGGTCAGGGGGTGGATAATTTTGCCAGGGACAATATATTGTCTTGATCTTTTTTGTGTTGCCTTAGTCTTGAATGGGCAGATCAGACCCATTTGCTTTACAAAATACTGGCTCCTAGTGGAGTTGAAAACTGCTAGAACTGCTTTGTTGATATGGAGTATGTGGTGTTGATCTAGACTGCCCTTGAGGGCACAGCTGTAGGGACAGTCATAATGAGTACCTGCACTTCAGCACTGATCACATCATCTCATCTCATTGTTGGTCCCACATATTGTGAGCTGGATCATTAGAACCATCTGGTCACCCTAGATCCACGAAGCCTTGGATTTGTTAAACATTTTGGATATAATCCAGATCCAAGCCCAAGTTTAAGCACTTTAAAGTTCTGGTTATTTTAATGACTGAGAATGAAGCACATACATTAGTTGAGGCACTGAAATCAGTGGGGCATAAAGGTACCTCACTGGCTAAAGTGAGCATATTTCCTTTTTGAGAAGCAGTCAAAAGGGATGCAAACTGGCAACTCCTGCCATTCTTGTAACACCACATTTTAACATGTACAAATCAATTCCTTAGGCCTTGCTTTGTTTCTATAGTGCCAAAGCCTCAGAGCGATATATGGAATTGTGTCTGGATGAGGTGAGAACAATTCAACTTAGCCACTATGGGAAGAAGAGCTGGAGCAAATTAAAAAGCTGTGGTTAGTCTTAAAGTGGCTGAAGGGAAGATGGAAGAGGCAAAAATGTACAAATAAGGCTGCAACTTTTATACTACGTTCCTATACTTGTCCACTCAGAAATAAGTCCAACTGAGTTAAATGGGGCTTAGCTCCAGATAAGTGTGTATACAATTGCAACTATAATTGTTTAATCTATTAAAACATTTAATCAACCAAAATTATCCCCGATTATCAGGTAGCAGGATGTTAAAGTTATTGTTAATACATTTATTTATAAAAGTGGCAGATGGCAAGTACCATCTTAAAAAAGACCTTCCCCCTTTCACATAGGAGGGAATGTATCTTTTACAAGGATGTGAGCTTCAATGCACGTGCAAGATCTAAAAGTATGTTTTAGTGTATTTTTTGGCCTTAGCAATATTGTTTTTACCTGTAAGCAGAATCCAGCTAACATAATTGATAGGCTAATCAATTAACAGCACAATTGTATGATCTGCTAGATAATGTCTAGAAAGTCATAGGTTTTTTGTTTTGGTTGTGTGTGTGTGTTGTTTTTTGGTGTTTATTGTTTGTTTTGTTTTGTTTTTTGAGGCCCAGCTCCTACTCTGAAGAACAACTCTGACATTGGAAAACAGGTCTGACATCAGAGCCGAGATTCTGAGTTGGACTGCCCATCCCCCCACGCACACCCAGTGTAGGAAAAAACTGCATTAGCTGTGAGTTAGGGGGATCTCCATAATATTACATCCTAACATTATTATTAATTGGCTTGCATTTCTTGAATTTGATTGTAGTTTGAAACTGCATTCTACAAACCAAGATTCTGAAAACCCAAACTACCTCACCAAAACAGAAGACCAGAGTAATGTAACAGTTAGAAAGCAGACTGGGACTCGGCAGATATTGGTGGAGGAATACTGATGCCGTAAAGCTCACTGAGTAACTTTGGGTCATTCAGTGACCAGGGTGATTAATAAGCCATGGTAGCTTGCTAACCAACTTCACATGTGCCAGCCCCAGGATTTCCACACTTATCTTCACTGGGTAGCTTGTTGTTATGTGTAAACCCAGTAATACTGGATGTCTTGGATGGTTTACAAGCTTCCCTGAAGCCATGCTGTGTTGCAGGGCTGCTGGGGTGGTTTCTTAGCCACTGCAGTCAGCCACCCTCGCTGCATTTGCACATAATGACAAACTGCACCCACTGAGAGTAATTAGGGGGACTGAATGGTAAGTGCCCAGCACATGCAAGGATGGTTAATAGGTCCACCATGGTTGAATAAAAACCATTCATGCATGTGTGAATCCCATCATTTTCAGCCACACAGTATTGTTATAAGGGTAGAATGAGGAAATGAATCCAGCTTCTGTATTAGCATTCTTACTTTGAGCATCAGGTTACTTGGAAAGACAAACTGAAAGGGTTTGTATTGCTTGCCCAAACCAGCCTGCCCTGAGATACCATTTTGTCCAGAAAGCCATTTTTGTGGCAGAACAAAGTATAAAAAGCCTTAGGAGCACCTGATCTAAGAGAGTGGAACAGTCTAAAAAACTGATTGACAAGCCTGCACATAGAAGCCCCTGGAATAGCAGTATTAACTAGGGTATATATTCTGATGACAAAAACAGAATGTAATACTTGAATCTTTTACAGACAGAAATGAAGACCAGAAGTTACAGATGAACTGAAAACAAAAGCATCCATATGTTCATCTGCAACTTTGTTAAATGATGTCAAGTATGTGACATCTTAACATTCACAAGTAGATGGCAGTATCCAAAGAGTTAATAAAGAATTGCACTAATGAAAGTGCCATGCATATGAGCTCAACATATTTCTAGTTCTTAGAGGTATTTTGTAAAGAAGGGCAAGTGGTTTTTTCCAAAACAAGCAAGCAAGCAAACCCTTGTAAACTCGTTTTTGGAAATCAGGTTGTAGCATTGTATCTTTTTCCAGTCATAGGCCCTAACCCTAACCCTTATTCTCGCAAAAGGGGAGTGAATTAATGGTTTGAGTTAGCATTGGCTCCAGTCCTTCCTGCTTATCTCTTTGGCTGGGCCTGGAAATACTTAGAAGGGAGACCATCCATTTCCTTGAGGCTGCCTATTCAGTTATAGTCTAGCAAGCTGGATCACCTGCATTGGAAAGTACACGTAAGTGCTGAGGGAAGAGGAAGGCTGAGGACAGGAGTACATCCATGGCCATGCAAATGGAGTCTTCTGGTTGTGGAAGTAATCTGCCCGTGTCCATCATGGTTAGCCAAAGTAAAATTTGGACCGCATGAGTGTTCCATTCTAAAAGATAGTTGGTTAAATGTGTTGACATGGAAGGGAAAAAATGTAGCAGGTTGCTTATTTCCAACTGCCTATACAAGTTTTCTTCCCTTTCAGTTCAGTGTACAGTAATGCATTGCTTGCTGAACAAAAAGAAAGGAGCAGAGAAACATCCCACACCAATTCTCCATAAATGAAGCCTCTAACCCAGCAGTTGGAGGCTTATCTTATAGTCAAGAGTTACCACAGGAGTTACCACAAGAGTGACCACGAACCTTATTGCAAAGCCCGTGGGAAATAATCAACCCTTGGCAGGTTTTATGTGCTTCATGACCCGTGAGAAAACTGGTAGCAGAGTCATGTCAGGGATGCTGTTTGCCCTGGCCAAGTATGGTACAGTTTCAGTGATGTGGCTTGGGTTTTTTGCTGCTTTCCCAGAAGCAACATGCAGAAGTCTGAGAACTGGTGTAAAACAACAAAGCAGAAAGCATAGTGTGTACAGGCCACCCCTGGCAGAAGGACCAGAACGGTAGCATGATGGGAGACTCTGTGTGTACATGAGGCGAAGCCATGTCTTTGTCTGACACTTTTTGAAGGCCCCTCTTGTTTACTTGAGAGCCTATCATGGGTTATTATGCTGTCTCCCCTGTGCTTCAACTTTAGCTAGAGTTGCCATGACTACGGCTACTTGACATATACTTAGTGACCAACAGAGTCAGTTTATTTATTTACTAGCAAGCAGACCTTGCTTTGCATGGGTTGAAACAGCTCTTAGTTTGATACAGCGAAGTCTTCAAAGCAAACATACACAGATGTACATACTGTGTCCACCCCATCTAAGGATGCCTGCTGTCACCTCTACGCATGTTGTTTATTTGTTTAATTTATACACCACCCAATATCCAAAGCTCTCTGGATGTTTACAGCAATTCATATAATATAAAATACAAACAGCATGAAAAACTCCATTAAAAGATTACCATACAGACATTTAAAGCTAAATTCAAAACAAATATAAAAAGTTACAATAGCTTATACAAATTCAGTCATAAGACCTGTTTAAACAACTAGCAATGCCCCAGTAGTTAAGCGCCCTATGGTAGAGGACAATTTTAACCTGGTGCCAGAATTAAAGTTGGTGCTCAGTGGGGAGCTTGTTCCATAACTGGGGGCCACTACTGAAAAGACGCTTCTTGTTGAACCTCCCTTAGAGGTGGCAATTGGAGGCAGGCCTCAGATCCTGATCGTAGTGTACAGGTAGATTATATTTGGGAGAACCCTTCAGCTTTTGTGGTCCCAAACCATGTAGGTTTTTATAAGTTAAAACCAGCAGCTTGAATTAGACTTAAAAGCATATAAGTATCCATTGGAAGTGGGACAGAATTGGTGCTATACATTCTGACCATGTGGTTCCTGTTATTTATCTGGCTGCCACATTTTGCGCAAGCTGCAGCTCCTGAAAAGTCTTCAAGAGCAGCCTCACATAGAGTGCATTGCAGTAATCTAATTTAGATATTATTAGAATGTAGATTACTGATACCAGGTTATCCCTGCCCAGATAGAGACACAGCTAAACCAGCAGCTGAAGCTGTGAGAAGACACACTGAGTCACTGAAGTCACCTGGGCCTCAAGTTGCAAAGATGGCCCAAGGAACACCCAAGCTATGCACCTACACTTTCAAGGGGAGTGCAACCCCATCTAAAACATGTTGAATTACCTCATCTGGTCAGAAGAACCACTCACTAAGGGCATCCCAGTCTTGTTTGGACTGAGCCTCAGTTTCTTGGCCTTCATCCAGTCTATTGTCACAGTCAGGAGAAATAGAGTTGTATATCATCAGCATACCGATGGCAATGCACTCCAAAACTCTAGATGACCCCACTTAGCAGTTTCATTTAGATATTAAATAAAATGGGAGACAAAACTGACCCCTGAGGAACCCCATACTGAAGGATCCAAGCGGCAGAGCAATATACCCCTAGAAGCACCTTCTGGAATTGGCTGTCCAAGTAGGAGTGGAACCACTACAATGCAGTGTCCCACACAGTGTCCCAGCTCAAACAGTTTCCCGGAAGGCTACCATGGTCAATGGCTTTGAAAGCCACCAAGAGATCCATTTTAGGACAGTCCCATGGTTGTCTTGAAGTCCATAAAATCCTGTGCCCTTAAGGTGTCCTCTGCATGAATGTTAACATCCCCCAGGACCAGCAGCCTGGGAGATCTCAGCATTGAGGCTGAGACAATTTCTGTCAACTCAGGCTGGAAGACTACTGGGTTGCGGGGTACAAACACTTTAGATGAGGAAGACAGGGAGCCTGGAGAAAGAGAGAGAATTCCTGTAGGCCATGGCAGCATTCCATCCTGCCCCTCCAGTCCTTCTTGATGCTGCACCAAGTACCCTGGTAGGCAGAGCTGGGAGAGACTAACTCCCCCCCCCCCCCCCTTCATCCACCCAGGTCTCAGTTATACAGGGCAGAAACCTCATCTATTATCAAATGTGCACCAATCTGGCATTTGAGAGCAGCATCCATTGACCAAAGGCAGGCTCCCAACCTGTTCTTCTGAATCTACTCACAGTCAATCACGGTTTCTCAGAAGAAGGCTGAGAGACTGTGTTGGTCAAATAGCCTTCCTTCCTCCTCAGTCTTTGCTGGTGATTGAAACTGTATCATGTCATTTATGAAATTTATGCAGGAAGGGCAAAAACCCAGGTACATGTAGCTTTCCAATGTGGAACAAAAATAACAATTGATTCCTGGATATAGAAATCCTTTGTGCTTGAATAAGGTTCCTTTGCTCTGACCCACTGGGGGCCCACATTTCAGTAAAGAGCAAACTGAATCCTGCATGTCATCCTATGGATATCTTGCTGTGAACTGATTGATCTTTTGCACAATAAATGCACAGTGAGTTTTCCATTTGAAGTATACCTCTCATGAGTTTCACTGCACGCTAATACATTTTTCATAGGGATACCCCATTCTTCAAGTACCCAAAGGCAATGCTGCCCTATGACAGCATGTTTGTTACTATTGTGTTTGCTGTACAAAACGTTGCAGCATCTGAGTTTCATGGAAACAGAAACAGAATGAGTCAAAAGGGATCTCCTGGGCCATCTAGTCTGACCCTCGGCTCCAGCCAGCTCTGCTTATGACATGCCTACCATGTGCATGGCCAAGCATCCATTGTGTATTGTTGGGGACCTAATGAATGATTAGCCACTGCTATAATAGTTCTGGAGACTGCCTTATCAGAAACCCTTCTCTCCCCCACTTTTTTTTTGGCAGTTGTGTAGCAAAGATCCTCTGAATTGAGCCTAGTTACACTAGCATCTTATTTAAAAATGAATACTTGTCTAGCTGTCCTTTAAGCACTTGGAAGGACCTCAGTTCTCTTATTAAAAAACCCAACAAATAATCTGGTTGCCATTAGGATAAGCACAACACAGCATTTAAGCTTGGGTGGGCACAGAAGATCTTAAATCTATAGGTACAGAAACGCGGAGAACAGAAAATAAGTTTATTTGGGGGAATTCATGCAAACAGTAATGAGAGAAGGAAATTAAAATTCTAGTGAAAAGCAAACTTGGCTCCCACTTGGTAAAAAAGAAACAAGGCTCATTCCTGTCATTACAGGACATCAAAATTCCATTTTCCAAAGTCATATCCAAGGCCTCAAAGGATGCCCACAGACATTTATTATGCCCCTGCTGAGAAGGAACCAAAGTGTTTAATGAGTGAGTGCATATTTGTAAACTCTGTGTAACCAGTTTGTACATATGCAATACATTTGATTTGATTTGTGGGGGTGACAAATGAGTTCTAGAATGAAAGCAGTTCTGCAGATTACCACCAGAGAAGTGAAATGTTGGGCAGGAGCATTCAGTATTGATGGCTTGTACCCTACTTCAGCCGCCAATAGTGTCATTTTATAAACTTTGCAGCAGCAAATCTGCTAAGGCTTATTCTCTGAAAAAACAAAAGAACCAAAATAAAGTATGTTCCATCTATACAGCAAGTCATATAACTTAAGTAGGATCTGCATATATGACTATCCTATAGAAAAAGAATCCTGCCTTATAATAAAGAAAGCCTTTCAAGGTCAGTAAATGATGTCTGTCATCTCTGGTGATTTGGTTCTAGAAATGGCTTACAAGCCCTCTGAGAAGCTGCATGGTAGAGCACATGTGAAAAGCCAATTGGAGAAGCTCCTGAAAATGAAGGGAAATTTGAATGAAGCTGAGATGTGGGGGGGGGGGCAGATCTCTGAATAATTTGCAGTAGTTTAGGAAGAGTTTCTGAATTCCAATTGTTTCACAATAGGAATAGTAAAACCTGAAAAATAAAATAAAATACTTCCCCTTACTGATTATGCAGTGAGAAACTCTGATCTGTGGAAACTCATAGACTTGTGTGTGTCATGTAGTTATATGCAATTATCCAATGGTGTAGCTCATGGCTCCTCCCCTATGAGCAGCCATTTTACCCACTACCACCTCTGTCTTGTACTTGTCTCCACATAATGGAATATGAAGGAAGGGGTTTTAGCAAAAAGAAAAAAGAGTATATTCAACAGGTCTTAATATGGCCTGTGTCTGCTTTAAACTTTGGAGTACTTGGGTAGGATCAGCAAAGATATAGCAGATGAATTCATATGTCATGACAACCCATCATGGTAATTTATCACAATAGGTTAATGGTACCAAAAATTAGCCATGAGCACCCAACAGACAATCAAATTCATGGGTACTCCATTTCTTCCCTCTCTTTCCCTTTGCTTCTCTGGGTGATTTACCCAGAGACACCCAGAAGGAACAAGTCCTCTTCTTTCCTGCTGCAAAACTGGGCTATTTTTCTGCGCACTGAAGCTCCCCACCCCACCCCGAGCCCCACCCCCACCCCCACCCACAGAGTTTGGGAAAGCCGACTTGACAGCCAACTTCCCTTCTCAGGCAGCCACCAGCTCTATCTTCAAAACACCTTGGGCTGCCCAATATTTAAAAAAAATATTGTCCTTGTTTTTGTTGTTGTTGTGTATTTAGAAATGTTCACAGAAAACATTTTTTAAAAGCCCTTCTATTACCACAAAGGCACTCTGTCAAGACTCTGTTAAGGCCCTATTCAGTTGGATTCCTGCTGCTATAGTCCGGGAACCCTCCATGAAAGAAATTAGGAGAGTAAGTACTCGGAGGAGGACTTTCTCTGCGATGGCACCCAACCTATGGAATTCACTCCCCAAAGAGGTCCGCCTGGCACCGTCGTTACTGGTTTTTCGGCGCCAGGTAAAGACCTTTTTATTTAAACAGCATTTTAATTGTTAAAATATATGATCTGGCCAGGACAACTTCTTCTTCCTTCTCTTTTCTCCTCCTATATTCTTTATTTACTTATTTTATTCTATTAATTTTAATTTTATATTATTGTATCTCAGTGTATTTTTGTATTTTTGTATTTAAGTAATTTAAATACAAAGTAAGGTAATTTATTATGTTCTATTGTATTTGAATGTATCTTATTGTGTTGTAAGCCGCCCCGAGGCTTTGGCAAGGGGCGGCATAGAAATGTAATGATAATAATGATAATAATGATGATGATGATGATGATGATGATGATGATGATAATAATAATAATAATATAGTGCCCCGCAGAAGCTTGAAAACCTTCCCCTCACCAGGCTTTCCTGTGACAGGTAAAGAAAGCTGATCAGTCAAGAGAAACCAAGCCATGAGGGATCTTCTATTGAGAAAGATGTTTTGGGTGGATTTCCCTACTCCTCAATGTCTTCCATTTCACTGTCCTTTAATGCCCATAAGGGGAGCACCTCTGTCCTTTTCCCCACCTCTCTAGGTGTTGGGAAAGTGTAGAAATGAGTTAACCCCACCCTTGTTAAAGAAAAACTGACCAGTGGTTGTCCAAGATCCTTTAAGAATGGGAGTTTTGAGGGGGATCTCAGGAAAGTGGACTCTGAAGTATTTTCCAATACAAATCCACCTAGGTCCTGCTCAGCTCCCCCCACCCCATTTTAAAGGCACCCAGTTTGACAGTGACCTGTCAGTGAAACTCTCCCTCAGAGTCCTTCTTGCCAACCTGGCATGGCATTTGTGTTTTCATTTGTAAGGAGGGCAAGTTTATTATGTGGTCACCTGGGAACCGCAGCAAGTAATCCATGGAGGAAAAAGAAGTTTGAGGACTACTGCTCTTGAGTATTTGCAGGACTCTTAAGGCTACTTGAGTAACAAATGCAAAGTATGGGTGTGAAAAACCAGCGTGTCTGTGTCTGTGCCTGCAGTGCAGGGAAGCCTGCAAGACAACCTTTATCTGTACTATTTATCATTCATGTATTTTTTAAATAACCCCTTAGGCTGTCCAAGTGAGAAGACAGGCTTGTGGCCCTTATATGTGGACAAAGATATGCTCTTTTCTCAGAGCTCCCTTTAAATTTCCTAGCAACTGGATTAGTGTGTTGTCAAGCAGTCTGGTGCATGGATAAGGGCCCTCTTCAAATGAGGCAAGAGAATCAAATCAACTTTGGTACCCAAAACCCAATATATATATGAACAATGAAGCAAGGAGAAGTTCACAAATATTAGGTTGTTGTTTAAAATAAAATGAAACCTTGAACTGGTTCATTTCTACAATTGCAACATAAAGAGAGAAAATCCAACCTAAGGAATAAAAAGTATGGGAAGACCTGATGATGGACTACCAGGTGATTTCTCCAGTGCTTTCTTGCAGACCGCTGAGTCAGCCAGGAAGGTATATGCAAATACAGTCTTTGGGATCGATCACTGTTTGGCTGTTTCAGAAAGAAGAGGAGGTTTGATTGTTCATCACAGTGTGGAGGAAGGATGTTTTGCTGACCACGAACTTGTGGAAGAAAAATGCATATCCTTAGGCTAAACCCAGGGAACAGTTTTAGACATTTGTAAAACTAGAAACCAATTCTGTCCAGCAATGAGACAAATTCCTTGCTCAGAAGATGTGCTTATATGTTTATTTTTTATGATTGTGCTAAAAGGCCATAAACATCTCCAGTGATTGCTAGAAATGAAAGTCCCACTTGACATGCAAGATGCAAGAGCTTTGACAAACTGTTCCAAAGAACAAGTGGCCTTGAGGGTTAGTTATGCGTCACATGTACCTCTTTTCCAAGGGGTGACATGTAGGACACAGGGAATATAATTAGGTGTCCCCATGGTTTGTGGTTCCTTGCCATTTCTAATTGTCAGTTCTTATTTTTAGGCAAATTATAGGTTCCTCTCTAAGGAAAAGGAGCAGTCTTTTGTGGATGTAATCCTCTCTTTTAAATATATGCCCCCAAAATGCTTTCCATAAATTTTGTTATCTTGAAAATGGGCCCATCATGTATTCAGTAATATATGATGGGTGTGAAATAGTTTTATTAATGAATGACTACACCTAAAAATGGGAGGAGGCTTCCTTAGTTTTATGTGAATGTCTATTATAATTAGCCTTTTAATTATCAGTAACCATCTGAAAGTGACCATGAATAAATGTTTATTGAAAATTAAACTCTTCATTGTGAGGGGTGGGCAAACACTGTGGAAATCAGAAATAGGTCTGATTATTCGTCTTCAGTAGCTCCCAGTGCTTCCATTTTATACCAAGTCAGGTATACAGCACACTTTCTGATAGCTGATGTTGATTCGTAACGATGCAATGGCTGAGAAGAGGCAGCTTTGTTCCTCAATGTCAGGATGGGAGGCAGAATTGAAGGGGTGTTTTGTTCTGAGGGGCCCATTTCCAGCCTTCTTGCCTCACTTACGCCACCCCTTTCCCTGACCTGTTCTCTGTTCTTGCTATCAGTTTTTTTCCTGAGGACAATTTGATCACAAGTGGGAGGTAGACACCAGCACAAGCATAATACATCCATATGAAACCAATGGGGAATGTGGTAATAACCTTGTTGTGCAGATCAGCTTGAAGGCGAGAGACTTGTGATCTTGCTGCAAACAACTACCAAGCGTTCTCAGCTCCACACCTTGCTCGAACAGCACCATCCTTGGACTTGTTTGACTGAACTTCAATACTCCTAAGGCTGAACCCCAGAAGAACTGGCAACCCTAAGTGTATTTTAGTCTCCAGGTTTTGTTTAAAATTTCAAATACAGCGTTCAAAATAAAGCTTTCAAAGAATGTGTTCATTTATTTTAAGTGCTGTATGTTTCTGGGCATACTGGGTACAGCGTTTGCGCAACCATGAAAACAGACTTATTTCATTCTTTGCTGAATTATGTCTTGTCACACATAATATTTCTCTTGTCTGTTTTGGTTTGTTTGTTTTTGGTGGATTATGGTATACTGCAAATTGATACTTTTGTAGTTGCAAAGTTTTAAACTCAACCAGAAGACTTCTGTTCTTTTCTTCAGTTCTGGGAAGAATTGTGTTAAAACTGGTTCTCCTAGTACGTCTTCACCTCCAACCCAGCAAGCTAGGGCAGGCTGCAACATCCCTTTTGTCTGTATTCCTCAGAGGTAGTTGCCAGCACCCAAATCTTCCTAAAATCCTATGAAATACTGATATTTAATAACCCTTTACTCAGGAAATATGGCAATTCAGTCTTAAGGTTTTATATATGGAGAAAAATAGATCCTGTTTCAGAACTCTCTTTACTCTGCTTAGCAACCAAGCTAGCATGTTTGCCCAGCAGGCCAGTGCATGGGTGAAACCAGCCCTTGGGCCAGGAAAGAGAATTAAATCCACCTGGGCTCCAAGACAAGCTTGGCTTGTTCTTCTTTCCACAGTTAGCCAGCCAGCCAGACATGAAATAATGTTTTATTTTACAACCAGAGGCATTTTCTGTGCTGGGTGGGGTGGACACATTTCCACGGAGGGAGATCAAGCTGACCATTCAGTAGCCTTCTAGTTTAGGAGTTCCCAGTGCAGCACCCATGGACACCCTCACACCCCCAAATGTCTTCAGTGGTGCTCATAAAGGGAAGCCCAATCTGGCACCCATGGGTGTCTGCAACATTTATAAATTTATTAATTTATTCCTTAAAAATATATCCATGGGTTTTTATGTATACATAGTAATGAATACAAATAAAATGCATACAACTTTCTAGTAATTATATATAGACTTCAAGCAAAAGCAGAACAAATAGACCATTTCTCTATTTTCCATGAAGCAGGTAAAGATTTAAAAATGTGTACATTGATGAATATTAAGGACTCTTCCAATACAAATTTTTTTTTGAAACAAGCTTCTCCCCAAAAGAAACAACTACTACACATTGCCAGAGCATATGCTTAAAAGTAGTATCAGCTGTATTGCACCACCCACCATTAGCTGAATTGGACAATCCCTTATTAAAGGGACATTGCAGGATCCAGTAGACACAAAACCAATGTTTTTGCTGAATAAGACACAGCTTACATTCTATTAATGCAACAATCGATGCCAGAGGAGCAATCCACTGATTAGGCACTTTGTGGTGGTGTCCACCACATTTCTTCAAATTGCCAGAAGTGCTCACAGGCCCAAGCTTGATGACCCTTGTTCTAGGTTCTGTAGTACCTCTCTAGCAAGAGACGGGGTCATCCTGGAACAGATATATAAATGCTAGTGTCTATAGCTGCCTAGCCATGCTTGGTATATTCTTTGTTCAAATATATTTTGAGAAATGGAAGGGGAAGAATGGATTCATTACAGCTGATTTTTGTGAATTAGCGGAATGTTAGAATGCTTTGGGATCTTGTCTCAGGCTGCTGGAAGGCCTCCACATCTTTCAGTACTCTTGTCTGCTAGATTATTTGCACCCAAGAAGCAGCCTGGTGCAGACACTTATCGTCAGGATAAATACATCAGAAAAGGTGCACTTGGTGTATGATTTAATAAAACCTGTTCTCCAACTCAAGGATATGTAATCCTTCTTCTAGAGCAGGTTTCTTCAATACAAGTAATTGTTTTTCCTGAAGGAAGAGTTTGATTCCCTACCCCAGATTAGAAGAGCTTCTGGAGCTTTGGAGGATAACCTCTTCTTCTTTTTGCCTTTCAGACCTGTCATCGATTGAATTAGACTCATTTGATGGACAGACATTAGCTGAAATGCTCAGGTGCTACCTTCAGGAGCTCCCTTGCCCTGTGATTCACCCAGCAATATATAGTGAATTAATCCACACAGCTCAAGGTAAATGCCCATTCTTTGCTATTGACCATATTTTAAAGAATCCACATTCCAGAATTTTCCTTACTCAGCATTTTCAGGAATTCTTGGGAAATAGGCCTGATCGCATGACCTGAGGCATCTGACTCAATGCTTTTTTTCCCCCCAGAGTGGATGCAGTCTGATACTGGCTTTACCATTTTACATACTATTTTTTGAGAATGTGGCTATGTTGATTTGAATGAGTGTGCCTGACCCAGGTGAGGGGTTTGAGCATCCATCACTTGCATATAGATCAGCACAACTAATTGAAATCAGTCCAACAACACTCCATTGTTTCATAGTGTTTCTGGCTAAAGTAAAGATTAGGTCTGTGAAAACGCCTTGAGACCTGGCATGATTCCAGGGGGAATATTCCAGTTTTGGAGTTATTCAAAGCACCTTGAAATCTAAAGGTACTTGGTTGTAAAACAGTGTGAGGGAAGATCCTTTTGGAAGGAATGCTGGAGGGATATAGCAGAAGCTGTTTCAGGGAATTCTCTACTCTTTTTTAAGTTGTCTGTTATATATTAGGGGCTGTAACAAGCAGCTTCTGACCAGATTTCCCAACCTTCTTCCCCTCTGGAGGATGCTAGAAAGTTTGTGGAGCTGGCAATTTGTGCACTTGGTTTGTGCAGTCCAGACCAATCCACACCTAAACCCCAAAGCCTTGCATCCTATTTTTTCCCTTTACTCTTTGCTGTCTGTGTCTAACATGTGTTGTTAGCTGTTCTACAACTCCACCCTCATTCAGGCCCTAGAAGCATTTGATTTCATTTCACTGTGATTTGTAGTTTTGTGTGGGTGCTTCCAGATGGCTGCTTTTAACACTAATTACCCAAAGCCACTGTGAAGCTATTTAGATTTTCCTATTTAATAGGTCGGTCTGTCGGTCGGTCTCTCTCTCTCTCTCTCCCCTCCCCCCTCCCTCCCTCCCTCTCTCTCTTGTGTGTGTGAAGAAAACAAGATGGAAGAAGTGGTAGAAAAAACATGGGAAGACTGCAGATGGTTTAATATGTGAAGTGTGATTGTCAGTTCATACATAGAGGATCTTGCCTTAGGGTCCAAAGTGAATGTGGCATGGAATCTCACGTAACTTTCTTCCAAGACACACACAAAGATGAGTGAGGCTTTGCATCAACCTTTCTCCTCTAGTCATTTTTCTAGTCAACAATCCCCCTCCCACATTTTCTCTGCCTGCAGCAGGAGGAACAGCATTCTCTTGCCTGTCCTTCACCATCAGGAATAACAGCATTTGCTAGTATACTGGACACTGCTACTAGTGTTGTTTAAAAATGTGCCAAATATTCTGACTTTGCAAGATACCCTCCAGGTGTGGATTAGAGGACTTTTTACATATGCTGCAAGAACAAAGGAGTTGGCCTTGGAAAACTGGGTTGCACATTTACCCATTATTTAGATTTCTTCCATACTTTCCTGAGTTGATTCAATTACAATTGGTTACATCATTCATGCCCTTTAAAGAATTAAAGGGCAAAAGGGAAAATAACAAGGTAGAGGTTAGGCATCTCTCTGGTTCTAGTTCCATTCAAGATTGGAAGAATTCCTATTCTACACAGAATAGATAAATGGCAAAACATCAGAAGTTACTTAGTGTATGAGGTTTCTGTGCTGTTGAGCTGTACATTTGTTGGCTCGAGAGTGTAACTCAGCATGCCTGTATATATTCTGGGCAGTTTGCTGAAGTGCATGAGCATTCATAGGCAGCAGTAGCCAGTGACTAGCTGAGTGTCAGTCTTGTTGTGCTGGAGACAGCCAGAAGGTTATGGTCTTGAAATAAATTACAGAAGAAGACTGGAAATTATTTAGAGCCCTGTCCAAATTCCAGTTCACATTCTTCCTATTCTTAGTGGACTGGGTGCACCAGGAGACATGGTGCTGCTTCAAGCACTGGAAAGGATATAAGCATAGATTGTATGTATTACTCCAGGCCAGAAGCCCAAGTGGCTGCCAAGTCCCTGTGATACTGGCCTAGAAAGAAAGTGTTATTGTAATTTTTTGGCTGAGCTTCCTAGTAGGTTTTTACTGTAAATGAGTCCTTTTTCGGCTTTATATGGGCATAGAAAAATCTCTGGGGGCCCTTTTTAGTTTGACAAGTTGGAAGCCCCTCTCAATTCTTGTAGGGCGCTCTCTCTCTCTCTCTCTCTCTCTCTCTCTCTCTCTCTCTCTCTCTCTCCCCTCTTTTGGCCCTATATATAAATATATTTCCATGTTTAGATCTAAGTTTTACTGGAATTATTTATTAGAAACAGCAGGCTAAACTGTGAAAGTTAAAAGAAGCAGAACTTGGAAAAGAAGACTTTGATTTCTCAGTTATTAACAGGAGAATACTGTCTCTAAAGCTCTTCTAAAACCCCTGCATTTTTCTGTTTTAAAAATCATCCTCATCCTCATAGTGCTACAGGCAGCTAGTCCAGCCCTATTATTAGGCAGAGTGAGGCAGCTGCCTCGGGCAGCTGATTTTGGGTGTCATGAAAGGGCAGAAAATTGTTAGTTACTTAATTTGCTATTATTGTATTTTACTGTTTGTAAGGATAAGAGGCCTTTGGGATTTTGTGCCTCAGGTGCTAAAATATCTTGGAATCTATGCCCCTTGACTTGGGAAGTAGGGCATCATTTGCTGCTTTGCCTCAGGCAGCAGAATTCTTGAGCGGAACCTGACAGGCAGCCAGCACCATGCCGCCCCACCATCATCTGTCTTGTGAGTTCTGCCTCCTTAGAGATGCCAAAAGTAATTCTCCACTTTACAGCAGAAGCCTGAGATCCAATAGGCTTAATGACATCCCCACATAAAGTATGACAGTTGCCACTTATTTTGCATGCATTATTTGTACCTGTCCTCGCCAAATGCATATGTATTGTCCATCAAATCATGTATTGTCCATTTACAGATCATTATTAGCCCATGCTGCTCTTGGGTGAAAAACAAAAACACTGCAAAAATGTCTTCACCAAACAGATGGTTGAGGCTGTTTCTTTTGCCAGTGCCAACCACCTGTTGAAGGAGAAACTCTGATTCTTCCCTCCCTCCCTCTGAACAAGTGACTGCTGATGTCAGGAGTGTCAGCAGTGCTGTGCATGCAGTCCTGATGCAGCAACAGGAACTGTGTGTGTTGCCCTGTATGCAAGATACAGGAAGGCAGCATGGGCACCACAGCAATTCCCATTTGCAGTCAGCAGAAGTGGGTCCAGAAAAAGTGCATGTGGCTTTTGCTCACAGATTGTTCTTGATAACATATGTTTATCTTAAGAATGGCATTTGTTAATGCAACTTTTGAAATGCGAACTTCAAACCCTGGATGTCAGTAACTTTTAAATTTTGTTGGTAAATTTCGAGTCTTAGTAGCAAACTGCTGTTTGTTATAAGGTTATCTTTATGTTTTTGTTCCAGAATGTGTTGAGTGGAGTCTCAAATTCTGTGCAAATTTTTCCAGCTTAAAAAAAAATACATGAGTTGTGGCCTATTTTAATAACTGGGGTCCACATGTTGGCTCAACTTACATCAAAGCAAATTGGTGCACACAATCTCTTCACTAATACTGAGCTTTTCCAGTAGCACATACCACAATCTCTAACCAATATAGATTGCAAATCACAAGAAGTTATAGGAATCTGTAATTGGTATTCTAGTCCTGCTGAAGATTGTTTCATTTCCCCTGGCTCAGAGGCTCAACAGAAGCCGAAGGAGAACTAAAGGTGGAATGTAGCATTTGTCTTCCTACTTCAGGGAAAACTGTCAGCAATCCCTCATACACCTTCCACGCCTGAAGACAACTCCCGCACAGCTTTTCCTGCTCCTCAACTAAGTGAGAGACCCCAGAAATAACAGTGGTCCCTTGAAAAGCTATAGCTAGAATAGGTAGCAGGGGCAGAACCTCCAAAAGTTCTGGACCAGTTAGCCTCAGTTGCCTGCAGCCCCTGCCTGAGCTCTCCTTATGAAGAAACACTCCAGTCATGAGCCCTGCATTATGCTGGCCAGGGTTCTGACAGCTTCCGGCCTGGCTGTGACCCTGCTTTCCTGGACCTGACTGTGCTTTGCTAGATATGACCCAGCCTTAGCTCCTGATACCAAGCCATCTGTGAATGCCTGTGCGTAGGCTCCTTCCCCTGGGCATCAAGCCAAGCCAGGACAAACAGCGTGCACTATTCAGACATGTTCATGGTGCTGTGATCCTTTTAATCAAGGCTGCGGAACAATAATGCAGTAATTGTGTTTCTGGAGTGCCTCTGTATGAATAATATTCTATGTGGGCTCTTGTGTTTTCTGTCTGATACATAAATAGAAAGCCAACCACAATTGTTTTCAGTTGCAAAAAAGACAGAAATGTTCGTATCTATCAAGATGAGAAACTCGGTGGAACTTTGGGATTCTGTCCGTACATGCATTTTAGGCAAAGATAATTAGTTTATTCTTGCTATTTGCTCAGTTCTCTTGTTCTCTCTCTCGTGCGTGCACGTGCACGTGCACACACACACACACACACACACACACACACTACAATCCTCCTGACACAGATCTCTTAATGGTACAGAAATCAGCTTCAAGTCAGAGGTTGTCAACTACCCATCTAATGCCTCCCTTGCACAAGAATATGTGCCCTTGCATATTCTGTATGCTCCCCTGGTCTACTGAGCATTTCTGTCTCTTGGTGGAAAACAAACAATCAGATGCATTTTTCTTGTGCAAAAGCGAAGAGGCAGTCACATCACTTCATGAACCGGCAGCAGGACTGGATCACATTGTTACAGATTCTTTCATACCATGGAAAGCCACTGTTTTCCAACTGCATTTCCAGAGTCTTTCAGAGACAGAATCATTTCAGCCTGCTCCAGCCAAAGCACATGCCTCTGAAACCTTGATTCCAGCACCCCAGAGTCTTCATCTGTGCCTCAGCAAAAATGTGGGTCCTACCTTTTCATGTCCAGTATTTTCTTGCTGAAATTGTTGTTGTCATTGTAATAGTAATAAAGGTACATGATCACCCAAAAGGTAGGAAAAAAGTATCCCTCCCCCTTAAGCTGAGTATGCATTATGCAGTCCTTGTCTGCACAACAAAGTCTGTGCAGACAATCCAATCTTATCACACCAGCTAAGTTTAAATTTCTGCTATACCATTTTACCAGTTCTGTTTCACTGATGTCTATATCTCAAATTTTTTTTTCAGGCTTGATTTTATATGTTCAGTCTAAGATATAGGGCAGACTTTGGACAGACTAAAATCATCTGTAATCAAACTAAGTAAATTAAGCACACAGAAATGCTATGTGAAACATCTGCAATGTACTACTGCCTTTCTTACTTGAAAAGCAGAAAGTGGTAGTGTTACAAGTCGGTAAGGAAGCATGGCCTTAGCTGGAAACAGTGACATCTTGGAATAGTGCTCCTAACCAACCTAGCAAGGAATTAACTGTGAGTTTGATCTACTACCTGGGGGTCAAGGCTCTAATTTAAGCAGGACTGGCATCAGGATCTGCCATCCTTGGGCACCTGGCCGAGCCCACCACTGATACTTGCTTGCCCCCCATTAAAAAATTTCAGCATAACACTGGGGATGCTGAGACTGGCTGCCATATCAATTTTCCATAATGCCCCTACCATAACACTGGTAACATAGCAGTGACATGGGAATGACAGTTACTGCTAGACCAGTCCTGCTCAGTGAGTTGCTGCCTGCTGCAGCCTGAAAGGGTCTACTGACAAGAAAGCAGACTTTCTGAGTTCACTTGAGCCATGGTCCCCTCAAATCTGGAACCAGACTAGAATTTGAACACAGCTTTTCTGACAATGACAGCTTTAAAAAAAAACCCTACATGGATAAGCCGAACAAAGTTGATTAAAATAGATCAATATGTGTTGTTCTTGTTGACTTATGAAATCATAGGCTCCCAGCTGCCACCCAAAAGTTGTGAAATTTTCATTAAGCTATAGAGTCGTTTTCTTTGAAACCATTTCTGAACAATTGGGAGCTCAGTGCCATGGCATGTCTGAAGTGAAGCTTGCACAACAGGAGTGCAAGAGGCCAGACCGAGCCCAGACAGTCTTTGGGCTACTCTCCTCCCTCACTCCTGTAGCTCAGCCAATTTGGGTAACACAAGAACTGCACACAAGGCAGGGATTTCCCTGCTGCTGGAGTAGCTGGCATCATAGGCTCTTGTTTCACCCTTTGGCCTAGGCCTGAGCTCAGCCACTGTGGTCTGGGAAATTAACATTCCAGGCAGTCAACCAAAACCTCTTTCCCAGGAGTGGAGGTTTATGGCAGGGTGAGCATGGCTCTCTCATGAGAGTTCCTAACGATTTAGCTTTGTGAGGCCAAACCAAACCTGTCAGTGGCAGTTCTCTGAAATCAGGCGTGGAATTGCCCCAGTGAGCTAGAAAGAGGGAGTGAACAAATGCTTCAAAAATGAGGAGGATGTGAGGGAGACATAATGAGCACTCCCCCACCTGCCACTTGACTCCTTATCTTTTTCTGCAGAAGCAGATGACTTCTGGTAGCAGGATTTGGCAGAGGAGTAAACCCTGTAGAGAGAAAATCTGCAGTGAGGTAAGCCTCAGGCAGGAAGAGGTTTCTACAAGCCTCATTCACACATGCCTTGGTATGTTGTGGGGGCAGCTCTGTGTTTAAATGCAGGGGGGAAAATATACAGCTAACACATCTAGTTTGGCCCCTATAATTCCAAATGTGGCTCTGTATCACCACTCATCCAGAGTTAATGTAGTGGCCATCCTCCCAATCTCCTTGTTTCTATGGGGAAAAAACAGAATACACAACTTTGCGTGCCCAAGTGAAATTTCCTGTCAAAGTCTGGGAGTCATTTATGTGGTCTAATGTGGAAACAGCCCAGGAATGTTGCTTCTTGCCATAGGTTGTGACTGAGAGAAATGGGTGTGGTGTGCCTAAATCATATTATAAGCAATGAGATTTAAATGCACATTGGAAAGTGCTTAGGCATGCCTAACTTTCTTTGGATTTCCTTTCCTTTAAGAACGAACTCAGGTGGTAAGTGCCAATAGAAAAGGGGCCAAAACAGGGCCTCTGAGAAACAAGAAGGCGGTATCAGTAGGCTGAAGAGAAGGCCGTGCTTTGCAGAAGTACGGTAATGGGGCAGTCTCAGTAGGCGCAGAATGCCGAGTGTCAGCTGGAAAGGAAAAGTAAAAAACTCTGTTGTGGAGAAAGAGATGGCCCTGCCTAATTTCCTTACAGCATGTACTCTTCTCTTGGAGGGCAGGGCTGACTGGCAGTAACCCTGAACAGGTACACACCTGCCATGAGGAAAGAATACATTACAATTTTTGTTGCATATTGCACTTGTAATCTATAATATGAATGGATAATGTCTTCAACCCATCTTGTCCAGACACCCCTAGTCCTAATGTAACCACTCATCTCTCCAAAGCTTGTTTAGGGAGGATCCAGCCCCATCAGGTGAATGATATTCCCAGCATTAAGACATACCAGCGATCTTTGCAGTACCACAAAAACCTTCCAGGTGTCACAGTAGAATCAATGCCAAGCTTGAAGGGCTCTGGGCAAGCTGTCTCCCACCTCCACCCGCACGGCCTTGCTTGTGAGCCCACCAAAGTGAAATGAGCAGGGATGGAGGGATGGGTGGCAGTGGGGAAAGACAGGAATGCAGCATGGCACAGGTAAATATTCTCAGGCTACAGTGGTGCAGGTCCAGCTACCAAGTATTCCCATCACCCAGTGCTGAGAAGAGAAGTGATGAGTGAGGTGACTGCAGCCACCACTGAATGGGCTGGGCAAAATGCACACTGGAAGCAGGACCCAGAAGCATTGTGGTCTATGAAGATGATGGCAGCAGCAGTCATTGCCTCCCTTTGTACTTCTCCAGGCCCCAAGACACTCAGATATATTTTAGGTATTGATGTAGATATTTAATCAAAAAGATGGGTTTGGAATGCTCCCAGTGAGCTGCTAAGATTTAGGGAAGAGACCACCAGCCCAACCTGAGGATTTGTGCAGCCCTTTGGTAATTTATCTAGATTGACTATTTTAAGGAAACATTTCCATAGGGCTATCCTATTGATGGTCACATAACTTTCTTTCAGTTTCATGCATCTCTAATATTGACCACTGAACTGTTTGGCTCTGTGTCCTGGGGATGCTTCCCTTGTCCACTGACCTCCTCCATCTGTATCATCCGTGCTTTTTTCCTCACACCTCCATTAGAAATATATCTTCCCTGCCCATCCCTTAAACTTTTCCACACTTAACTTGATCCTGGCGAGTGGGGGATGTTTTTGGTTTTTACAACTCATCCTGAATCTGTCCTTGAAGGGAGTGTTATCCTGGGAATGTGTGTCTAGTCCTGTGCTCCCACATTACTTACTCCAGTGGAAATCAAAGGGTATATTTTGTCCAGGAAAGAAAAAGAAAAAACTTAATTAGAAAGCAATTTGTTGGACTTGCTCATTAAATTACTTCAAAGCAGAGCTATCTCCCCCTACCCCTTCCTTTTCTCCCTGCACCGCTTAGCCAAAGCGTTCCTAAAATTCCACGGTGGCTGTGTGATCCCTGTTAATTTTGGAATGCAAGGAGGATGCCAGTGCCAGCAGCAAAGAGTCAAACAAATGTTTCCAGCAGAGACATTTCAAAAGTGTCCTTCAAGAGATAACGTGAAATTAAACTGGCCTTCTAAATCTTCTTCCATACAAATCTTAGCCCTGGAGCTAAGGGCCTGGCTACTCCCATAATCTCTTATTAATGCAATAAACTGTATGTGGGCCTGGCCTTAAAAACAGTTTGGAAATGTAATTGGCCCCAAATGCAGTCACTTAACCTTTATCTGGATCTGTCTACACAAGAGTGCTGCTGGATCAAACCAGAGGCCAGGTACTTCAGTGTTCTGTTACCATAGTAGCCAACCAAAAGCTTTGTGAAGCCCACAAGCACAACAACACAATTCTGTTCATATCTCCCAGCAACTGATATTAGGAGGCATACTGCCTCTGATATTGGAGATAATAATATAGAGCCACCATGAGTAGCAGCTGTTATCAGCAAAGCCATATAGCACGAATTCTTCGGTGGCCATCAATCTGTTCTCAAGGCAGATTCAAGGGGTGGGTTTTGCACTTTAACACCAGCTTTGATCTGGAATGTCTTAGAACACACCTTCTCCCATTTATAGGAAAAAGAACTACATAAGGCAGAGACAAACCAATGGTCCATCTAACCTGGTAATGTACAACTAGTCTTCACCAATGTGGTGACCCCCCCAAATGGCTACAACTCCCATCCTCCCCAGGGCAGGATAGGGAAGACTGGTCAACACTATCTTGCAGTAGAATCATAGACTAGTAGAGCAGGAAGAGGCTAGAGGACCATTACGTCTGATAGTCTCCAGAGTTTCAAACCAAAGCCCTCTCTAACCCTAGCTAGAAATGATAGCAAAAGACCCTAGGACCATTTGCATGCCAAGTGTGTGCAGTACACCTCACCTGTCACCCTCAGCCTGCAAATTAAGACCAGCTGGCTCAAGACATGGCCATGTATTGCTGAAGAGCAGCAATGGCTACTTGGTTAATTTAACTGGGTTGAGCTGCTGTCTCATTTCTCAAGCAGGATGAATCTTGTGTGAGTAGGTTTCGAGTAGGTGACTTAGTGCTTAAGGGAATGGCCAGAGATGAACCAGAGATTGTCAAAGGAAGCACTGCAGAATGAAGAAGCCGATAATGTCTGGCCTGATAATAGAAGCCATTGATTTAGGTGGGTTGCAGATGGTGAGCTATCTTTGACCATGACCTGAGAGAGTGGAAAAAGAAAAAGAGCAAGCTCATGAAAACGCTGATGAGGGGCACAGTCCCGAAATCAGCAATAGCCTTCCTACTGGGTTTCAGTGCTATCTTGCCACTTCCTAGCAGAGGCAAGTGAAATGGTGCAAAAGGCATCATATCTGAGCAGTAACTTAAGCTGGAACATCCTTTTATGGCAGCTTTGGAGGACACTGAGGGGAGAGATTTCTGTCATCATTTCTCAAAAGTAGCAGCTATCAGTGGGGAAGGGCACTATTTTGCTAGGATGATACCACACCTAGGATGTGTTTTAGAACAGAGAATGTGGTCATCAAGGGGACTATGGTAAGGGCCGGCTCTATCATCCACAAGCAGGACACACGTATCATTTTTTAACACACACAGCATATTAATGTTTATGTAAACAATCAGCCTTATCTCCTGCAATCCCAATGGAAGGAACTAGGCGAATGTCTGTCTGGTAAAATCTTTAAAGTGTGATGCTTATGTTTGACCCGCTAAGAAAAGTTAAGAAAGTTCACAAGGAATGATTTTGAACTGATTAGAAAGACTGGAATACATCTGCCCAAATACCCAGAGAGTTTTTGAATAAAGGCATTATTCAAAGGCTCTGGAGAATGCAAATGAGGACCAACATTCTTCCGCTCCTGAATTTAGAACTTTCCTGCAAGGACAGCCCAATCCTGTGATCTTCTCTCCCCCACTACACTAGGAAGCCAATCCATAAGTATTGCAACAGCACAATTTACTGTTTCCTGCATTTTTCCCTCAGTAGTGAGACATTCTAGGGACACAATGCTTGCCCACTTTGGTCTCCTTTGAATGAAAAGATCACTGTAGACTTATGTTTTATAAGCTCTCCCTGTGTGTGTCTCTCTGTCTCTGACAAATATGCAAGTTAAGCACAGATGCAGACAGAATGCAAAATCTGCTGTCCCTGTATCAGCTCTGAGAGAGAGACCCTAAAGGTGCTGGAAAGTACTTTTTTGCATTTTTTTTCAGTCCCATCCAATATTATTAATTAATATTATTTATTACATTTCTACACTGCCCATAGCCAAAGATCGCTGCATTCTCACGCAAAAATAGCTGTTTCTTACATCATCCTTAGCTGAAAGTGAGTCTTTTGTTAAGATAGCTCTTTCTATCTAGGATAAAGAGAAATCACTAAGATAGCTATTTCCTAGTGATTGTAGGCCTTTTACAAAGATGGACCTGATAACTTTGCCAATCACTAACTATTAAGGAAGTTCAAGCAGTCCTTCTTTGAAAACAAAACCAATATTGTGCAAAACCACCATGTTGCTCATCAGAAGCAAAGGAAAAACAAGTATATGATATCTTATGATTACCAAAGGAAAAGAATCTTACATTTAATTCATTTATTTTATTGAAGATATTTCTGTATCCCACCCTTTACAAGCCTGCTCTAAGGAATGTAATCAAAGTTCCTTCCTCCTGCCTCTACTCCCACCAGGTTGTTTTCCTTGTAACTGGGCATTTTGCAATAAGAGACATTTCTTTAAAAAGCAAGATTCAACTGGCAACTCTCGGCATATTTAGCTAGGGCTTCTTTTTCTTGGCCCCTTTAAATCAAATGAGCTCCTTGAATCCTTTGCTAGAGGAAAGGTCAGGCACACAGAGTGTTGCTAATGCTCTAATGAAGAGCTGAGGGGTGGGGGTGGCAGTGAGACATCAAAGGAGTCTTTGGCAGTCCTGGAGAGGGGCTGTTCATCCGTGTGTGTGTGTGTGCCTGCGTGTATCTGCAGAGGGTGGTGCATAGGAGCGGCAGCATACCCAAGCCAGCCCAAAGGCTTTGCTTTCTCTCCTGCTAAGTGGATTTGCCCAGATCCCATTTGCTGGGGAAATGTGGCTGAGCAGATTTCAGCTTTTCTCCGGAGTGTAGAAGAGCTGCCTCTGAGCACTGCTGGAATTTATTTCATTGAAATGGCTTTCCTGAGTTTAATTACTACCCAGCATGGCGTAGCCCATGAACTGAAGGCAGGATGGCAGGGTTGGCAAGGCTGTTCTTGCCCCAGTCACGACACATTCCCACACCCAGTGACTTTAGCTTAACAAAGTCTTAACCTGCTGTATCTCTTCAGTGCTCACTTGAGAGAAAGGTTTATACTAAAGCAAGGAAATAGCAAGAGAATTGGGATTTCTCAAGATGAATATATACCCACTTACTGCATTCACAAGAACGTTACTGCAGGAAACCTGCTTCCATCCTTTCCCAGAATGCCTCTGCCTATCACTGTTTGCTATAAAGTGGAGTAGAAGAGGAATCTAGAGTGCCTTCGTGTCATACGGAGGATGTGTGAATAGTGCTGGACCAAAGCTCACCCTCTTGAATAGGTGCTTTAGTAGCAGCTAATAATGTTAGTTTTTGTTTATATGAATTCACAACTGAAAACATGTGAGCAGGGATCAAAGATGGAAGGCCTCCAAAGCAATCTCTTTGCAACTTCTTTTATGGTTTATTCATGGAAGGAATTCTCAACAGTGTGTGTTTCTCCCCTCCCACCCGCCTGCCACACACACACATACACAGAGGAGAAAATGCCTTTTAGGATTATGTTTCCGTTTGCATATTAGAAGTAACTAGTGGTATTTTTTAAAAATCTACTGACTGATTAAGACCATCTCTTTAGTCGATTAAAAAGATTTTTAATTGATTAATCTCACTAAATAATTGTGTAAAAAGAACAGCCCTAGCTAAAATGTGGCATTTGTTTTGCCTGTACATTCTACACAATGACAGAAGCTGTGATGGAGAATGTCTACAGTTTCATTTAGAAACCTGATCCTCAGAGTGGACATGTATAGGATTGCACTCTGAATTTTTCCCCGTTTGTCCTGACTGGCACCCAAAGCTGTGTGGAACAGCTGCTTCAGGCAGCAGAGGCTTAGAGAAGGGAGAGTTGGCATAGCGTTGGTCAGAGCTCTGTGCATAACATGACTGCCATGTACCCTCTTGCTGGCATTTCTTCATGGAATGGGAAGAGGTACAATATTGTATTTCACCCCAGGCAGCAAAAAAAAGAGGGGGGAGCAGCCCTGTGGGCATTATCTGTTCTTGGTTTCTTTCAGGGTGCTTCCAGACAAACTTTTTATGGAACCATTCACAAACTTTCATGAAGGTCTTCTCCTCATGACCCATGATGCTTTGTTAGCAATTCTTCCATCTTTTTCCATAATGGAGAAAATCTGTTAAGGGGAAAAGAACTGAATGGCTTCACAGATTGCTAATGCTACAAGCCCTCCCTCAGCCTCTAGACCTTGGAATAAGCAGACACTCCTTCCTTGAAGCATCCTGGCACATCCCCAAGGATCTTAGATACATTAACCAAAGATTGGTAAAAGCTTTCAAGCAAAAATCAACAGACTTTGACTAGGCAAAGCTATGTTACTGTCAACCTACTGAGAGCCATATTTTGGTAGTGCAACTAACTTAGGTGGCCAAAGGCAGAGTGATTGGCAGGCAGAAGTTTCTCAGTTCAGTTCCCAGTATGTTCAGTTAAAAGGATCAGGTAGCAGCTGATAGAAACACTTCTCTCTGGGATCTTGGAGAGCTGCTCCAGAGTAAATAGCAATGACCTAGATGGCTAACAGTTTTACTTAGTATAGGGCAGCTGTGTATATATTTTTATTATGTAATTATAACTTTCAAAATTGGAGAGTGAGGACAGATGGGTAGAAATTTAAATCCTTGGGGCCAGGCTTTTCTTCTGTCTTCTAGGCATTCTTTTAAATGCCTCCTTTTCTTACATAAAACTGGAATATCTGCATCTCATTCAAGCACACAGAAGGTGCAGAGGTTCAAATCCATAGACATATTAATTCAGTAGAAAAACAGAGCTTTGTTATTAGGAACCCATATGAATGAAACATGTGAGAAAATAAAGTAAGTGGTTACTCTTTACCCCCACCCCAAATAGTGTATGATCTATAATTGCTTAAGCAATTCAAAGACCAATCTCCTTAGCTGAATTCCAGATTAAATCTGTGTTACTCTGAAGAAAGAAGAGTAACAAGAACTCCAAAGTAGCATAAAGGAAGCTGAAAAGCTAAAGGTTTTAAAATCTGGAATGCTCTCTGACACAAATGTCTCATCCTTTAGGACAGAAAAGCATTCACAATTGGGCAAAACTGTATCCACAACCAGCCAACCAACCTACTCCTCTCTGTGGACATGCAACAATAAATATAAGACCACAATAGGCAGGGCTTGTGAGAAGCCAATCAGAGCATGGCAAGGGATGAAAGACATTATTCACCCACGCTGTGTCAGGATGCTCCTGTGTAATAACAAACTGGTCCACGTTTGAATCAATTTCCAGAGCAGTAGCTGTTAGCCTGTTGTAGCAAGAACAACAAAGGGTCTTGTATCACCTTAAGAACCAACTCTTTTATTATGGAATAAGGTTTTGTGCACTGATGTGGAAGCTAATCCATGGGAACCGAAATCTTCATAAATGTGTTATCCTGTAAGGTGCCACAGAACTGTATAAGAAATTCCAGAAAGGACAGAATTGCTACATGACATCCATCTGGGTGGCCCAATAAAGAAATCCGGGCAATTCCCCATGGTAATTCAGGATGCTAAATTCCTTCATCAAAGAACCCTGAGCCAACCTGCCAGTCATAAAATAGGAAGAGAAGTCCTCTTATGAATCAGTAACTGTAACCAGAACACAAAGCAGAGAGTAAGAATAAACGGTCAATTCTCCCAATGGAGGAATGTAAACAGTGAACACTTTTTCAACTGGTGTATAAATGATCTGGAATCTCGGAATGCAGTGTGACATGGTCTGGTTTGCTGATGACACTAAGTTATTTAAGGTGGTAAAAACTAAACAAAAAATGGCAAAGAACTCCAAAAGAATCTCTCCGAGCTGAGACAATAGACATCAGCATAGCAAATGCTGCTAAGTGTAAAGAAATGTAAAATAATGCACTGGGGCAAAAATCCCAACTTTAAGATGTCATTTGGTTTAGCAGTGACTTGCCAAGAAAGAGAACTTGAAGTTGAAGAGAACAGCTGGATGAAATCTTTGACCCAGTTTGTGGCTGCTGTGAAATAGGCAAATTCCATGTTAGGCATGATTAAGAAAGGAATTCAAAATGAAACTACCAAAATCATGCTCTCCTTATAGAAATCTGTGGTGTGACCTCATTTAGAATAATATGTACAGTTCTGGTCACTGCACCTAAAGCAAGGTATGGAAGAGTTTTTTAAAGGGCAGAAAAAGATACGTAAAATGATTCGGGAGATGGAACAACTCCCTGCTGAGGAAAGGTTATAAGAGCTGGGCTTGTTTAGCTTAGACAAAAGTGAGTAAGGGGAGATGCACAGCATAATGTGGTAAGGGGGACAAGAGTGTAGAGAAGCCAGGAGCAATGCCCCCAAGAGGCCAGACACTCTCATTAGGCTGGTCTCCTAGCAGGTCACCCAAGATGGAATAGTCAAAGCTAAGATACTGGGCTGAGATGCATCCTCCTTCTCTAGGAGGAATGGTGAGATCTGCAGGATGGATAATTGTGAGGGGGTCAGAGAAATTCCTGAAGGGCAGCTGCTGGGCAGCAGCAATGGCTGAAGGTGACACTGTCAGGGATTTTTCACACACATCAGCAATGATGTTCAAGCTTGTTTTGGTAGTTTTGCACAGAAGAGGGCAATGATAAACTCTGTGTATGAGTTTTTCAATCCAAGATTAAACAAGAGATGGTGCCAGAAGATGGGTCTCCCAGGTCAGAAAGTACTCAAACCTGCTACTAGGGAAGAGAAAGGACACGTACAAGTACCGCTGCCACTAATGACACAATTAGATCAAAGTGAAAGGAAGTCCAGTAGGTATGAGCAGAAGTGAAAGGAAAGTCTGATGCTGCACATGAGAAGTTTGAAAGGATACTGGAAGCTGTAAAGCAAGAAATAGAATGGTTAAATATCACAGCACTTGGTGTGAGTGGACTAGAAAAGGGCATTTTCATTCAGACAAGTGTTGCCTGACTGAAAGTGCTTTACTCTAGGAATAACAAACTCAAGAGAAACAGAGTGGCTCTAATACTGAGGCAAGATGTAGCACAGGCAGTAAGGGGCTATAATGCAAAATTCAACCAAATCATACCTATCAGAATTCTCGGAAAAATCTATCAACATAACCATCATTCAAGTTTATGCTCCAACAATAGATGCTGAAAAAGAAGAAATTGAAAGAAGAAATGCAGATGCCCAGGAGGAAATTGATAACATGCCAAAGAAAAAAGAAAAAAAGACATGCTGATAATCATAGAATGCAGAAACAGAAAACAAAGCAGAATCTAATGTTGTAGAAGAACCTGGACTATGGGTCAGAAAGAGGAGAAAGATTCATAGAATTCTACAAAGCCAAGCATCCAGTTATTGAAAATTCAGACAAGATGTCAGTTAACTTACACATGAACATCAGTGGGTGGCCAATATAGAAATCTAATAAACCAAATAATTGGAAGTCAGAGGTGGAGAATCTGTAACTCTCACTGCCAAAACAAGTCTGGAAGCAGGTTGCAGTAGTGACCATGAACTCTTAATAGCAAAATTCAGAGTAAAGCTGAAAAGATCACTAACAGAAGCAGAGTGCCAACATGCAATTTAAATAACATTCCCGAGGAACTTAAAGTCCACATAAAGAACAGATCTGATTTGCTAACTCAATTGACCATGAACCAGAAGAACTGTGGACTAAAACCAGAGGCATTATTTGGGAAGGATGCAAAAAGACAATTCCTGTAGCAAAAAGAAAGAGAAACCTGGATGAAGAAATGCTCACAAGTGCTAAGACCAGGCAATAATCAAAAGTAAAAGATGACAGATGGAGGGTCAGAATCTTGAATGTGGCTTTTCAGTGTCTATCATGTAGAGGCAAAGAGCACTTTTACATTGACTAGGAAGGTCCTCAGTGTGGGACTGCATCTTCTGTGGGAGTCCAGTTGAATGGAGCCAGGCGTGCCTGCAGATGGCCAACACACCCATCAGGGCCTTGGCATTGCAGTCCACATGATGCCTGGTTGTGGCAGTTTGGAATTTCCTGAGGTTGGTGGCCTCTGTATGGAGGAGGTGCGAGACATCCCTGAACTCATCTGGGAGAAATTCACACACAGCACCAATTTTGTCTCATAAGAAGAACTGCTATAGGGCCATGGTAGCTTCATAATTAGATGCCCAAGGATGAGACCACATAAATGTGCCATGCCAAGCCACACAGTTGTTGTCTCACATGATTAATTGGTTCCTAGTGTTCCTGTTGCAACATCCCCTGTGCCAACTCAACAATGACAGTGTTCAGCTTTGGGTGGTGGAAAAGGAATGGGACATCCTTTCCCATCACTCAATTAGTCAATTCCACCCACTGGAACATGTAGGCAGAGGCAGTAGGAGGCTTCCTGGACTGTTTAAATGGGATGACAGAAAGGGGATGGCCACCAGTGTCAATTCTTTTGACCCCAGGTCATCAAGACTGGGTCAGGGATTTGGTCCTGTTGTTGCTTGGTCTCCAGACCCAGGTCAGAAGCCACCCTGAGCACCTGCTCCAAGAAGTGCCCCCTCTCCTCTGAAGAGGATGCTGAGTCCTAGATGAACTCCATCCAGGGATGGCTCCAATGGTGGCAGTGAGATCATCAACTCCAAGTCTGAGATGTAGTCCTCCAAAGTGGAGGACAGAGATGGGCTTTGTGTTCATCGGTGCTGGGATGCTGACGGTGCCAGGAAACAATGGTGGCTCAGTGCCAAGGTCTGGTGGCAATCCAGCACCAAAGGCTGGAGCTGGCCTGACACCAAGCCATCCTGGGGTCTCCATAGAGATGCTTGGTGTTGACTCAGTACTGAGGGATACACTTGTCATCAGAGTCTTTACACCCAGGGCAGAAGGATGCTGGGCAACAATCAGAGGCCGAGTCCCAATTCATAAGAGACCAGGATTGCTCCTGGTGTCCTCTGGTCCCTGAGCAGTGTCAAGCCTGGTGGTGATCCACTCTCTGAGGGCAGTATCCACGCTCAGCCTCATGGGAGTGCCCAGGGAGCATCACAGAGGAGAGTCAGGAGCACAGGCATCTGGGCAAGGTAGGCCAGGGTGAGTGGTGGTGCAGCAGACTGAGCCTCCAGTTTTCCTCCCAATTGTGGCAGTGAGGACCTCCCTTGGTTCTGGGGATTGGGAGCAGTCAGGGTGGTGGAGACATGATGGTTGAAGTTGCTGGTCAACTGGGGCTCAGGTGGTGGCTCTTCTTTTGGCTGGGTGCAGCGGCGGCAGCCATCCTTTTTGAGTGCTTTGATGCCTTTCTGGCTGTGTGTCGCTTGGAAAATGGCTTTGTTGTGGTTGCCCCAGCCTGGCTGAAGGACTGATCACCATGGAGATAGAGGAGTAATCCTGTCCCTTCTTGGAAGAATCTGGCACAGGAGGCAGAGGAATGGCCACTGGATGGAGGTAGCTTGCGATCACAAGCAGCACATCACCTAAAGCTGCAGCAGATGCTATTGCAGAAGGTGTGGGAGGCAGAAAGAAGAAGAAAAGGGAGAGACACAGGCAACCTTGGAGAGCACACAAAGACTGGTGGATAGGAAAGTGGGTAGAAAATATTTTTTGGTAGTTTTTTTATAGTAAAGAGTGAAAATGGGTGTCAAAGAGTGGAGTGGAAAGAGGTTTGTTTTAACCAAAGCAAAGAAAATGAGAAAAAAGAATGCTATATACTTAAGTGGAAAGAAGCAAATTGACTCCCGATCTAAGCATGATGACATTCGAAAAGGAATGGAGGGGATGGCAACAGCCTCTCCCCATGCTACCTGGGAACAGGAAGGGGAGGGGCTCCTGCCCACATGAATGCTTCACTTCCAGATAATAGGCTCTATGCAGGCACAAAGCCCGTATGTGTGATGCACAGAGACCACAAGGAAGAACTGAAGAAATTCTTAGAGGAGAAGGCTGTCAGTAGCCAGTAGTCCTAATGTTTCAGAGACAATATGGCTACATACATCCATTGCTGGGGAAACTGGGAAGGGGAATACTATTCCACTCATGTCCTGCTTGCAGGTTTTCTGTGGGCAGTTGGTTGGCCACTGTGTGAACAAAATGATGAACTATATGGACTCTGGTCCAATTCAGCCTGTTTCTCCTCATGTTCTTCCAGGACTTAACAGAGACAGTATAGCCCATGCCAAAGTTGTGACACTGAATTTTGATCTTGTTGTAATGCTCAACTGTGCAAATCCACTTTTCTTCGATAGTATTCGCAAGCCATGATCAGTAGGATATGATTGGCTTACTTGTAGCTGTATAATGTCAGAACCCTTGCTGCTGTCTCTATGTAGGGGTTGGTCAATCTGCTACTGAGCTTTTCCAAGTCTGCTCTTTGAGCGGAAACACCAGAGGTTCATATTTAAAGATGCAAGAACTTCTGCAGTCACTGCTAATCGAGCACTCATCAAGCATCATTGGGTGCTTCCAGACAAGCTTTGTGTTGTGCAATTGCACAACCTCATTTACCTCTTTATCCTCAATTTGTAGTGGTTTCCTGTTTTCCTAACACTTCTCCTTTTTCATACCTGAAAAAAAGATTTGTTGAGGAAGAAAAGATGGAATTAGCTGCACAGTGACTTTTGATTGTTAGCTATCAGAGTCTTCAGTTTGGAAGCACCTATTGTTAAAACCCCAGAAACTAAAGGGCTATGACACATAGTACAATAACTCATATCCACTAGAGGGGACCTATCATTTTATGGCTTGAAAGTATAGTAAACCTTTATCTTGGCATTCCTTCACATGAACACTAGGAGGAATCTGTGTTTTAAATACAAGATCTGTGTATAGCAAAGACAAAGTTATTACACTGAATAGTTTGGTACAAACAGCACCAGTATGGAATCATACTGGTTCTTAGAAGCTGATATGTGGCATTAAAGTATGAAAGATACTTTTAAGTCCAAGACTGGCTTTTGGTAGAATTTTACCAGCTAGGTAATTGGCTGGAAAAACTTATGCCAACTTGGTTCCAGGCCTTCACTGCATCATCATATTGCAAAAACTCTTCATCCTCCCTCACAGGCATTTAGGGAGCCATAATAACCCAGATTTCCTGAGGCTGGAGCCAATGTACTCCCCAGTGCCAAACTATATTCATCTTTGATTTGATACTCTCTTTTTCTGCCTGCTCTTAATTACAGCTCTGTTTTGTGTAGTTCTGCTGCTGCCCACCTTCTCCCAACAGTCTAGTTTGATGGGCCCTTGGGTCAGAAGCCTTTCCCCATTGCCTCATTAACGATGCATAGCCCAGCCCATTTCACATCCCAGCAGCCTTGTTAACGATCTGTAGTGCCATACCATCAAATTCTGCTTGCTAATTATTATCATCAGCCGTTCATGCTGCAGATGTAGTAGAGTCAGTGGTTGCCGAATAAACCTTATCAAGATGAGACTTTTTAAGGGACAGGTACCAGCAGCCCAATGTAGTCTTCCTGCTGTGAGGGTCAGAACACATCCAGCCAAGGAAAGATGCTTAAGAAGACTCTTTACAAGGAAAGACTGTCCCTGTTTCACAGAAGGTCCTTTCTCAGGATCCTTTCATGTTGGCAATAATATTATAAACTTTTGGATAGAATCCTAAATAGGTGGGAAGACTCAGTTGAATTTAGAGGAAGTTGTTTCTCTGTTTAAGATGATAACACACATATCTCTGCACTCCCACGGTTTCTGTTGCACAAGTTGGACCACCACTAGCAGTTCCTAAAGCAACCCTGGAAGTGAGCAAAAACGCCTTTTCTGGAATGAGACATGTCAGCAAAATTCTCTTCTGCAATGTTCACTACTCTGCCCCATTCTGGAAACCAGCTTTTTTGTTCATTTCTGCTTGCATAAGGATCTGCTGAATTTCTGTTGCACTAGATGCGGGTCCCACTAGCAAATGTTACCAGTAGATACTGCTCCATGTGTCAAGTCCAGAGCAAATAAATTTCCCATAAAGAGAGCAAATCTACAGCAATAAGCCCATTTCTACTCTCCCATGACAGGCATATTGCACTCATTAGTATGTTTTCTCACAAACCCTGCAAGGCTGGAAGAGCTAGGGTAGAACCTGTGACTTTTGCAGGGTTACCTGTGGCTAATCAAAGAAGTGATCCCAAACCCTTTAAAATAGGGATGGCTGCTTGGGAGTCCATGGACTAGTTCTAGCCACATCAATGCATTTTTGGCTGCAATTTTGAACATACTTCTGGGAAGTAAACTCCATTAAATTTAATGTCAATTACGTCTGAATAAACATTATAGAATTACCCTGCTAATTAAGAAAAAAACTTTAAAAAAATAGGCAGATATTTTTCACTCTTGAATGTTATATCTATTTGAAATGTGTATATAATATAGTCACAGTGCCTCACATGTGCGTCTTTATAAAAGTAAAACGTGTATTGTCAGCTGCTATGACATTTCTATAGAGCAAGACTACTAGTGGGAAGGGTCCCGTTGTGCAGCAAAATAGGGAGTCCTAGGACCTGGCCTGAAGAATGGATTGGCCCCAAGGATCCAGATGGTGGTCATCCCTTCTGAGCCATATATAGCAGTCAACCAAATGCTGAGCATAACAAAATATCCAGAATAGTAGGGAGTGACCATAAGATCTAGCATGATTTTCATAATGTCAAAAAGTTCTAACTTGAAAAGGAATTATGGGTTTCATAAGGGCAATTGCTCAAAAGCAAAAAGTCGGGTATTTTTCTTTAAAATTCTACATCAGTGGGATGAAAAGCTACTTTAGCTTGCTGTACAGAAACATTAACTTGATTTTATATGGGTAAACTCAATTTGTCTGTCTGTCCATGTGTTTATTACCCATCCCATAGATACTTGCACCCTAACTGTACAGACTTGTGTGCCATAGTGAATTTTAATCCTCAAAAATGTGTGCCATAATAAAGCTGCTAGTCTGGATTGTGCCATGAGACACTGTTGCCTTTATTTAACTGACCTGAACTCACTAGGACTTATTTCCAAGCAGGCATGCATAGGGTGCACTGCAGACCTTGTAAAATTTGGAAATTCCCAGGGAAGACTTAAGAGAGAGTATCTGGTCCACTCCGGGAATAAACTTGATGTTTCCCCACACAGTCATGTCCACACTTTGTCCCCTATGCAAGTCCCAAGAGAAGAGGCTTTCCTCTGCTACTTTGTTTAATAGGTTTGGTTGTTTCCACAATTCCACAACTTGATGGAGGAGGCAGCTATTATTCTAGCAAAAACAGGATAACCGGGAATTTTATAGCAAGCACAAAAGGGATGTGATATAATTTGCTTCCCTAACCTCTGATTTTTTAAGTTGTTCACTTGACAGGCATTTCATCCCACGTAGTGAGGCATTTCAGAGTAGAGGCAAGGAGTGTGGAGCAGGTCTAGAATAAACCATAACTTGGCTTTTCTGGTTTCCTCCCCTTTCTGCCTATTGAAATACCCCCTCCCCCTCTCTCTGAGGTTGATTTTCCACCCTTTAGAAAGACGCTGATACAGTTCTTACCTTGTCAGCTGCAAGGGGTTGAGAGTCAATCTGACTCCCACTTCCAAGGTCACAGCATTTATTCTCTGACCCATCCGAAAGTCATCCAGGGACCACTGGATTATTCTCTAAAATGGTTTAAGATTTAAACACATTATAACACATTGAAGACATGTTTATATATACATGTAAGAAAGAAGGAAGATACAAGTTTGTTGAAAATTGGGTCAAATTTATGAATTATCAGAAAAGTAAGCAACACTCTTCAAACAGTATGATTCATGCTTTTGAGATACCTTAAATTTTTTTATTAAGATAATTTGTATTAACCAATATGAAATAAACTGCAGTATTAAAAACACAGAAAGAGAGTAGGAATGAGCACATCTCCTTAGTTTTCTGATGCATGTTTCCATCATGAAGGCAATACATAAACATGCCATTACATTTCACGCTCCTACATTCACACTGGATATAAACTTGTTTGGTAACCTTTACTCTAATTTGTAAATATGCAAAGACACTGTCATACTTTTGGTTTAGAATGCTTCTCTATGGCAGATGTCAGGTACATGTCAACCCTCAAGATAAGCTACCCAAATGCCCTTGAGCCAAGACACAGCATTCTGAAGTTTTCTTGAAGAGGAAGGCTGAGGAAGCCAAGCAAGGGTTGAGATTCTAGCATTGCACATTATTCATTTAAAGGGAACACTTCTTTTGAAGATTTGCCAGTATTTAACCTCTTGCTTTTTTTCTCTCCCACCTTCCATCTTTCCTGCAGAAATGCAGACCCTGGAGGAGTGTGGTCAACAAATAAAGATAATTTTGGAATCTCCTCGCTTTCCTCAGTGGCACCGACTGCTGCTGCAACATCTGACCAAACATTTCTGTAAACTGTGCCAGAATGGCAGCAAGAATCATCTCACACCAAGGATGCTTGGAGAGGCGTTTAGTGAAGTACTCTTTAAACAGTCCTCATCAAGGTAAGACTGTTGGACCATGTACTAGTCTTCACTATATACCTGAAGCATTTCCCTCTTCTCCATGAGCAAACTGGAACTTCATTTTAAACAAGAGCTTATAAAATTATACTCTTGTTTCTCCACAATAGCAAAAAGCTTCAAACTTAATCTAGTTTTGGAAAATAGCTTAAGTGAAAGCCACTTACATTTTAGATTGCAAAACTGTTTTTATTATTTGCTTGGCACCAGGATTTTAGGGCAGTGGTAGGAAACCTTTTGGATCCTGCCTGCAGATGCAATGCTGTGTTGGGACCAACAGACATTCCTTGAGCTGGTTTGCATGATCTAATCAGCCCAATGTGGGTTGTTTAAGCTGAGTGGTATTTATACAACCCAGCAAACACACCTTGGGTAATTTAATATTCCCATAATCCATGATCCCCAGGTCTGCCCAGCATGACAAGCTGCAGTTGGGCACTGAATATTCAAAATAGCAACTAGCATGTGCTGTGCCCTATCATGACTTTTAAAAGCTACAGTGGGAAGTTTGGTCATGCAAACTACTCTTCCCCTCCCCACCCCCCCACCCATATCTCAGTGTGCAGGGATGGAGAACTTTGAATCTCCCCTCCTTGCCCACTGAGATGGAATTGCTGTGGGTTGGGAAGGTTAAGGTTACACTACAGACTCTTCCTCTGATCCAGTGGCCCATATTGGGATTACTGTCCTGGAACTGCTAATAGCAGGACACCTGTCTTCTCTCTCTACATTTGGATGACACTAAACATTGTTTTAGCATTACAAGAATGAGCCCTTCTCTTGGACACTCAAGTGCCCTCATTCCCTCTGACATCACTGGGAGGAGAGGATCAGAAGCTTCTGCTTCCAATTGAGATTAATTCCAGTTTAGCATGTCATCTACACCTGCAGTTAATTGTTGAAATAAGATAGATGTATAACCCATAGTTATAAAGCGTTTTTTTCCCAGTTTGTCATATTCAGATAACACAACATGCTATCAGGGTAAGCCATCATGGATTATAATGATATCTGAACAGAGCTATTAAGTAATAATATGGAAAGAGTCTATAGTGTTTTTTTCAATCTTTCCTCCTGTTTTCTTTTTCCTTTGGTACCATGTCAGTAGGGGCATTATTATAACATGTAAATAAGCTTGATTGTTCTGACAGAAAGATACTATATGAATATATCATTCATGATATATGAAAAGATACTATATAAATGCAGTAAAAATAAATATAAGTAAGTAAATAGCCTCAACAGTAACCATAGTGCTCCATTAATGGTTAAATCTTGTAAATGCTAAAATATTGTTAGCATTGCTTTTGTGAACAGCACTTGATGGTCCATAAAGCTGTGTTGCAGTACTAGGGCCCTCAAAAATATCTAAATTTGCACAGATTCGGGGCTGGCTATGTCTTACCATGTCCAAAGTTTGAAGATCGTACATGCACAGTATCTGTTATCAAAGCAATACTGAACAAGTAAAAAACTGACTAATATGTTCTTGTCTTCATAGCACGGAGGTGAATAGTGAGCATCATGTGAAGATCATTGAGTCTCTCATTGTAGTTGGCGGAGTGTCTGAGATCCAGGCAGCACCAGGTAGGAAATCACTCAAAGCACTGGGTTCCAAAGCACAATGGGCTGACTGTATTTGGGCTATGTGATCAATAGTATGTATCTGATTCACTATACACCTAAGGGCTGTTCTGGGCTCATAATTTGGCCTTTAACGACTAGTAGGAAAGAAAGTATGCAGTGTGCTTCATGTATTCCTCTTGGTGTGAGGCATTTGCTAGTGTTTTCATAACTGACTGAACTGCATGTTTAGGTAGCTTTTGTTGGATTGTTTTCCCTTCTGTTTGCACACATGGAATGCATGTGGAATGATGGAGAAAATGAACAGCTTGCCTTTAATGATATGGAATGCCCTGAAATTTTCACATTGACACCGTCGGCTAACAGTTCAACATTTTGGCACTTAATTGAAGCAAATAAACTAATTAGGGAGAGTCTGAGAAAGAATAAGATAATTGTCCATGTTTGTTAGCAGAAAGCTTGTTGGATGAATGATCTGCTTGTTTGGTGGTGATGTCAAGCAGATGCACTTTCCTGCTTTAGACTGCCATGATATACAGGGAACTAGTGCAGAATTGTTACCTGTGTACATTACATGCAGAGTCCATATGTTCATAAAATACATTGCTGCATCAAATGTTTGCAAGTACATATTTGTGCTGTGTAAATAGGACTTCTGAGGCCCTTGAAATCTTGTCTGTAACCTCCACTGGTCACCACATTCATTGTTTGCAAGTCTGATCAGCTGCTGCTTTGATGCCACTGTTTTCCAAACTATGTTTTTTCTGTTTATGTGATCTCAGCCTAGTAAGATCAAACACAAACACACACACCATTGATCTTGCCTATGTGACAATATCACAAAGCCACTCCAGAGTGATGGTAATGTCTGCTGCTCTCAGTCTGAATTATTGTCAGGATAATCTCTATTAGTTATATGTAGCATCATGATGCAATTCCATTGGTTCAGATGGTGAGGATAGAAAACTCTGAATGTTCAGTGAGGACATAACTATGCTGAAAACACATAGTTATGCCCTGCTTGCAGTTCCCCCCAAAAATGGCTAAGGGGGCACATTTTACAAGGGGGGGTATTTACAGAAAAGTGCCTTTCTCAGTTTCATCTCTAATAAGATGCACTCCAAAAAGCAGTTTAAAACTAAAGCCAGATATGTCCTTAAATGTAGTATTCTGCGATGAAGTGCTACCCTGCAGACTGACTGAGCCTAGGAATTGTAACTACAGCCTTTTTGTTTTTGATTTGTTGTTATAAAAACCACCTCGGTTTTGGGGGCACTTTAAACTTCCCCATCAAAATTTTGACACTAGAAGCAACAAAGGAAAACTTGTGAAAGGTTGGCTTTAAGACTGTAGGAAACTGTACATTCCCTGAATTAATTCACTGTGTAAATTCAGGGAAGTATAAACTCGGCTCAGAGTGAGCTACAGTGTGGAAGATATCAGTCACTTGAGCTGGAGGGAAGGCTGTATTTGCTATGGGAGGGGGTGGTTGGTTGCTTCCTGATCTTGGTTAGACAAGCTCAAAGAGTGCATAATTTCTCTGCTCCCTTTGATTGGGATCTTCCCTGAGCTATGCCCTACGGGCTGGCTCAGGAACTGCAGTGATCTGAAGACTTAAGTCATTGTGGCTTTGTGCACAGCACTGTCTCAACTGTGATTTATGTCCCAGACATGAAGGAACACTTCTATTTGTGTATGATTTGTGTATGTCAATGAAAGGTTTTCCTCATCAAACATGTCACTTACAAAGCCAGAATCAAAACTTACAAAAACCGGGTCCAGCAATAATTGCAATGAAGCAATGAGCAGCAGCACACACCTAGTGCTCTCATATCTTTTTCTGCAGCTGCTACAGACCCCCTTTGCAGGAGGGAAGGCCTCTTTGTTCATATAGGACCAGAGTGACCATCTGAGCTGCATTTCCAGGTCAAGGTTAAATGACGTCTCTTGAGGAAGCCCTGCTTGCATGTCATTATGTGCCTTTGCTCATGTTCCTCTTGTTGCAGGCATACTTCTGATAACCACAAAGAAAGGCTATAGATGAACCTCAGGGAATTAAGCACCCAATTGTCAATTTCCACGCTAGCTTTCATGGCTGTGGAGCCCTCCCCTTTTCTGGCAATCCAGAAGGCAGCCACCCTGCCTGGGGCAAGAATGGAAGATCCAAGTCTGCCTCGCCTTCTTGTCTTTCTGCTTGGTTGTTAGCTTGATCGGCAGCACAGCTGGCAGCTTGGGATGGTTTAATTGCTCTTCAGGGAATCGCTGAGGTGATGTTACAGGAACGCCTTTGGTGAGGGTTGACTTTGGGAAGGGTCCAGCACACGGAAGGGAAAGGGAAGGGAAGTTGTGTTGCTGTATTTTCCAGCTCACTATTTGCTCACATGAGGTTTGTTGGCAGAAGAGTTCACTCCTGATCCTGTTTGCATTTATCATCTGACCAGCAAAGTTCAGCAAGGTTATGAAGATGTAGTTCTTCAGGCAAATAGCAGAAGTCTGACTTTTCCCCATGAGCATGGCATATCCTGAAACCCTATCGATTCACTGCCTTGCCAGAGAAGACGTTGATCGGTACAGGTGGAACTTTCAGATGTACCAAATAATTTCTGATCAGAGGTTTTCCAGCACACAGACATAGATTTTAGTTACAGATGTGAATTTAACTAGCCCCAAACCATCATGTTTGAAATCAGTTAAGTAATACAGTAAGGAAACTTTCCTGAGTTCAGGAGAAATTAATTACCAGTGCTGATAACTTTTGTGTAATCTGTTTGCAAAAGCAGAAAATTTAGTATATTGTATTAAATAACAACAATCACATAACTGTTGGGTATTATTCTGGTGATATTTGGTTGAAAATATACCCATGAGAGGGTATTCATTTGTGTATTGTTAAGCTACTGAAGCAGAAAAGAATGCTGCCAATATTTTTCCAGTTTATGCTTCAGTAGATTACACTGTGGAAGAGCCCTCAGATCAATAGTAGGTGTAAATTTTTGCTCCAGGGAACTATGTAAAATTGAAGCCCCAGGGGACTGAAATGTAGAAAGGGACTTCATTCTGGGAAGGTACAATTCAGGGGACCCAGCCAGGATGAAAATGGAACATGAGGTTGACTCTCGGAGCTATTGACAGGATTGCTTGTCCACTAGGTGAATTGAAGTGTATTTCATTTCTTTTCTTTATTTCAAATACTTATATGTGGTTTTTCCAGGAAGAATAGCGCCTGAAGTATGCCATAATCCTCCGCAACATCGTAAGTTCTAGGACATGCTCTCAGTTTGTTTGTGGGCATTCTTAACTTGCTCAATCCTACCCTGCTGAGGGTAACTAAAATTCCTGACCCTACCTAATTCTTCACCCTGACTAATTCCAGATGTTTTAGTAGAATTTCTACAATATAGCTGATTGACTCAGCATTGGGCCATGATAATTTCTTATAAAGGGAAGTCTTGAATCAGCAGTTTTCATCTAATTTAATCAATGCAGTATAAGAGTTTATCTGCGTGAAGTTATATAAGAATTGATTAACGTTGGTGTGTGCATTTACTTATGAGGTTCATGTTTTTAGGTTCAGTCTTCACCTAATTGAAAGTTCTTGCAGCTTTACAGTGCTTGGTACACTGACATGCTTTAGTCAGACCATGTACACATTGATGAGAAGTGGGATTTTTAGATATTAGACTCTTCCTGTAGAAGTGGGGAAAACTCAGGAGGTTGACCCTTCATTGCTAAAGATACTTAATCAAATCTTAGATTAATCCCGAATGCACCCATAAATGGCCATGAATGAACTTTCTAATTCAGGTAAAATCTCTGCTGTAATTCACTTCACTCCTGCTTGATATTGGCTTATACCATGTCAATATATTTATTTCTGGTTTTCTGCTCCTAGCATTCCTGTGTTATGAACATATTATAGGACCCTTTTAGAAGTATAGAGCCAAAGAATTGGCTATTAGATCTATATCACTATGTTAAACCCCTCTCTGATTCCCCCCGCCTTATTAGTTGCCTCTTGTCCCAGGGTCTGCATCTTCTTTTTCAGCTATGCTTCCCTCCGGTTTCTTTTTTTCGGGTTTGTACCTACTCCACACCTTTCTTTCCTACCTTGTTTCTGCTGTTTAGCCTCTCTACTTCTTGGGATCTTTTCCCAGTCTTCATTCTGCCCAGTACAGATACCACTCAGAGGGTTTGTATACAGATTTAATCCCAGTCCTCCACATATAATTGTGTTACTCCTCTTCTCTCAACTGTAATGAGGTGTTTCAGGGCAGTGTGTGTGGCAAATGCAAAGGCTTGGCTGCTGTCCTCAGGTGCACTGAGGAATCTGTCCTGTCACCAGTGTCAAAGTCAGATTCAGTTGCTGTTTATTTGGCCTCTAAGCATCACATATAAAAAATAAGCTCTTCTCTTGTCTTTTCTCTCAGATAGCAACATGGCTTGGGTGGTCCTGCTCCTCTCCTTCACCTTCTAGTATGTAGGGAAAGCATATAATTCTACTGATGTTGAATATATGATAAGGCAAAAGCAGCACTAAAAGGAAAGTGCAGTTTGTTCATTGTCTTCAGAGGCCTAGAGATGCACTTTGTCTCTCACCTCTTAGTCATCCTGCAGCCATGTGATATTCACATATGTTTCTTCTGGTAAATCCTCATAAATCAACCCTGCCAGCCTCTAACTCACATTTATTGCTCTACTCAGAGCTCTCACCAATCCATTAAGCAATGTCAGTGTGTGTCTTTTCTTTCCAGTTCAGCCATGTGTTAGGAAATCATAGTTTTTTCTTTTTTCAGTATATGTGGTACATTATTGTGCCCAAAATCAGGTCGAGATACATTGCCAGATTTTTTTTTTAAATATGAAACCCTTCATAGATCTTCTGGAAAATGTGTTCATAACTGAAATTACAAAACAAGAAGAAAGAGTCAGGGTTTTATTTAGAGTAGGCTGAAGATTTTTTTGTGAGCAAAAAAGGACAAAAGAATAAATACATTTCTTTCCTGCTGAAGGTTCTTTGCACAAAACATCAGTGGAAAAATTAATTGAAGTGAAATTTCTTTACAAGTGAGACAGACATTTTTCAGAGAGCTCTGAGTGGGTGTTCACATGGACAAGTCAGCCAGGTAATTAGGGTAGCCATTGGTATGCATCTGCAGGGTGCTCTTTGGAAGCTGCCTTATACAGAGGCTAGCCATGGATCCATCTCACTTAGCACTAGTGACAGTGGGGTTTCTACCCTGGGGCCCTGCTTAAGAGTAGAAAATAACTTAGACTCACTGGTCACAAACAATGACAGATGGAAGCAAAGTTTGGCATAATCGGCCAGCAGTTGCTGTTAATAATTTTATTTTGATAGCTATGCCATCTTTGAGCATTGCTAAATTGCTTGCCAGAGCTATTTCCAACTAGCAGTGAGTTGCATAATTCAGTTTCCCAGAGATGTTGGCTCCTGGAGTATCTTGACTCAGAGACCCCTCTGCAGGAAGAATGTGCTGATCCAGAGTTTCTAAGTTTGGGTTTTTACCATGGTACCCATGGCACCCACCAGACTCCCCCTCCCTCCTGATTGGAATTTAATTTCTTAACATGATGGTACATTTTTAACAGAGAGCCTGCCATGCTGTAATGCAAACTGCTGCTCATTACTTGGGTTCAAAAGAGTAGTTTTGTATTTGGGAGCATTTGTTTCTTTATTAGATTTATATCCCACCTTTTTCTGTTAAAGAACTTGAAGCAGCTTACATCTTTTTCTTCCTTCCACTCTCAGTCTTATCCCCACAATAACAACCTTGCGCAGTAGGCTGGGCTGAGAGTTTGCGACTGGCCCAAAGTCACCCAGTTGGCTCTATGGCCAAGTAGGGACTAGCAACCAGATTGCCTGGGTCCCAGTTCCACGCTCTTAACTGCTACACCATACTGGTTCTTAATAGGTACAGAAAGGAGGTAGGAAGTTCCACTCCAGTCTCAACCTTCACAGGGCACCTATCTTCCCTCTGGGCACTGTGCCCCTCCACTACCTAGACGCAAACAATACACAGCAAACAGTGACTTTTGAGAAGGTCAGCCAGGGGATAGGACTGGAACTTCTGGCCCATCCACTTCAAACTTCCATCCTCTTCACAGAGGCTTAGGGATTATCCACATCTTTGGTGCCACGCCAGCAGAAACAGAACTTACCATCCTGAGACATAGTGAAGGGCAGGATATAAAAGCTTTAAATTAACTAACTAACCAACCAACCAACCAGCCTGGCTGCAGCAACTCTTCAGGACAAAGCAGCTGCAGCTGGACTTCTCTTTTCTTCATGTTCTCTACTTACCCTCATGGTGGACTGCCAGGACTGCTACTCCAACCAGGAACAATGCAGTTAGTGCAGCAACAGAAGTTCCTATTTGGGCATTTATCTGCCCTTTACCTCTTCTTTTCCTTTCTTCTGTCCTCTCCACCTGCAGTCTAGTGTTGCAACTGGCTCAAAAAGTTTCCTGGTACTATAATGCAACCCTTGAGTAAAGGCAAGAAGAGGACAGTCTCTGCATAGCAACTTCAAGCACGCTTGGACACGGTGAAAGTATTTCAAGGGGCCTACCTGGAGCATTGGAACTGTTAGAAATCTCTGTAAATATAAAAAATGATCCTAATTCTGTTCCAGGTTTGAGCATTGGGAAATGTAAAATCATTGCAAAATAAAAAAAATGGGGGGAACACAACTAAATAAAGCAATCCCAAGTTTCTAGTTCTGGTTATAACATGTTAAGCAGAGAGAGGCATGAACTGTCTAAATTCAAGGGGCAGGAGGGTTGTTCCTGGCTTTACTGCTGACTCAATGTGTAACCTTGGCTTGCCCTTTTAACCTTCTGTATAAACAATGGGATACGATTCTTTCCATCACTCCTTAGTGGTGTGAGGCTTTATTCCATATTTGTAAAGTACTTTGGAGGCCATGAATGGTTGTGGAAGTGCTATATATATAAGCTTGTGGTGTTAATATTAGTATGCAAAGTGGAGGCTCTAACCACTTTGCCATATCCTGTCCTATTCCTGCATGCATCCTCATCCCACATTATATCTTGCCTTGTAATTATACCTATGTGAAATAGTTATAAATAGCTTGCAATAACACCAAGGCAAATACCATATAAATAGGAGTCAGTAGCTGCTAATAGGGAAAATGGGTGTATGACCTTGCTTGGACATAGAAGTCAAATAATCTTACATATATTGAAGCATCCTCATAATGGAGGGCAGGACAAGGAGCCTTGTTCTATATTGCTCATATGGAGTAAGATTGAGAGCAGGAGGAGGAGAATGATGTAAGCCGTTTTGAGTCCTTTAGGTGGGATATAAATCTAATAAAATATTAACCTCTTCCTAGGATCCCAATTCCCCCCACCCCCACCCCCGCCACTTCCTAAGTTGAGGGGAATAGTCCCTCACCCGTCAATCATTTTGTAATTCCCCACCTTTTGTGCAATTTTTCCTTATCCCAAGAGGCTGGAATTCTCCTAAGTAAGGCTTACTTACTGGCAGAAGCGTTAAGCTACATATGCTAGCATTTTTGCCCCACCTCTTTTGCCTCCCACCATAATCTCCACTGCAGTGCAGTCCCCAAGAACCTCTCCGAAATGGAATTTGGTCTTTGGGCTGAAAGATGCCCAACACCCTTGATGTCCATATCGAACATCTCCTTCTGCATACTTCATTTTGAAAAGTCATTTATGACTTATTCATGCCATCACATTGGTGTAAGGGCAATCTGAGTCCCACTTATCTGTGCAGGAAGTGATTGTGCAGTTACTTGCCACACATATATTTCACAAATGAGCCCAGGTTTCCTGTGTCACCACACAATCCATGGCCAGCAGCTGTTGCAATAGGCTGAGTTGGCAAGCAGGAGGTGTGTGCAGGGGCAGTTGCAGGACTGCTTAACCACATGTTGAATTCCGCACAGAAGTGCTGAGCTCATGTTTGCCATGCAGAAATCAGGTCATGTTAATCTGAATCATGACCTCCAAGAGGGGTCGAGAGCCACACTCCAGATTAAAGTCAGTTGCTTATAAGATACAGCCCAGCTCCAGTCTGAAGCGTTCCTAGCATGGGGCAGTGGGAGAAGGGAGCCTGTGTGGAAGAATGGATAGAAATACCAGCTTATGTAAATGTGGGTGACATCATCCTTTCTCCTTTCTCCTGGTGCTATTTATAGCCACTTTAATTTACTCCCCTTTGCTTTATTATCTTTCCACAAGCTCTTTATCCCCAGCATTTAGCATCTCAATTGGCAAACAGCAGCCAGCTGCATGATATGGCTAGGCGCCTTTTCCTGGATGCTGCAAAAGCCATGCTAGGGTACAAACGGGGTAGAAGGTGATGGAAGGAGGAAAAGAAAACATGTGTGAGAGAGTGGAGTCTAATGTGTTATGTGGAAAAATTGCGTACAGTGGAGTTTGAGACCCTGCCATGGCTCCCAGAGATTGCCAAGGCAGAAACTACTAGGCACAGTAGGAGCTGGAGCTAAGGAGTGTAGGTATGAATTAACATGCATGAAGCGTAGCTGTAAAATTCAGACATAGAATAGAAGAGTTGGAAGGGACCAAAAGGCCATCAGATTCAACCCCCCATTCAGTGCAGGACACCAAGTTAAACCATCCCTCTCAGATGCCTGTCCAATTGCAATATAATTGCACCTGTTGGTTTGTCATGCTTTAGAAGCCTGGTCAAAAACCTATCAAAACATAATAAATACTAAATAGATAAGTCAACACATTTTGATCGGTCTAGAAAAACCCTTGGCTGCTTTAGTCACCCTTGTTGCACAATTTGGTGACTAAAGCAGAATAAATGCAATGTAGTTTTAACCACTATAAGAATGATGAGCAGCATTTATACAGAAACTTCTTTAGGACCTCTCTCAATATTTAGTGGCATGGAAATACTACAAATAAATAAATTGTACCACACATTTTGGCCTCCCCTTCTTTTTCTTGCAAGGTCAAGGGACCCACACAAGATTAGGGTCCCTTTTGCTTTCTCCAGTCCTTTCTGTCATTTCCTAAGAGTTCTTCCCCCAGCAACAACATAAAATCTTTCATCCAGTCATGGTTCAAAATGCACTTCTTTGTCTTTACGCCTTCGTTCAGATCCATCTCCCTTTCTGGAGATAATAATGAAGGCTAAAAAGAAAATGGGGCAAATAAAAGGAGAAGGCGGCGGCGGCAGGTCAGGGATCAAAAACAGCCTGGTATGAGTAGTAAGGCCTGTGATAGAAGAGAAACATGGGAAAATATGGTCACTAGAATAGAAACCCTGGTTTGAAAAGACAAGGTTACTTTGTACTTACTTTGCAATAACTTGGCCCATTACAAGAAAAACCTCTAGAGAGGAGATGATGAGAGGAAAGGTATATTCTGTATCAATCTTCCCCAGCCTGATACCTTCGACATATGTTGGACTTGTTAGCTGCACTATGGGGGCTGTAATCCAATAGTACCAGGATGAGAAAGGCTAGGCTATCCCATTCTACTGTTTTCCTTTCTCTCAGTCTACTATGACCATACAGTTGTACTGCCACCAACATTTCAGCCTGGGGATAAACTAAGAAATTTTGTTTAAGCTCTGGGAACCTCAGAAAGAAACCTCAGAGGAACATCTACTGTCTTCAGAGTGAAAGAAGGGATTGCCTGTGAATTTTGGATGCTTCTTCATTCCGTTAGTTGAATTTGAACAGCGCTACTTCCCCACCAGCACACACTTATAAGATGCCAGCTGGTGGAACAGTGCCCACACAGTGCATGCACACATGCACACACACAGCAGTTCCCAGAAGAGACCCTATGAGGTCATGAGCACCAGCTTCCCGTTAGCTTCGAACAGCTGCTGCTGCACATTAATTTAATTCAGCAAAACCAGGAAGGGAAAGAGGGTGTGGGGTAGGGACTGTGACTGATGCGGGTTCCTGCTCTCTGAACAGGCAGCTTTTGGTCATTATGGATTACACAACCTTCATCCCAGCAGGAAAGTCCCGTGGGTTTTCCCACCATAAATGACCTCCATTGCTTTCTGCCTCTTTCTCTCTCTTCGATACAGAGAGAGGCCACATTTACAGTCAGGTTGTTTACTCATGAGAATGTAAGTCTCACTTAAATTACTGAAATATGTTCACTCCCACCATATCCTTCAATCATACCTGTGGGCAACCCATTTTTCCTCATGATGTATACCAGTTGCTGAAGGGTTACAGATGTTTACTTATTAGTGAAGCAGATCCTACAGCCTTTTAGGTATTAGAAGCTAGGTTTAAGTGTCACCCTGACAGTGTACAGGCACATTTAGAACACAGAAAGCTGTTTTTTACCAAGTCAGACCAGCAGTTTCTTTAGCTCAGTACTATATTGACTGGGAGCAGATCTCCAGGGTTTCAGACAGGACTCTTTCTGAGTCCTGCCTGGAAATGACAGGAAACCTGGGACCTTTGCATGCAGAACATGTAGGAGATACCTGAAGAAATTAATTTCTCCAAATTGTGATATGAACTGACCTGATCCACGTCTCCCCAACTACTGCGTAGATTGCAGCTCAATTATCCACCAGCTTCACTCTTCCCAAATGTTTCAATAAATATCTTGCCTCGGTATATGTATAAAAGTGTATGTCATTTGAGAGAAAGTACAATTAAAATATGTATTTAAATGTGGTGTTTGTGTGTGCAATTTTTAAAATTTAATCAGAAATGAGATGAAATGGATTTATAGGTAAACGCAGGTAAACTGAAACAGATTGGAACTAGAGAGCTTCAGCTATTGGGCAATATTGGAATGTCATAAATTAAATTTAATTCTGATAAATTAAAGGACGTGCTCCAAGACCAGCTATAGATCTTTCCATGGAATGCAAATCTGAAAGAATGTTCATACCATGTAATTTCAAATTAACACTTTGAATGTAAGGCTCTTAGTGACTTATGCTAGCCAACCCTTGCCAGTATTCTGGAAATAGTGCTTCCTAGTGACCCAGCTATGAGATTCAGATCCTTGAAAACAAAGATAACTATGTACATGTGGCACATGTGGAGATCATGAACCATTGTCTGGGCACAATGATGGACTTGGATGTGTGCTAGGCTGAAGTGTGTTGATCAGTAAGAAAAAGTTGATCTGGGCTTAGATTTACAGGGCAGTCCTCTCAAAGGGTAATGTTCCTAGTCCTAGCCTATCTCCTAGAGCAGAAAGTGGCAGCTGCGGTCCAGAGTGCCTGTGTTCAGACTTTCTTCCCTTCCCACTGTACCCATTGCTGGATCATGCAGATTTGTCCACTGCCACTCATTTTTTGGTCACATTCCTATTGGACAACTGCAGTGCAGTCTACCTGGACCTGCTCTTGAAAAGTGTTCAGAAACTCCAGTTGGTGCAAAATGAAGCAGGTTTCTGGTGTATATGTGTCAGAACATGTAGTAGAAGGTTGTTGTTGGTTTGCACTGCCTTTGAAGTGCTGGTTATTGTCTATAGTATCCTTGGAAGTGGGTTGACTAAAGCAGATCAGCTGTCATCTCCTCCCACATAAGCTGGTTACTGATGGCGCTGTAGAATAGAGCAGAATTAGAAAGATGCACTAGACTTCTGCAGTGAATAATGGCACTTTCTAGGAAAATACCATACTTTCCTCCCTATTAAAAAAAAAGCTATGAAAGGAGCTGGAAAAAATGAGAGAGGCCCTGGAGGCCTCTCATGAGGACACAAGAGAAGACCCCAATCATTTTATGGGCCTCTTGTGCTTTTTGTTAAATGATTGCACTGATTTCTATTTTACCTCATTTTTTTAAGCTGGAAGCCATTTTACATTCCTTTTGGCAGCCACAGGGCACAATGGGATTTTTTAAAATAAAAGACTAAATGTGGGAGGGCATGTCATTTCAGCTGTATATAATATGTTTCATAAAATAAAGATGTATGCCTGTGCTCATCAATATGAGGTTTACCAAGCCTTCTTCCCCTCCCACTGCAATTGGCCTTGTACTTCTACCCCTTTACTCTTAGGGACCCATCTCCAGCTACCATTTTTCCTTATGATATTCCTGTGTGTGTATGCACGTTGATTTTTGGGTTGGCATGACATAGTAACCTATCATGGCCAACTAACCATGGTGAACTCTCATGTCACATGAGAGCTTTCATGGTTTCTGCAGGGTAGCTTGTTTGTAGGCAGCTAGACACCTTGACAAACCTTAGTAGGGGTTGTTAAACCCATGAAGATTCATGCTGAATGCTTCTGAATGTGCTAAAGTGTGTTTTAAAAGACCAATCTGTCTTTTGACAGCTGTCAGAGGAAGTTTTTGTGAAAAGGAGCTTGACACATAGGAAAATAAGGAAAAGGTGGAGATATTGGTAATTATGGGAAGTATGCTAAAATCCCTAAGAACCTCACTGTGAAGAGTGGAAAAAATGCTACCCTCTTTTGTGAGCAAAGATCCTTCATGGATTTCCATTCCCTTGACAGGTGTATATTTGACAGCTCTCAAGTGAACATAGTAACTACTTAATCCATTTGTAAGCTTTCTTAGCAAATGCCCATGCTTGATACCTGCTACAGTTTGACAGCAGGTACTTTCTAGGACATTGTCCAAGCCAGCCTTCCCAGTTATTTGGAGTTGTGCAGTTGTGAAAATCTGGAGAACCATTTGCACACATTCAGTTGTGTAGAAAAAATAGTGGTGAGCCATGTTGACTCCTTCAGTATTATGCTGTCACTGGTTGTCCCTTTGGAGATTGCATAAAGTGATCTTCACTTTTGAAAGTGGGGGGGAAGCTGTGGCAAGCACAAAGGGGCTTGCAATCAGAGCAGGAAAAGGAGACTAGAGTTTCAGCTGTAAAGTACCCTAACATACTGGCAGGAGTAACAAGAGAGGAGGAGGTGAGGGGCAAAGTATAATGAGTCCAATTTCTGTCAGCTGCACCTTGGGTTGTTCCACAAACAACCCACACAGGGTTATTCACAAGGTGGGCAGCCACACCATGCAAACCCACCCAGTATCATGGAGGTTGGGGTTGGTTCCTGGCATCTGCAGAAAGCTGCAAATATATCAGGTGGGTGGTGGATGCTGCCTACAGGAATCTAGACTGGCTCACGCCATAGTTTAAATGAACAATAAATGAGTTGAACACATCCACATACGTACACAAGTTTGCCATTTCCCCGAACACAGAGATAAATCAACACAACTACAAGAACATAATCTCATTTTCCACAGTAGATATGTAATTGTTTGTGGTCAGCTGGTTTGTAATAAGCTTGCTGTTGTGAAGTATGATGCAAAGCGAATTCTCCATCCTTTATTTAACCTAATTTATTTTAATCAGACTCCCTTGGGTGGCCTGGGCAAAAATGGTTTGGGTCCAAGTTTTGGGAGAAGGATTAATGAAACAAATTTTCAGGATAGGGTACGGGGATGCAACTTGCCATGTCTTTTTCATTTTTTGCTGGTTGTGTTGTCCCTTTAAGAGTAGTAAAAGTGGTTCAACTTACTCCAAAATGTTTCACTGATCCCCTGCTGGATCCTCAAATAGCTGAAATGTACCTCTCAATTCTTCCACTCCCAAATAGGGCAGAGATTTGGGAGGGGGACACTTTTGGTACAGGCCAAAATCTTATTAAGGCCAAAATGTTGATAAGTTTTGACCTTTATTTTGATAAACTGGTGAACCCAGAAAGAGGGTTTTTCTTCATTTTCTTTTTTAGTCATGTTGCTCTTAGTCATATTGCACTCTCCTGCCTTGTATGCACCGTCATCCACTCCTAGCACGAGGTACTTTCCCCCATATATGTCTCCACCCTAGGAAAGTCCAGCCTTATGACCAGGCCTAGCACAACCTCACTTGTTGCCTGAAACGGAATTGGTGATGCCCCATGCAACCCACCCCAACCCCACTTCCACTGTGCAACCTGCCCTCTCTGTCACCATCATGCAATCTCCTTCCATGTTGCTGCCAGATGCAGCCTGAAGAGTCCCCACATGGCAACACAGAAAAGGCTGGTGGCAGCAGCAAGAGAGTCATGTGACAGCACAGAGAAGGAGGGTGGAGATCTTCATTCCAGACTCTCGTGAGATCTCTGTACATGGCCAAGATATCGCTGGGTGTTGGCCACGTGCTGAGAATTCATGAGACTCCTGCAACAACAGAGGGCTGTCCAAACAACCCCATCAGCTGCTTTCTCGTTGCTGCAAATGCCACACTGGAAAGACTCATGAGCAGTGGGCTTTCTGGGCTGGGTGCCAGGAACTGGCGCTCTTTGCCACTCATACCCACAAGAGCTGGCAGTAGTCTCTCTGAGGCTCAGGCTGGCAGCAGCACAATCCACTGTCCTTCCAGCTCTGCCACCTCATCTGGTCACCTCACCCTGTTTGATGGATGGGCTCTCCCTCCTGGTGGCTGGCAAGAAGTGCCCACCAAAAATGTGCTCCTGTGTAATCCTTTTGTGGATAAATATTCTGGTCAATTGCTCTTAGGGAGGGCACTTCAGCTGTGAGTATAGTGTTCCCTGAAGATTATAACCGGTATTGCAAATTTCCCGCCAGAAAAATATACCTCTGGTATATAGTGGCATACTCCCTCCAAAACTTGGAGTCTTCATTAATACTCTTACCTTTCATGTTTGTTCACCATTTATAGCATAATTTAAATCAGGATTGTGTATGTAAGTTTGTATGATAAAGTACAAAGCTACATTCCTCACTCAGTGAGGAAGAGTTCCAGGCCCAGTTTAATGACTGCTTGATTTAATAATTAATATATGAATTAAAGCACAATGAAATGAGTCTGATCTTGGAGTGTGCCCAAAGTTCCTTATTAAGTGCCAGAGTAAGTTTTGCCAATGTATCTTGACACATCCCCAGTTCTAGCTGCAAATTCCTGTTGTTGTATTATTTATATAATTGTTGGGCAGCCTGTCCCTTAGGAACAGATGCCAAATTCTCATTTTCTTTTGATTTGCAAGGCCTGAATTCAAGTATTTCTCTGCTGCACCCATTCCACTTCTTCAACCCACCTTGTAGTTTGAGCTGAATCTCTTTTGCTTCCAGACTCCCAGGCTCAGGGGAAGAAACAATCAAGCTCTTCATTAAATGGGAGCAGTTTTTCTGGCTCACAGGGCAGTCTGGCTGTGCTGTCTGTGTCCTATGGGAGACAAATGGCTTTCCTTTCCCTGATGAGCCATGTAGCCTGTGGTATACTCTCACGGTGCCAGGCCTCCTTCTCCTGCCCCCACTCTCAGGTGACCCTTCTGACCAATGTATTACTCCGAAAGGTCCATCATGTGGTCCATACTGTTCCTGCCTCCTCCTATCCAGGCCAGCACTGACTCTCAACATTTTCTGCATTTCATTTTCAGTCCACTGTTTACCAAAGATACAGTTATAAACAAACCATGGGTTTATTTATATCTGTTTGTTTAGCAGAGGAGTAGACACTCTGATGCCATGCAGGTGTGTTTGGACTACAGTCCCCATAAACCCTAGCCAACATGCCAATGGTCAAGGATTATGAGAACTGTAGCCTAAAACATCTGGCAGGCACTAACTTGTCTGCCCTCGATTTAGAGCACATTAACTTGCTCTTTACCCCCCCCCCCAAAAAAAAGCCTCCCAGAACAGCTTACAACACATTACAGCCAGACTCACTCCTGTGTTTCCATTAATGGGGTTAACAGTGTCTTTTCTGTAACATCTGAAAGGTATTCATCACCCTGACAACCCATAGTAAATATGGGCTCCTTGATTAATTGAGTTTACTATGGTTTTACAGACATGCAAATACCCTTTCTATATAAATGCCCTCCAAATCTTCAGGGACTTCATCTTCTGCTATCACATGAGAGGCAGCCCTTATATGAAGGTAAAGCAAATGTTCTTGCAACATGCACAAACCCTAAGTGAGTAGATTTGCAGGCTTTTGATTTCACAAGTCCTGACTTACTGTACAATATTGGGGTAGAGCCGCAACAGGTAGGGTCAGGGCACAACCTGGTAGGTTGAGTCAGGAATGATATGATACCTTCCCTAAGCATGGGTAAATACCTGGGGAAGATCTTCCAGGTTAGTTTCCTTCAAATGGGAGAGCCCTGGAGGTTTAGGGAACCTTCACATGATCACGGTTTTGCTGATTGCAAACTTCCTAATTAACATAATTACCTTAGATAAGCTCTTATGCTGTGATGTAAAACCTGGTGAGGGGTTTTACAAACCTCAGTCAGCCCCTTTTGTCAGGTTCAAACATCACAAGAACCTGTGTCCTGTGAAAGTAATGTTGCCCGTTAGGTTGCTTAACACTAGCATGTACAGAGGGAAAACAAGCCACCACGACTTACTTTTTCTCTCTGATCATGTAAACCCTGTCTTGGTCCACCTTTGTAATGTTTGCTTTATGTATAGATCACAAGCAGAGTGTAAAAGGAGGCCAACAAGCCCTCCTACTGCATAGAAGATTCATCAAAGAACCAACCTGTGTAGTGCATCTGAGTGTATACCCAGTTCCCCCAAAAAGTTGCTTATGATTCCTCCAGACTCCCAAAAGTCTGCATTGCTATTATTCACACACACACGGATGCACAATACATGGAAACCCTCTGCTCAGTTGAAGGAGTATCATCTTCTTGAATCTTTAATGAATATTGCACTCCAAACCATAGAAACATCCCCCACCATATCCTGTCATCTCCATTTATCAACATCAGTGTCCATTGTGGATCAGGGGTGGCCAGAAGGCTGACAGATCTCTGGGTGTTGCAGTACATCAGCAAGAGTTTCTAACTCACAATTATCTAAGAATATCAACAATAAAATGACTTTTCTCACCTTGGGTAGATAAAATCAAGAAAGCTTGGGGCTAGGGTAAGAGTTGGAGTAGATTTGTGTGAAAGCAGTTGTGTGAAAATCTAAGTTTTGGTGTGGACACAGCCTGTTTTCAGAGGCACCTTCCTCCTTTGTCTTACATCTGTCTTTATGAAACACTATTTTGCCTAAAGCTCCAGTTGGTGGACCTTGAGTGAAAACACTGTAGACTCCCACAAGCCTAAACCCTACCCACCACCTAAAGTCTAGGTTATAGGAGGGGAGGGTCCTTCTACTGTTCCACATTGAAGAGAAGCAAATAGTGGCAATTCCCATTTGTTACAATACATCCCCTGGTATTGTCTGGGACCATAGGATTGTTTGGAGTCTGAGAGCCCAGGTCTTCCAACCGAACCAGCTGCTCCTCTGCTCAAGGTGACAATTGGGCCTCAGAGAGGAAACAGGAGGCACATAATGGGGCAGAGAGACCCGAGGAAGCTGTGGCAGCAGAGATGCGCTCATTCCCACTAACAATCCAGTGTCCGTCCTTCTCTCTCCCTAGCACTAAATGGCTGAACACAGCCATGCAGATAAGATGCAGAGTGAGGAATGACACCACACCTTGCACCTTGCTTTGGATGCTTTGAATTCAGAGCGTTAAAAGCATGTCCATGGGACCAATAGTGCCTGTGTTTACCTTGATTCTGAACCTTTAGACTAGGAGCAGGCAGAAAATAGACCCCCAGATGTTTAGGACATCAACTTTTAGAAGCCTTTATTATCATGGTCAGGTCTACTTTCTTCCCATCCATGCTTTAAAATATCTGGCTGAATAGAGAGAAGGTTAAGAAGTGGACTGATAACAAGCAACCCTATTCATAGGTTTCTGGTTTTATCATTTTATTTTAAGGGGTGTGATCCATATTTTCCTGCTTTCAACACTTTTGGTGGGACAGTGATGTTGCATAGTAAGGAAAGCAGCATCCTGCACTCTAGGTAGAAGGACAACATTGCCATGTATGGTTCCATGCATTCTTCCCATTCAAGAAGGCATCCTGGTTAAAGGCTCCCTATTTTGTTAGTTTTTAGCAAAAATGTGGGACAGCAGATGTGGGGCATAGCAACATCAAGCACCTTTGATTATTCCTTCCCTCTCCAGCTGCCATCTTCTTTATCAAGCAGCCCAACTCTCCTCCATTGATTTCTTGGGGCAGTAACCCAAACCTTGGCCTGAGATCATTCAAGAAATATACACACACCTCACTCACTGTCCTGTCTCTGATCTCAGGAAATACTCAGTAGGCTTTGGAAAAGAGCTGGAAATATAAACATGTTGTTACTCTCAAAGTACTGGAGTTGTTAATGCCTAATGTTTGCTTTTTAATTCTGTAGAGCTGGAACGGAGGGAGGGCAGACAAGAGAGAGAGCACGTTTGTACATGTATGTGCTCTAGACTGCTTAGAACACTTGCCAGAGGTACCACCATGAATCAGATCTGAGAGCAGTCAATGGCAAATATTTGTGTTCATCTCTTAATTTGCTCCATCAAGTCACAGCTTACTTTATTGCTGTTTTGCTCTGGGTTACAGCAGGGGGAGCATAGTGTAGAAGCACATGCGGCCTGCAAAGGAGAATGAGGCCATAGTCTTGAATAGCATGTCATATAGTCAGCAACCACTTGGTGAAGGATGTGGTCCAAGGTTAGAGTTTGGGGTCAAAGTACCTTTTCTTATCTTCCTTTAAGGTATTTCACTGTACTGAACTATGTCAGAAATGTGGGCCATAAAACCTGAAAGTGAATAAACCTTAATAAAAGAAAGAAAATATTTTATTTAGTTCTCTTGATTATTTTTAATGAGTGAATGGCATAATGCTGTCTAAACCTAGAGTTAGAATGTTGGTGGAACTTACTTCTGTACAGCATGGTTAGCGCTGGAGGGAGAAAGTTGATGCTTCTGATCATCAAACACAAACAAATATTTAGGTTGACTTGCAATGGCATGTAAAAAGTTCGTGTCCAGTCTGTGTGTGGGGCGGGGAGCAAAGATCCAGCAGGGGGACTGTACACAGCAGTTTCAAACAGCTGCACCTATCTAGTGAACATGATCAACTCCCAGACCCCAAGACTGCAGTTCATAAAGTTTTTCATCTGTAGTAAGTGATTTTTTCATTAGGCATTGGGCATGTACTAAAGGATGAAGACAAGAACTCATATTTTATTTTAGGATCGAACTACACATGCTTGTTGTATATAATTTTCCTTTCATGTTTTTCCCCTTACTTTTCACAAAATGCAATCACAGAGGCTGCAGTCTTCAGTAGGAAACCACGTGGAGGGAGGGAGGTCTTAATCCTTTTCCTGCTGGTGTTTTTTGTGCTGAAAGTGGAGAGGGGGCAGCTATTTCTCCCAGCAGGGCTGGCCCAAGACATTTTGCTGGCTAAGCCAAAGAACAAGGTGTCCCTAATCCATTGTACACACAAAAAGCAGCTGGACCGGCAGTTAAATTACACGTGAAAAGACAGCATCGGAGGCAGTTGGCCAGTTAAGGGGACACAAGGCAAGCCCTGTAACAATCGGATCTCAGAACTTAAATCTGCAGAAAAGATAGGTTTGTATTAAAAGATATATACAGATGGACATACCCACAGGATCCAGATACATTTTCCCTGCCACACGCAGGTTCCGCTTTTTTGAGTCCACTCCTGTAATGGTACTTTTTCTGGCTCCATATCTAGCAGGACAGATAGTGTCTGACATGTATAAGCAGTTGAGCACTCATTCGCACTTTTTTGTTTTTCAAGCAGCCCTTAGCAGGTTTTTGCCCCCTTACTGAAACAGCAAGAAGTTACTTCATGATCATCATAAGGACCTGGCAATCAAGCTGGCTGCATAGCCAGCTAGGGAAAGAGGGAGGGGATAGTTTGGCGATGGTCACAGAGGCCATCCAATCAGCACTCTGCACAGCCATGTCTGCTGGAAGCAAGATAAATGAATTGCTGCTACATTCAGTTCTTTGAGGAATTTGATTGATTGATTGATTGATTGATTAAAAGCTTCCCCTACAGAACCAAATCAGGGATATCTGCATAGCCACAGCCAGCTTAGCACTCAAAATATGTATCTCTGTAGGCACAATCACTGCTCTTTCCCCCACAGCATGAAATCAGACCTTTGTTGCAGAAAGCTGGACTTTATAGGTTCAAAATCTGGCTATAGAAACCTTCCTCTGATGGTCATACAAGCCTCCTGTCCAGTGAAAGCTTTATTTCAGTACAGTTTTTAGTTATTTAATTTTAAAATATTACAGGGCAGTTGCATTTCTAGAACAAAAGCTGAAGCAGGCTCCCAAGTATGTGTCCCTATGTCCCTGATCCCCATACAGAATTGTGCAGTGGAACCATTCTGTGCCCTTCTCTCACCTGACACACAGCTGGCCGGTGAAGCTACACTGAACACACAGTCCAGCTCTGGAATGCGGGTGAGCCTTTGGCACGTCCCCTTCCAGTCCCTTGCTTAAGAATCCAAACCCATCCACTTCAATTAAGTCATCCTGTGCACCTTCCTTCATCTGCTGGTTAGCAGATCTATTGCTAAATTGTTCCTGACAAATTCCTCCACTGTGAGAGCATTTCAGACTTCAGACTTGATAAGGTGAGACAAGTCCTCCACTGAAAAGGAGGGAAAGAATAAATAGGAATGTGGACTCTGTGGTTTTTTCCATCTTCATCTGAGAACCCAACTTGATAAATAGCCTCACTCCCTCTCTCTCCCCCCCTCTCCCCCCCACTCCCCCCGCCCCCCATCCCATGCGTGGCAGGGAATGAGGTTTATATTGGTTGGAGGGAGAACTGAACCTTCTATCACCCCCATTTGTAGAAAGAAAGTTGCTGGTAGCTCTTATGGCACATGCATGCACCACTTGAGGGAGACAAGCTGCCTTCTAGGTAAAGGGAAGGATGATGAGGTATAAAATGGGGTATCACTGCTTTCACAGGCGTTCCTAGGCAGTGCCCTGGGTTGTTGAAGCCAAGAACTGCTGGGTATGAGTGAAGTGGTTATTTTTGCTTTCAGTTAACAATGCAAAAATACACCATTCTAGCATAAATTTATAATGTGTGAACCTGGAACTTTTGGTTATTTATAGGCTAAAATGCACAATCCTATTGCTTATGGTCATCTAGTGCAGAGTGGGAAAAGCAACAGAGCCCGACTTCTTCACCTTCCCGTCATCCTGCTCTTCATTTTCATTAGACAGGCAGCTAGGTAGAACATCTCAGTGACATCGGGATACATTATATCAGCTTTGTTGACCACATCTGGGCGGGGGTTGCCTTTTCTTTGGAGTGTGTCTTTGCTAACCTGTTCACAGTATCTAGAGCCATTGGCAATGTGGTTACTGCTTGTGCCATGCTCTGAATCACTGGTGGCTGCTGTTTGGGTCTCCCTCCCTTGCAGCTCTGGTTCTGATTACCTATTGGTCCTTGCAGTTCTACATGTGCAGACCTATTGCCACAAAACATGAAATTTCTCAGTGGGTACATTGAAAGGTGCAAATGGCCCTCAGTGACACACCATGTTAGTATTTCAGATCCTTGGACTCTCCTAATTCAGCCTTGCCTTGTCTGATGCTCTATAGGTGTTTTAGACTGCAACTTCCACCTTTCCTGATGATTAGCCATGCTAATTGGGATAATGCAAGTAGAAATCCAAACATCAAGAGGGCACTAGTTTGGGAAAGACTGTGTTAATGTGGCATCTCAAAGTCTGTTTATTGGAAATCCCTGAAATGTTCTGCAAAAAACCTTGGCTGTTCACTCTCCTCATTATACTAAACAAACCACTTAACCAGAAAAGGTATGGGCAGATTTATGAAACGGTACGTATCATATTCCATAGCATAAATTTGGGTACAGAAATATGGCAAGTCAGTCTGTTAGAGCAGGCCACAGCAAGATGCCCTGCTTGCACAGTCATGTGAAGGATTTCTATCCAATCAAGAAAAGTGAAGCAGAAATGCCAGACGTATGTGGGGTGATATTGGCGCTTCTAGCTTTTCTTCTCGAACTTGAAATCTGGACCTCACCTTGTGTTGTGCAAACAGGTTGGCCGAAAGGCCAAGACATCCAGTGAGAGCTAAACATGTCAACTGGTGCTTTCTTTGTTTCTCTCTTTGTTTAATCTTTGCCAGGGATTTTTTTATTTATATCTGGGCATTATGTGCATATCTCTTTCAAGCTAGTGAGCATTCTTAGCTCCAGGTGGATGCAGGCTTAATGGATCGCATTGGATACACCCTGTGCAATTGGGAGGTGGAGGATGCTGCCATGGAAGATCTCATTTCCCTGGCCACTGGACTGTGGAAAGCACCATTTGATACATGTGAGGCAGCCCCTGGACAAGACGAGCAGATATTTGTCTTCTCAAGAAAGGAGCTGTTGCAAAATAACAAGAAAATTGTTCTTTATATTTCATATACTTAAACCAAATGAATTGATGTCAGTGCAGGCTCACGTGCGTTGCTTCAGGTATGGTGTCTTGTAGCAGTGCTAATCCTGGAGGTGGCAGGAGTATTATTAGGTCATTTCTTAGTGTAAGGACACCAAAAAGCCCATCGTGCAACTGACGAAATACATTTGGGATTCTTTTGAGTTAGTGGCATCATCTCATGTATTAAACCACAAATTGAGATTTTTGGCCTGCTTCCAACATTAATATTACCATTTAAAAAACAAAACAAAACAGGGTTTGGATTTCTTACCACAAGCATAACAAGACTGAGCTAAAAAGCATACGTATTTTCTTTCGGTATAACACTTTAGGCCTTGGGTTCTGATTGCTCTTCAGACACAGTCCTGCATCTCACTGATCCTTTCACTAGTTGTTCATCATCTCCGGGCTTCCCTACGCAAGACTAACTGCCCCATTTTTAGTGCACTTTTGCTTTTAGTATGTGGAGGATTTAGGAAAATGTTGTACTGGGTGAGGCAGGTATTTGAACTTTAGTCTATTAAAAAAAATCCAATGTTTTGTTTGTGTTTTAAACAATGCAACAGTAATAATACCCATTGATTCCAAGTAAATATACTTACAGTGCATGTATGTTCAGAACTGAGTCCAATTGAGTTCATTGGGATTTTCTCCCAGATGGCATCAAAGTCATACTCCTTTATGCTGCAGCTACTACTAAGCTTTTTAAACTATACCACAGTTTTAATGTTAATTATCTTTTTTTAAAGAGAGAGAGAGAGAGCTGTGCCTGTCCCATATACTCTTACATAATTTGTAGGATTGTTTTATTTTTGTTGTTTTGTAATTTGCTACTCCCCATTCTGGGTGCTCTCGTGTGTAAAAGCAGAATGTAAGTAATGAATGAATAAATATTGCCAAAATATCAAACACATGAAGCTGGTATTGGCTCACATGACTTAAAAAATGTGTACACAGAGTTTGGGAGAACTTAACCCTAGGCCCAAGCTGCACTGTTAGCCCACTGCAGAGATTTTGGCCATGCACAGGGAAGTATCTTGCTTCTGGGGTTATCAAATAAGGGCTTCTAGAGCAAAGATAGCAACTCCCCAGCACCCCTGAAGTGCAGCACTCCTCCTTTTATAAATTAGGTACTGTACTTCCCTGAGAACAAAAACCCTGCTTGCACATTTTACACCTGAAAACTGCGGGGGAAGCTAAAAGATGACTGAAGAACTACAGCCAAGCTTACAGCAAAATCCCTCTTCTGCTAGGATCATGTGTATGGGGCAAGTATGAGTTCAATACTTCTATATCTAGAAGTCTGGCCTTCATGAGCAGCACTTGTGAAATTCTGCCGCAAGGAGTAATTACTTGGTAGATTTTTAAAACTCTCTGCATAGGAATAAAGCTGGTCCCCAACCGAGTGCAGAGTCACCTCATCAGAGCCACTTCTTTCTTTAGTTGCATTCAAGTGCTCCTCAAACTCAGACTATCCAGCTGATCTGTTGCCATTCAGATTAGAATGCTATCCTGGCCCGTCTCTTCTCCCAGGACCCATTAGATCTGTGAAACTGGCTACAAGGACGTATGCTTCTTTTCAAAGGGCAGTACTGTGCCTTTGAAGAGAAGCATACATTCACCTAAAGATGAACGGATAGACTATTAGAGTTGCCAGGCCCTCACCCAGGGACAGTAAATTCTATGTACATCAAATTATAATAAATGTATACCATGCAGTTGACTCAGGTGGAGTCGACAAGAGGATCCAGATCTTTTAATGCTCAGAGGGAAGCTACCATGACTGTACCTCTTGCTTCCTTCCTCTGCCACTCTGCTTGCCCATTCTCCTCCAGTCCACTGAGAGAATGAGAAGACCAATAAAGTAGGAAGTGGTAGCTGTAGCCTCATTTCATACATCGAGAGATATCAAGACATAGTCACAAGCTCTGCATAGGATCCTGCAAGCTACCCAGCAAAATCTAGTTGGACACTGAAACAGAAAGAGTAAAACATGTGACGATCAAATGGACTGAAGGCTGAGCTGAGCCATTACTGCATAGAAAACCTCATGAGTTCCCACACATTGCCTGCCCCATACACAACCCATCTGGCTGCTTCCTGCCCCATAAGTTCCTGGGAGTCAAGGGTTGATAGACTGCTCAAGGGAGAAGGGGTGTGTTCTTGCCCTGCAAAAAATGAATGTTTCCAGATTCAGTAGAAGATCGGCCTCCTCTGCCTTGAATAGGGCTTCCGGAATTCAGAAGACAGCTGTGTATGGGGCAGCCATGCTGATTGCAGCCAGTCTAACAGATGAGCAGGATCACCACGGAAAGAACAATCTGTGACTCTGGAACAAAGTCCATGCTCTCGGAGCCACAGCCACCCATCCAGTTGTGGCACCCAAGAAAGCCCCAGTGGGACTGGACCTCCCATCAAACAAAGACCAGTGATATTTTTAAAACATAGTAAAGGCCAATAATACGTGGAAAGTAATGATATATCAATTTATTTAATTTCATTTTAAATGTAGGAGTTAATTATCTTTTGATCCAAATAAATGCTGAGACTTGTGCAGAGGAAAAATCTTTTCAAACTTTTTGCCATGTTTCATTTCTCCAATCTCTCTCTCTCTCTCTCTCTCTCTCTCTCTCTCTCTCTCTCTCTCTCTCGTGTGTGTGTGTGTGTGTGTGTGTGAGAGAGAGAGAGAGAGAGAGAGAGAGAGAGAGAGAGAGAGAGAGAGAGAATTAGAAACAAATCACAAACAATAACAAACATTCAGTGAAAAGCAACAAGCAAGCAATTGTTGAAAGTGCCTTTTTCGGTTTGGTGCTCCAGTTGCTGCTGGAAAGACACAGTCTAAGAGTTGTGGAGGAGGGGAGGGTTTCAGCAGGCAGGCCAGCCTTTGTCCCCCACAGCAGGACTGTGACAGGAAAAGCTCAAACTGATTCGAAAAAAGTCTCCCTCCTACACAATTATTGAAAGACACAAAAGGCCTTTAATTGAGTCCTGTATGGGCTCAGGCAGCTCTAGCAAAAATTGAAATCCAAGTTTCTCTCCTGTCCTTGTCTTCTTCTCTCCCTGAAGTGAGCACCTGGACAGTGGATTGAGTAGGTACAAGTCTGGTTTTCCCTACTGTGATGTCATGTATTGCATTTCTATTTAAATTACAGCAGTTATTTCCAAATTTTCCTATCTGCATACAAATTAGCATACACAAACGTTATGCAAACCTGTGTCCTCTTTCATCCTTTTCTGGTGATGCGCTTCTTGAACGAGGCATTCTGGAAGTGGACACTGTAATGGCAGTCTCTGTGGGGATACAGAAATTTGTAGGACTGAAACAGAGGCAAGAGGGTGACTGAATACTGAGCTCTAGGCCAAAGAGAACAGAAGAGCTTCTGTGAGACGTAAGAGAGCAGAGACCTCTCCCACCTGGAGAGGCAGAATGCTCAGACCAGCACCTGAGCAACAGCTGACAGTCCTGCTGTGACCAGTTATCTATGCACAGCAGAATTGGAAGGAAATGCAGTCTGGTGACAAGGGCCATGCAATCCTAAGCATATTTATTCAGGAGTAAGTTCCATGGAGTCCAGTGAGGCTTCCACTGAAGTAGCTGCACTTAGAATTACAGCAATAGAGGCAATTGCCTAGGGAGGCCATGGGCTCTCCCACACAGGAGGCAGTCAAGAGGCAGTTGGACAGCCATCTGTCAGGCATGGTTTAACTTGGAGTCCTACCCCGAGCAGGGGGTTGGACCCCATGGCCTTCTTGGCCCCTTCCAACTCTACGATTCTATGATTCTTTGGTTCAGAAACTTCCACTGGTGTAGAATGTGGGTGCCTGAATATGGTGGGGTTGGACCATGTGAGACCCCTACTGCACCAGCTGCATTGGTTGTCAGTGCATTTCCAAAACCTGTTTAAAGTGCTGGTTTTTACCTTAAAAGTCCTAATTGTTTTAGAGATGGATTGTTGGAAGGGTTGTCTTCACCAATGCCAGTCTTCCTGCACTTTGACATCAGTTGCCAAAGCATTGCTCACATGCCCAGCAGCAAGGACTGTCCGTCCAATGAGTACCAGGGTGTGAGCTTCTCCAGCTGGAGACCCACAGATGTAAAACACCCTGCCAATAGACGTCTTTGGAAGAGTTCTTAAGATGCACTTGTTTTCTCTGATCTCCTTTAAAGATGGACTGTTGAATTGCAACAGTTTTAACTAAAGTTGCCTTACTATTTAATGGGGTTTTATATTTTACTAAAACAGTCTTTAACTTTTTTAAATTAATGGTTGATTTTATATGTAATTTTATTGTTTTATTAGGGTGACTTGCATTCATATTAAGTTTTGGAAGCTGCTATAAAATGATTTTTGCTTAAAGTCAGCAAAAATATTCTTAGTACTACCACTAATAATAATGAGATGATCAAAGAATTAGATCAAGGAGGAGGCAGAGGAGGTGGTGGCAGCAGCGGCAGACAATAACACAGCGAAACAGAAATTCAGTACTTTCACAAGACTTGACTATCCTACTTGGTAAATAAAGCTATAGTACCAGAAATCTCTCTTTCCTTCTTCGGACTTCCAGTTCTTATAGTGGAGAGTGGAACAGAAGACAGCCAGTATTCACCATCAGCATAATGCTAACATATCAAAATATTTGTAAAAGTTAATTGCTGTACTGGAAAAAAAACAGTATCTAGAACATAATAATACAGAAGCCAGTGGACCACTGTGACAATCCAGTTCCTTTCCCTTTATTGATCCTGACCTCTTACCTGTTTGGTAGATCAGAGGGCAATTTGGGTAGTTTCAGAAATTCTATGATATGCCAATGCTAGCTATTTCCTGGATATCTATGCAGGTTACCAAGGAGAAGTCTTAGCTGCAAAAGACTTGACCAAGAACAAAAAAGGAAAGCATGGCTGCTGCCTTCAGCATCACCATTTCCAATAACCAAGGGTTTTTTTTTTCCATATATCCTTTCTCCTTTCTTGTTTGGTTGAGTATTTGTGATAATCAGTGCTTTTTTTGTCATAGAAAGCACCGGAACAGAGTTCCGGCACCTTTTTTGACAGATTTTCCAAGTTTTAAAAGTAACTTTTGAAAATTTGATGTTCGGTCCATGTGGATTTGAATCTACCTGTCTAGCGTAGCAGGGCTGCGGCAAAATCATTAAAACGGTGCATGCGGACTGCTTGTGTGTCGAGTCCGATGCATGCGTACTTCGTCTGCACTGGTTGTGATGGCGCTGCTCGGCTTGTGGCGCTGCTGGGCTTGTGATGGGTCGTGTGGTCACGTGCTGAGTGCTTACTGCGGGCGGCGACTGTTATGTTTAGTTACACAACTGACGTGTGTGGGTGGGTGTACAGTGATTGACTACGCGTGAAAGGTAAATAATTTCATGAGTTCCGGCACCTTTTTTCTTACAAAAAAAGCACTGGTGATAATTGTAGTTACATCTTTGCTGGGTAGTGTGAATTAAGGCAAAGCTCATCTAAGGCCTTCTGTGTCATAGATACTTGGATTGCAGGTCCTCTGAGCCATCTACTAAGCAGTGTTAATATTTAGGAGTTTGCAAACAAGGGTTATTTACATGGAAACCCTTTGGGCTGAGTAGCAACAACTCTCAATTTCCTAAGAAGAAATTAGTATGTTTCTTTTGAAGAGCTGAGCTGTGCAGCACATAACAGGAACAATTGCTTTGGGTCGTTCTCCCATTTTCAGAATTCTGTCACATCCCATGGCCCTCTTCTTTCCGCTACTTTGACACTTTGTTCGATGGATATGGCCTGACCAAGAACCCGTCATGCTAATAGCATGAGGGATGTATATGCATGTGTGAACATCATGCAACATCTTACAAATATGTTAACAGGAGACCGAAAAAAACTTGAAGATTATGCCTCAAGTACAAGCTAGTGAATGAAATGAAATTAATTCTGCCTAGTATCCACTGAACTAACAAATACCTTGCAGTCCAATCATGCTGGTCGCAGCATATACACAAACAATTCTGCCTCTCTCATTGCACTAGTGTTCCCTAGAATCTGGTGATCTGCAGCTGATGAATACTGGGAAGGATTACTCTAGGGGGCAATCCTATGGGGATGCCCATAGTCTGCTATACCCAGAGGATAGCAGGCCTCCTATGCAGGGTGGGAAGAGTGTTGGTGCGAATGTCATCTCTCCAGAGCTTCTAAGCAGCTGACCATAGCTCTGCAACCACCGTGCTTCAGAGGGAGGGAAGGGGGCTGGGGAACCACCAGGACACCCTCTGTCTTCATAGTGCCGGGCCAGTTATAGCCAGCTAGATTTAGTACCAGGGGAGGGGAGGGGAGGGAGGGAGCCTGAGGTACTGACAGGAACTGGCATTGCTCTGCAGCCCCAGCCTCCCCCTGTCTCCTCTTCAAGGTCTGCTTCATTACACTCCCCACCCGACCCCCTGGGCACAGCCACTGTGATCCTTTCCATTCCAGTGGCAAGGGGACAGGGCAGGAGGTTGATCTTCAGAGCCCAGCTCCAAGATTGTAGAATCCTCCCAGATGGTGTCAGGAGACCATAGAATGTGCCTTTAGTCTAATTAGTCTGGTGAGATTTAAGCATGTGACTTGTATGTGAAAGGTAGACACACTCCATGCTTTGTGTAAGATTTTTTGTTTCATGACAGTATTCATATACATCAGTTGTACTTTCTCCTCTAGGATAACTTTTTGATTCTGCATTGAGAATATTTCAGCCTTTTTTCTCTTTTCATAGCAAGAAAGACTCCGGGGGATGGTAGAGGACAGGAGAACCTGGAGAAATGTTGCCCGTAGAGTCGGGCATGACTTTGCGATTGAACAACAACAAAATAGCGGGAAAGGGGGTCTGGAATGGATAAAGTTTCCCTGCATAGTTATTTCACATCTTGGTCCTTCTCCAAAAGGAGAACTCATAATCTTTAATCAATTTTTGGTAGCTGAACCAATAGCTAGCTATGTTATGTTCTGAGAGCAACTCTGACTTATTTACTACTCATGAAATAACTTTTCAAAGTGACATTATGAATGCAGCACCATGGAAAAGTTATGAGAGCATCAGTGGCATTGCTAGGCACTGGAAAGATTGGGGGCCAAGTCTTTCCATTGATATCAGTGGCAGGTTCTCCACCAGCGGAAGGCAGATAGGGAAGAGGTGGTTAACCCTTCCGCCCCCCCACACACACACACACCTGTGACCCCCTAGAAATCTTTCACGGGGGTGGGGGAACAGAAAAGCTCCCATTGGCACTATTGAAACAATAGCTTTGCTATGATTTATTGCTATGCAGGGAGTATGTGAGGTGTTTCAACATGTAGGGAGGGCATTACCTCTGCTCTCTAGCAGCAATCCCTCTTGAAAATTGCCTGCCACATGCAAAGGAGAGGAAAAAACTTCCCCTGGCACCAATGAACACTTGGGGCTCCAGGGAACAGATTCAGGGCCAGTGGTCTAGACAACCAGACCTGGCAATGGCCCAGAAAAGAGTTGATGCTAAGAGAATCTTATATGTAGGCTCCTGTCTGGACTTGGTTACAGTTTTCCCCGTCCCCAAATTTCATGGATCACCTGTTCCATGCCCAGTGTATTTTTCTCACACATACACTGATATCCTGCACGTTCCAAATAGCAGAACAATTCCCTGAATCCCTGAGCATTTTTTCAACATTAGAACAGTGTGTGACCCTTTCCTAGAGTTTTAAAGAAAAATAAACTATTCAAAATGTACGAAATGCCAAGATTAAGATAGTGTATGTGAAATAACTCTGCGTTGGCGTTTCTAGCTAACCTTGTTCTTGGAGTGGCAACAGAACCAGAAATCCTGTTCGTCAAAGCCTGCTGTGACTGATAGGAAGCCCTACCTTCGCCTGGGAAAATGCTGTGAGGAAGCCTCAGGAGGTTACATTATGGGCTGTTAGTAGCGATTAGCACGCAGATAGCACTTTCATCTCCAAAGCACTGCTGGAGCACTCATGAATACGAAGAAAAGAGGGAGGGACCTGGGTGTCACTGCCCAGGGTGTGGAAGGCCCTCTGGGGGAAAGGATAAGATTAGTATCAGGCAGTTAATATGAGTATCTCTTTGTTTCCTTCTTGGAGTGTAAGTTATATTGGAGCTGTTTGCACTCAGCCCATTGGCTAGACTGCCAATTGTTTCCCCCAAGGGCTCAATAGAGAAGGGAGGTAGGGTGAAGGAAGAAATTCCAGCTCTGGGTGTGGGTGCTTGCTGTGAGTCTGATGTGGATAGGTAGGACTCCTGACTGTAAAGGGGAAGTGGCAACAGAAATGGAAAATGCCAGGGACCAGAAGTTATGGAGAAATGCAAAGGCTATGATAAGGCAGGACCAAATTGCATGGCACAGAAAAGAGGGATCCAGATCCTTGCCATCTCGTAATTATGGAACCTGTGGTCATCCAAGTCCCATGCAGACATTTACCTGAATGACACACATAGCCTTGAAGGTAGTTCATGAGCAGGCACATCCCACCCCAGGCATCCCTCTGTGCCCGGCCACCTCAGGGACCATCTCCCATTGTGCACAAAGGCCTGTATGGGTGCTTGTAAGTGTGCCCAGCCAACTATGCATATGTAGCTCCCACAAGCAGGACCACAAGGCATGGATCAGTACTGTGCCAGCTTGTCAGTGCACAAAGGGCTCTGAGGAAGCTGGGTGTACAGGTTTGCTTGGGAGAAGGGCGCATTACTTAGCCTACCCCTGTTCAGTTGTAACTTGATTTTTGTGGGCAAACACAGTGAAGCTGAAGGACGCCCTTCTTCCCATAGCACATAGTTAAACTATGGAACTTGCTGGCACAGGATGTGGTAATGGCCCCCAACTTAGATGGCTTTAAAAAGGGATCAGTGTGAAAATTCATGCGGGACAAAACTTAACAATGCTCAAAAGTCACAATGGCAATATGCTACCTCCAGGACCAGTGGCTTTTCTCTTCTATGGTACAAGTGGTGTTGTAACTTCTTTTCCATACTCTTGGGAATATTGTATTTTTCAGTATAAGTCAGTTCTGCTTTATGACTATCCATATTACTGATTTCATATAGCTGCTGTAGGCAAGGAAGGTCAAATTCACCTGAGAAGTCATTTGAAAAGCAGATCCTGAATCATCCTTTATCTCTGTCTCTGTCTTTATCTCTCCTCTCTCTCATCCCCCCTCCCCCTCCCCCGTGTGTGTAATGTTTCTATATAGGTATATCACAATGTGATATAGATTCATTTAAGCATGAGTGGTCACTAGTGACAGTGATATATGAAATGTTTTAGGGCACAACCCCATGCAGGTTTGAACAGAAAAAGTCCTACAATTCCCAGAATTCCTAAAAAGTGTTTATTTTGGGTTGGAAGCATGGCAATGCTTTATCATCATCAAAATGATGATGACCAGAAAGGGCATTTTTCTATATTTTTAAAATTAGCGCTAACAGGTTATAGCATTCTCATATTTTTCCATTTAAGCAGTATTTCTGTTGTATTAAAATGGTTTGGAAGTATAAATTTGAAGTGATTAATTAGGAACAAAGCCTGCTGTGAAAATGGCAATGACTGGAAAGGGTTTTTTTTCTGTTGAATTCTTAAGGAATAAACATTAGAGTGCTAATGCTGTTTCCCTAAGATTTTAATTAAAAAATAGCTAAAAACATTTTAGTGCTCATTAAAAGATGATGATTGTTGCTACTGCTGCTGCATTGCATTTGTATCCCATCTTTCTTCCTCTTGCAAGGAACTCAGTGGTGCCACTGCAAAGGTTATGAAGAATGTCAGCTTGGCTGTGATAGGGTCACATGCCCAATATGCCACTGACCACCTTAGCACTACACTTCTTATTCCAATGGAAAAATAGTGGTGAGACACCTCTGGAGATTGTGCTACTCCTCTGTCCTCAGCAAGGTCAGACTCTGCAGTAAAGAAATTTTGCTTTAAAAAACAAAACTGTTTGTGGATGCATGTGCCAACATTCATTCCAAGATTTCTGTATTCCTTGGAGTAATTGCATTATACAAGTAAGGGCTCAGATGCCTCTCTGCATGCATACAAAACTGAGTGAAGTTGGCCATGAGACCATGCAGTCTTGGTCTATCTCCTGCTACTGCCTCAGTGGTTGATTGCATACATTTGATTTCTCCTTTCAAGAGAAGGATGCACCAAATGTGTGGACATCAAGGGGATACTTACTGCCAAGGGTGTCCATGGCAGGAGAGGGAGATACAGAATGCCCTACAGCCCCTCTCACAACCAGCAAACAAGCCTAAGACAATAAATCAAAACAAGGGCATCCTTTTGCTCAGCCAGCGAATGAAAGTGAACCTCTTTCCTTGTTTAGGGCCTTTTCACAAAACAGTAAATGAGACTTCTGCACGCACATTGCATGTGTGTGAATGTTAATTGGGAGAGGGAAAGGAGCTGGAAGAGAGCCTATTTTTAATCATTCATACATTCTAAGTAACACTCTACTTTTGCAGTCATACCCTGAGAAATACAGCAAGCTTTCTAGTCTATGTGTAAAAACCCCACTGATTGCTATCCCCAGGTGTGCCCATATCAGTTAATCTCCATTGCAATCCTTAATAGCCCCTCCTCCCTAAGGCATTGCTGTTATTTGGCCTGTGCAATGTGCTTTGTGTGTTTTGTATGTTATAACTTGCTTACAATACATGCACTCTCCTCTGTGAACATTGAGGTGAGAGGAGTTTAGGTTTTGCATTGTTTTTAATCCAACAAATTTGGATACAGTCTGTTTCCTGCCTCTGAGAAACTCTGCTAATTGACTGGGGAGAGCAACATGTTTTGTGTGTCCGGTTACTTAAATATATAAAATGCACCACATAAAGCTCTGACGGCCATTTCACTCACTTCAGCTTGGGAGGTATAATCTATTGCAGGGAGATTGCAGGGCGATTATCCTGTTCTAGGATTTTGCAGGGCACATAAGGTGCAGTGCACCATTCACGAACACCTGCGGCCAGCTCCAGCCTTGAGTGGGTCCTAAATCTAAGCCACAATTTCCCCAAGGATTTAGAAACTTATCATACATAGACTTGAAAAAGACTGTGTAGTTGAAATGGAGTTATGCCAGTACTCCATCCAGTACATAGGCAGGCAGGCAGGTATTTACTTGGTATACTGTTACTTTGTATACTGTGGAGTATACAGACATACATATTTGTAAATGTGTATGTTAAGACACTCAGAATAAATTCTATTGTTTATGCATATGGGGTTTTATCTGTGTGGTATTGAACCTGAGTGAGCCCCAGGCAAGGTGCTGCTGGTGTGACCTTGAAGACTAGCTACCTTCCCCACAAGCTCACCAGGAGCAGGGCCCAGAGGTAGATGCAACAGCACCTTGAACTGGACAATTGTGTGTGTGTGTGTGTGTGTGCACGCACATGCTGGCATCAGTTCCAGTGGGCCCTGGCATTTGCCCAACTATGTTGAGGATGGGTATCATCAGGCAGTGTTACTTAGCATAAGAATGGGAGTGTTACAGTGTGCTCTTATGCTCATTGTTGAACTACTAGAGGGTATGAAAAGCTGTAGAGCTGTTTTGGAATAAGAGATAAAGGTCTCAAATACACCCTTCTAATAAATAACATCTGGATGTTTTCATATGAACTTACCTGCTTTTAAATAAGCACAGTTGTCTTCTTGTGTATATTCATTCTTATATTACATGTGTGGTTTTTGCATGTACTTTTTTCTGGTCATCTATGCAGTGTGTGTTTGGTGTATCTTTCATACTCAGTAGTCTTCCATTGCAATCCAAGTTTCCTAAATTAGCTGTGACCACATGGATTTCCTGTTTCATGGCATTCTTCCCACTAAACCCAGAGAAGTGTATTACTACACCCACAGCCTAATTTTAGAAGCCACCGTCTTAGACCTGCTCTTCATCATTTTCTTGGCAGACAGAAGAGACTATGTTTTGGGCCATTGCATGTCAGGTGTGCTCCATGGCATTGCAACATGCTGAAGAACCAGCACACGTGCTGCATAAAATATCAGTTGCTGGTGAGGGCTCTGCAACTTAGCTCTTGTTTTCATGCTAAAAGACAAGCCTGTCTCTTTAAGGAAAAAGTGCCCATCCCAGAGGATTTAAATCACTTTCTTAGTTATTTATTTGCTGTGCATGGTGGGATTATGCTGCAAAAAAAGGAACGGGTTGAGATCATAAATAGGATTAGTGCAAGAAGATCTCAACAGCATCCTTCCATGTCGAAGCACCAGGGAATCAAAATATTGACCTCCTGTAGTCATAATTAAAGTGCATTTCAGTTGAGCTTTAGGCCTGGTTTTGGAACAGAAGCTGCATTGGCCACCTTGGGCAATAATCTCTGCAAAGAGAGGAGCAGGACAGCGTGGCTGGGTTAGTTCTCTTGCACCTCTCAGTGGCTTTGGATACTGTAAACCATGTTATTCTTTTGGGTAGGCTACCTGGGCTGCTGTCAGAGAAACTATGCTTTAGTAGTTCCACTTCTACTTGAGTGGCCAATTCCAGAGGGAGGCACTTGGGGATGACTGCCTTGTCCTCTGCCTGTTTTGCTATGGGGTTCCACAGGCCTCTTTTGTCTCCCCCATGCTATTCAACATGTGAGCTGAGGTATGGTTATATTAAAAATACCCTAGACTTAAGCCATTTTGCAAGTTTCACACTTTCACTGATTAGCCCAATAGATACTGATTAGTGAGTATCTATTGCATTCCCATAATATATGGGAGTGATGACTTCATGTTTATTATCTATCCTTTTGAAAGAGATCCAGAGCCATCTGCATCTCAGAAAAGTAAATATATGCATAGAACATGTGATTTAAATAGAGATGGCTCACATATCCTTTGGGGAATTGTGTGGATACATTTAATAAATAGTCAAATGCCCATGTTATGTTATCTTACAGTATATAACAACCTCTGCAGAAAGTGGTCCTGTAACCTTGTAGTGTGGAATGGGGTGGAGGAAGTAAAAACTAGTTTGCACATGAACGAATACCTTTCCCAAGAGAGGACAGATCTTGACTGGGATTGCTAAGAGCTGGTCTTTCTAAGTTTACCCCAGGATCTGAACCTCTGAACTCCTGATTTAACTCAGTGGGCTATATCCAATCCTCTAATAAATCCCATTCATTTCAGTGGGTCTACCCTAAATAGGGCTATCATATATAACCCACTGCTTCCTATGTGGCAGTCTGTCGTCATTAGCCCATGTAAATCAGACTCCTTTCTCTTGGGACTGCTGATCATCAGAAGGTTATGGCCTTTGTTTCCACCATACCCCAAGCTATTCTGGACTTTGACTTTAAATTATGCACACAATTGTTTTCCTCTCTGCTTGCTTCAATGCGGTAAGGACAGACTCAGAACAGGACCAGAGGGAGAATTCTTATAAAAATTTCATGAAATCAACTCTTAAAATGATGGGTAAATGTCCAAGTGCTGATTTTCCTTTCTGAGGTGCCACCCATGAGCACAACCAATGCCTATAATGTATACTGAAGGCCTGTGGGGTTTGTGGGTGTTCGGTTTGTCCATGGAGTACCTGTAGAGTTCATTGTCCCTGGACAGTTTAACTGATTCCTTTATTTAAAGATGGGGATAAGAGAAAAACAATATTCAAATTCACCTCTAAAAATTATTTTGAAGCTTGTTTCAGGTCACTTCCATGTTCATTTTCTATCTGGTTTTTGAATTGTTTGAATGGGAAAAATGCACGCTTCTGTGTACATGTTTTTCAAATATGGTCACTTTACCAATTGTCTAAAGTATGAAAATTATTTTTCTTGTTTCTTTCTTTTTTATAGCAATGCACATTTCAAGGTGTATTTTTTTAAGAAATCTTTTGAAGTATGATTACAAAAGTGGGAATTTGTGGACTTTTCTCTTGGAAAAATGTTCCTGTTCACATTCACATTGGGTTTTATGAATGGGACATGTTCTCATGATTTGCAGACAAAAGTGTAATTTCTATACATTACTACCAGGAGAAGGAAAGTTTGATGGAAACTCAGCCTTGTATTTGTGATGTGTCCACAAGGATACCATGCCTTGCCGCACAAGCGCAAATGCAGTCCTTGCCATTTTGTGCACCGACTTCCCCAGCCTTTCCCACTGCTCTAGCCTGCCTCTCCCAGACTCTGGGCACTGCCTTTTCATGCTCACACTGAGAGGATGAGTGAAGGCAGTGGGACTTCCTGAACTGCTGCTGCTGAAGAGCTTTTCAAGGCCACTCAGGGAAGACTGTGTACCAACTCTGTATGCCAGAGGTCATAAGATCATAAGTATGCAGAGCTAAATCCCTCTAAAAATAGTAGACCTAGTGAGAAGGGTGGGAAGAGAGAGACAGACAGAAAAGTCTTCCCCACCCTTAACATTCACTGTGAAGGTCAGTCATTCTTTCTAATATGTATGACAGCAGAAAATTATTTAGATATTTTGTTCCCTTCTCACTGGAGAAAGTAGTGTCTGTTAATGAAATAGCCAATTCAGTTCACACAGACATACTGAGAGAGGGAAACCAACACGGTGCTATTTATTTATTTATTTATCTATCTATCTATCACATTACCAACATTCTTCATACAATGAGCATCAGTTTTTATTCTCAAGATGTTGAAGCATCAAGAAGACTGATGAGCACATAGAACAATGGCAACCAAAGTGGCTTTGTAACATCAAGCTGGATATGGTAGTAAGATCAAGGAGCAGAGTGGGAGAATAGCAGGTGAAGGGCTGGTCTAAGACATAATTGTAGCTCACGTGGTTTGTTCCACTAGATCTCATACACACATGCTAAAGATCCATGCACACATGTATTTCAGGGGAGACTGAGATACACCTCTCTGGCTGTCCTCTGCTATGACCATGACGTGTGATTGAACAGTGAGCATGTCACAAGTGGTGCTGACTCATATCTTACAGACAATGCACTGCATCTGCTTCTGAAAGCAACATCACAGAGGATGTTGAAAGATGCCTTCAACAGCATAAGGTACATGAGCGATTCCAGAAGTGGGCCTCACCTTTCCCAGTGATGTTGCAGAATCCTTACAGTACAGAGGATGCTGTGGTGTTACTCTTGGATTGTATGAAATAAGCATTAAAAAAACCAGCACACACATCTGTGCCACACATTTCCATTCACCTCCAAAGAATAATATGCAGTTATAAAATAGCATTCAGAGTGACTTGTCTCTGCTTTCACTGATCCAAAATGTATATATCTCTTTTTGAAGAATTCACTTCACTGAAAGTTTTTAAGAGGAAGGTGGAACACCTAATACTTTAGAGCATTAGGCCCTGAAATTCTAATATGTAAGCAAGTCTTAATATTAGCAAATTGCCTTTCATGGTTGCTGAATGTGGGCAAAAAGCTGCACAGAAACCAAAACTCAAAAATGAATGAAAACACTTATTTAATATGAGAAGTCTTTCTTGGACTGGCTAGTAAATTTTGGTGGAAGTATGCAGGAGTTCATGGCAACTAAAACAAGATACTGTGTGAACAGCTCAAGGATAATGTCTTGTATTTTCACTAGTAACAGAGAGCAACTAAGGATTTAAATGTGCGAATTAGATCTAAGCACAACTGCCAAGTCTGAACACTGCTCATTCCCATTCGCATCTTTTCTTCTTTCACCAGAACTGCCAGGTACTACATAAGTAGATGCTAATCCTTTGAATGTCATCTATTTACTCAAGAGTATTTCTCACATTTTCTGCTACGTTAAATGACTGTAGCCTAAAACATTGCATCTAGTGTACTGTGGGACAAGGCATACTGATATTCTTAATTTACTTAGTTTATTTATAAAAGAATAAAAAGTTGATTATTTAATTATTAGATTTCTTAAGAAAGAAGGAACTGCTCAAAGTTCCCAGTGACTATAAAGCAGATATTCTGGAAAAGCCTAGGAGTGAAATATTTAAAGCCAGAATAGAGGTGAGTTTAATTAATTGGGAGGCTCCATTTGCTCATCCAAAACCAAAGAAGAAGCTGAGTTTTCCCTACAGGATATAGTTAGTTCTGCCATTTAAGGAGCCCAGCTAGATCTAGACATTCATGGGTTAACATATCTAGGTTTCCCAATTACCATACACAAAACAAGGCTCATATTATTTTATTTTTATTGTATCTATTTCTGTTTGACTCCAGGCATTATGGGGCTGGAGTTATTTTCATCACACCAATGATGACATGCATCTAATCCCAGGGGCTGCCAGACAGGATGAATGAGCCCTTCTTTACCCAAGAACATCTCTTTGCTTCTGTTCCCATGCAGAATGAGGGCTGCTGTGAGAAACAGCAGCTAATTCCATTAGCAGGCACATTTGCCAGTCCGAACTTGGTATTCTCTAAGTAGCATCTACAGCACATTGGCTGGAGAAGCAATGGTTGCATAAACTGTTTAGTTAAATATGCCACAAACCCATTTTGAGATTCCATATAGTTAATGTGTTATGAATGGACTATATGTGCAAGGCTTTTAGTATCCTCCACCCCCACCCCTTAACGGTTTGTCGGATACACTGCTGTGGGTCCTGGGGATCAGATCTGAAAGGGTACTTGGCAAGTATATGGCTAACCATTTCTGTCAGTGCTTTGCTGCACTGATTCCATAATATTTGTGCATTGGTGGCATGTTCAGCACACATACATGGGGCCAGCTCCCCTGCATGAGTTGGCATGCATGTACATACAGTCTCATGGTTTCTAAGGAAGAAGCAGTGTGCACTATGGATAATGTCCGTAAGTATTGCCCTGTAAAAGAGGAAGCATAGCTGCTGAAGTAGAGAAGGAGCAGAGGAAGACAAGAAAGAGTAATTTCCTTCCCCATCCTCATTTGCTTCCACTTGGGTTTCTGTGAAATAGTGGAAGAAAGACTGCTCTATCACTGAAGGACTGTGGCAAAGAGCATATGATAACTCTCTACACTGATTTAACCTGCATTGGGAATAGAATTATGAATCAGTTAATGGCTAGTGAAAACCCTGGATTTTCAGCATGAATTTGTCAGGCATGGGGCTAATTGCTCAAGATAAAGTTTCATATTACATTTACTGCTGAGGAAACTTTATTTTCACAGGCATTTGTTCAGAGAAGATTGCTTCAGTGATACAGAGGTGCTCTACATTAAACCAGATGAACCAGATATACTCTTTGAAAAAGTCATGTCTTTTCTTCAGTGAAATATCCAACCTGACATGCTACTGCATCTGATCAGGCAAACTGCACTGCCTTGAGCTGAAATAGCATTTCAAAATATTGCAATTTGGCAAAATCTCAAAATGCAGAACTAGGATTTCTGTTTGGACATGCGGCAGTCAAAATTCTGTATTGAAAATTTAGGTTAAGTTTGGAATTATATTCTCTGGTTGGCTAATTGAATGAAGTTATTATGAAGTTCACAAGATCCTGTTGCAAGACAGCTGTCAGATACTATAAAAAGCTGACATAAGCTGCATGTTAGCTGCCAATCAATATTGGACACTGACTGCTCCATGTGTGATATGCGCAAGTTGCTTAACATCACTGCCCTTGTGTTCATATATATTCTTAAATTCGAAGTGTTGTTGCATGTCAGTTGCTGTCAGATGTTGACTATTATGTGGTTCATATATGGATATTCTGACCCCATCATCCCCTTCCAAGTCTGTGTTCCAGAGCATGATTCCTCTGCCACATTTTTGACCAATAATCTGGCTGCACATAGCCTCTTCTGGGTTCTGTCTTCCAATTTCCTTTTTCATTGCTGTCATGTGAGATCCTGTATTAACATTCTCTTTAGTAAACTAATGAATTGACTGGTCCAGAAAGGTGAGATCTGCAGCCGAGTCTTCATGTCCTGTTCCATCCAAGCTGTGAATGTGCTCAGTGGCCTTGGGAAAGCTATTACCTCTCAGCCGGGATTCATTCATTTTCTATCAATGAAAATAGCAATGGCCCATCTCATAGGTGTGCTGTCAAGATGAAACATCTACAAACTAGAGATAATTTCATTTAAAGAACTATATAAGTTATTACTATTAACGAGCATTGCTACAGATTACACAGGGCATGTTGTTTTACTGTTAGCATGGTATTCATATAGGAATATGTTTGGTATTAATTGCTAGGGCTGCTGTTCATAAAATACCAGGTCATACAAGCAGTGCTGTAGTAAATTCAATATTCACAATCAAATAAGTTTTGGAAGTTTAATAATTTGCCTTTGCATACTCTCTGTTGCTCCCAGATAGTATCTGCATAGAACTTATCCCAGTGAGATGTAAATATCTGCTTGCATTTCCATGTTTCATATATTGTAAGTCAGATATCCTCCCCATTTTGCTTTTCATTTTTTCTTTCTGCCTCACATAAAAGCAGCTCTACTGACCACTGAGAGTATGGTTTGCTCAGTTTTGCAGTTCATAATAATTGCCTCTTCACAATCTCTCCTAATGATTCCATTTTCAATGGTTTTAGTTTGTATGACTTTAAGTTGTAATGTTTTTTAATGGAACCATTGTAATTTATGAATGCAGCAATCCACTTTGGAGAATCCAGTCAAAAAGCAGGATACAGCACTAATAAATAAATAAAAAGAACATTCCTTAAGCTTCAACTCATGGAGGCTAATGCTGTCAGTGAAAGCTTTATGTCATTATAGTTTTATGTTACCTCCAGATTCTGAGGCAGTATCCTGGGAACCATGAACAGAAGCATGCTAGTGCCTCCAGGTCTGACTTGTGGACTTCTGGGTTGGTCACCACATGAACAGAATGTTGGCCTAGAAAAGCCTTTGGTCTCATCCGGCAGTGCTCTTAGAGTGCAGAATAATGGGCTCGTGTAATAGGAAGCTAAATTCCAGCTAGACATCAGGGAAAATTTCCTGTTACAGCAGTGCAGCAATGAAAGCAATTACCTAGGGAGGCCATGGGCTCTCCCACACTGGAGGCAGTCAAGAGGCAGCTGGACAGCATTTGTCAGGGATGCTTGAACTTGGAGTCCTGCACTGAGCAGTGGTTTGGACCAGGTGGCCATATAGGCCACCACTACAGCTATGACTAGAGGCTGTGGGTGGGGCAGGGAGTAGTAAAGCAAAATAATGAGTAGGAGAGAAAGCAAGGACAAGAGCTAAAAAGGGAGAGATATAGTGAGCAAACGAGTTGCCGTGAGAGAAAAAACTAGACTAGAGGCTGGGAGATGAGAGCGAAATCAAAGGAGAAAGGTCTGTATGGGCAGAAGAAAACTGGGCAGCTCCGGGAAGCAACACTTTCCTTCTCTTTCTGCCTGCCAAACAACTGATCAGCAGCAGGTTCAGGAACAGAAGGGAGAATTTGGTATTTTTCAAAGTTTATATTATAAAAAATATTTTTAATAGAGTCCAGGACTGGAGAGCTTTGTAGGCATCATTGGAGGGCCCCATGGATGCCACACTGGGGGCATATGGAGGAAGATATCCTATCTTCCTCCATTCCACACATACATATCTAGCTCAGTGGCAGGACACGTATTCCTTCTGCTAATTGCCTGAAATGTCGATGCCTTCAATAAATACCTTTTAAAGATATAAGGCTAGAACATAGACATCAAACACTATTGGTCCAATGCAAGATGCACAAGTGAAATTTAAATTTGGTACTCTATGCTGATTAAGGGGTTTCTAGCTCTCAGCCTGCGCTGGATCATGGAGAAAGCTAGGGAGTTCCAGAAAAACATCTACTTCTGCTTCATTGACTATGTTAAAGCCTTTGATTGTGTGGATCACAACAAATTGCAACAAGTTCTTAAAGAGATGGGAGTACCAAACCATCTTATCTGGTGTATGCGGGTCAAGAAGCAACAGTGACAACTGGACATAGAACTCCTGACTGGTTCAAAATTAGGAAAGGAGTATGGCAAGGCTGTATATTGTCCCCCTGCCTATTATATACATAGCACATCATGCAAAAGGCCAGGTTCCAACAATTCCAACAATCACAAGTTGGAATTAAGATTGCCGGGAGAAATATCAGCCTCAGATATGCAGAAGATACCACTCTAATGACAGAAAGTGAAGAGGAACTAAAGAGCCTCTTGATGTGGGTATAAGAGGAGAGTACAAAAGTTGCCTTGAAAGAACATTAAGAAAACTAAGATCATAACATCCGGTCCTATCACTTCCTGGGAAACAGAGGGGGAAGAAATGGAGGTAGTGACAGTTTTTATTTTCCTGGGGCTCCAAGTTCACCGCAGATGGTGACTGCAGCCAAGAAATTAAATGACACTTGCTCGTTGGGAGGAAAGCTGTGGCAAATCTGGACAGCATACTAAAAAGCAGAGACATCACCCTGCCAACAGAAGTGCATATAGTCAAGACTATGGTTTTCCCAGTTGCAGTATATGGCTGTGAAAGCTGGACCATAAGGAAGGCTAAGAGCTGAAGAATTGAGGCCTTTCAGTTGTGGTGCTGGAGAAGACTCCTGCGAGTCCCTTGGACCACAAGGCGATCAAACCGATCAGTCCTAGAGGAGGTCAACCCTGACTGCTCTTTAGAAGGCCAGATACTGAAGATGAAACTCAAATACTTTGGCCACCTAATGAGAAGGAAGGACTCCCTGGAGAAGAGCCTAATGCTGGGAACAATAGATGGCAAAACAAGAAGGGGACGGCAGAGAATGGGGTGGCTGGATGGAGTCACTGAAGCAGTCCGTGTGAGCTTAGGTGGACTCCAGGGGATGGTGGAGGACAGGAGAACCTGGAGGAATGCTGTCCATGGCGTCATGATGGGTCGGACATGACTTCATGACTAACATAACATAAGCTCTTAACCACCTACAGTTTGCACTGCAAGTTGGTTTAAAAAGCAATAGGAACATGAAATGTTTAGAAATGAACCCAATCAGCTAGCACAGTTCAATCATAAAATATGTTTGCTGTCCAGTCTCTTTATTAGACTGAGGTCAGAGAACCTAGAAGTCTGCATGCTTATGACTTCATGATCTGTTGCTTATGGCCTGGATTATCATCATTACTGAGTATATCATAAGTGACTTCCTAAACCATTCTGGACATTGAGTCAGAGTAGATAGCTGGGTGGGGAGGTGGCAATATATAGTCCCCCAGGACTACCCCTCCTGATTCAGCTGTGTAGATGCTGAATTCTTCTGCATCTACACAATATATAGTCCCCCAGGAAATCTTCTGTCTACCATTCCAGTCCTGATGTAATTGTAAACTTACCACCACTTCTACCTTGGAAAAATAGTGTGTGCATCAAGTGCAAGGCCAGGTGCATAAGGCTGCATGGGAGCCAGGCATCAAGTAAGGGACCTCATCTCACCAGGATGCATTCCATAAGTGTTTGCAGATGATAAAAGAATGCAATGCTGCCAGGAAAGAACAATGTAAAAGCCAAATGTCCTGCCTGTAAATCTCCGTTACTACAAGCAAATGGAAACAGAAGCATGATCCTGTAAAGGAGGTTGCACACAAAAGGAAGGGGGCTCCCATGCTGCAGGATGTTTCTATATTTGTCTTTTGAAACAGAACATTCTAAATAGGAAGTGATTTTAGCACAAGCCACGAGCGCCTTGCAGCCTGCTCAGCTCCCACTCTTGCATTAAGGGGTTTGTACACATGAGATCCGTGCATTGCAAAGAGACATGCTGATCACAGTCTCCAGTCTCCAGAATTCAACACTAACTGCCACTCATTCTGTTTCCATAAATTGGATTAAATTATGCATAAATCTATGCAATTTGCATAGGATGTTAGAGGATGCTTGAGAAAGATAGTTTGCTTTTTCAAACAACTTGGAACCTTGCTGGGTAAATTCTTGTTCAAAGAGAGGGTCATATGGAAAGCCACAAAAGTATGTGAAGAAAGGAGACACTAGCCACTGGAAAACTACAAAAAGATATCTGATTTCACAGTTTTTGACTTCATTGTTTTCTCAGCAGCAAAGAGTGTTTTAAAAACTAGACTTGTTCAATTTTGTGGGGTGTAAAATATAGAAACTAAACTCTGGAAATCATAGTTGGTGTGCAGCCAGCAGACCCTTTTTAACTGTGGGAGAATGGATCTACCTCTCTGGGAAAGCCAGAATGCCTCAACCTTAGAAAGGCAGACTTTTTTTCCTTTTACTCTTCTCAAGTGGGAACATCTAATTCATGGGTCCTGCTGTACTCTTCCCAGTAGACTTTAGTATTAGTCATATTGATACTTATAACTAATATGCTTGACTCAATGAGTCCTCTAGGCATCTCAGATATATGGCAGAACCAAGCTACGTATTTGTTAGAGAACTATGTCAGGAACTGATGGTTTATTTTCTTCATAGAATATTAGTAGCTGCTGGTGACCTCTGAGAGTTTCCAGCTAAAGCACCCATGGTGTTACAGACAAGAATGTGGAATTCTTTGGAGACTGCCTTCCTAGTATTCAGTTCCATAAGTCAATGGGCTTGTGCATTTTCCTACCTGACACTTCAAAATAATGGAAAACTCTCACTGCAGCTCATACACTCTTGTCTTCCTGACAGCACTGATAGCTTCCTTTATCAGAAGGAGCAAGTTTCACCACAAGGCTGCAACAGAGGTGATGGGTGCTCGTAGACAATGCAAACATCCGCCCTGCCTTAATACTTGCACAGTCATCCACAGATGGGATCCTCAAATCATTCTCTTCTAATCCACCATCATTTTTCTTGACTTTTTTTTCTATCAACAGCACAGCTCAGGACAGGTTAGTAGCTCAGCCAAGTTACTTGCTGAGTACAGCCTGACAGTGTGCCTGCATAATACATTCCTCCCTGTCAAAACCCCCTTTTAAAGGGACCCAGAGTTTTGACAGTTAGACTGTATTATGCGATATATTTATACTCACCACTTAACTCAATAAGGCCTGGAGGCATCTCTGATATATGGCAGAACCTAGTCTTGGGGGAAAGTGGAAAATGTGCATCCCATTGAGGGGAGAATCCTGCCACAAAGTGTGTGTGGGTGAAAGGGGGAGCGGATAAATCCTACGATCCTCTTTTTGTGAGCAACAATCGTTCATGCCTTTCATTTGGCTCCCCAATTCACCTTCTGGAGGAAAACCCACTTTGGACATTCCTTGGGTCAACGTCTGAACACTGTCCAAACAAGGATCCCAAGTTCAGCACTGGTTCTACTGTTGTGCCAGCTGTGCATGAGCAACAGCAGCAAAAAAATGAAAATGCACGTATTTTAAAAACTACTTCTTGGCTACTTAAGTGGTGCTCAAAGCACAGATTGCAAAAGCCCACTCATCCAATATCTAAGTAAGAAGTTTATATTGCACAACATTTGTGGGCAGCTGAAAATAGCTCTTGATCATGGCAGGGAGAGCAGCAAGCCAGTGCCAGCCACTTCCATGTCCTGCTTGGGCACTTACAGATTGATTGGCAATGATGGTGGTGAGGGCAAGCTTGAAAGCAGGCAAAGGCTTTTTTTGCTCTGGGCAAGCTGCTAGACATTACCCACAGTAGGACAGGTCATCTGGATTCAGATATCACAACAACCCATTGTTGCTTAAAGAATCTCTGGAACAGCCCATGGGTTTTCAAGATGGCTTGTTTGAAAAGCACACACCATTATGGGTAACCTGGGCTGGGTTTGGATGATACAACAACCCATCATCAATAATTACCCACAGTAGGTTGCCAAGCCATGTGAACCAGGTCACTGAATCAACTATCCTCTCCCTGTGCCATGTACACACAGGCAGGGGAATCATAACATTTATGGCTGTGTAACTTCCGCTGAATACATGTCTTGACTATGTGGATCCAACCTATGGAAAATGTCCCTTGTAGGTATGCTGTGATTGATGCCTTGGACTTAAAATCTCAGACATAGGAAACTGATGGGTTCATCTGACTGAACAAAGCTGTAAGCCCTGCCCCTCAAGAGAAAGGAGGTGATTACTTTTTATGCAGTCTCTTCATAACACAATCCCGCTAATCCCTCCACTAATCCTTAATGCTCCCTGGGGAACTCTGCAGAATAAAGTAAGCACAGTTGCTGTTGCAGAAGAACTCAAGAACTTTCTGGAAGCACAGTAGTATCTCAGGGATGTGCCACCATGCTTTTAATAGAGGGTTGGATAGTTTTCCTGCCTGCTAATTAAACTGACTTTGGGTGATTACAATCCAGCCTTGTAATTTAGCTGTTTAGAGAGACAGACATTGGCACATCAAAGCAATGCAGCCATATTCTTGTAGGATATTTTGCTCAGCAGTCTTCACTGGGGCAGAAACTGAGATGAGCGCACATGTAGCATGGGGAATTGGAACGATAGACATACTCATAGCAGGATTATTCATCCTCTGTGAAAATTTAAAATGTAAGAGATGACAAGTAGAAATAAGTGATATATTAAAGAAACCTCTTTTGTCTTCAGTTTACAGATGCCTTTCTTACTAGCATATTTAGCTTTAGTGCATTACTACTGGAGCTCAAATGATACATCCACTGTGGATGTATATTTGTATATTTAGCCCAACATGTTACAAGTATAGCAGCTGCTACATGATCGTGTGCATGCAGAGCTGCCTGAATAACAGGGGAAAGGTCACACAAGGGTGATGCAAATGCCTGATCGAGAGTGTGTGAATGGATGTATTTTATGCGGAACAGTTTAATATAATATGCCAATGAGGAGTGGGATAAGCGAGTTGATTGCACTCCTCAGTGAGAACACTAACAGTTGTGAAACTATTTTATTTTTTAAAACCATTTTCAGAGAGAGAGAGAGAGCGCGCGCAAGGACATGTGCATTGTCTTAGGACAACTCCCAAATCTTTAGCAGAATTGGGTCTTTTTGGTCTGGTTCTGTTGCTTCTCAAGACAGAAGCCAACAGTACTGTACCCTCCCCAAAATGAAGTTTCATGCCTCAGAGCCACAGGACTTTCATGCCTCCCGCAAATGGCATCTTTTGGTTTTGTTTCTCTATACACTGTAATTATAGGCAGAGGAAGAAAGTATAGTTGAATGACTGACAGGCCCACTTTCCAATCCTTGGGCATATCTTACCTGGAGCTCCACTTATTTTGATTGGGGAAGGGACAACTGTCTCTGCACTTTTCATCCAATTCAGTCAAGAAATTAACAAGTTATTGACAGTTCCCTCCCCCAAGAAATCAGATTATAAAGATGCATAACATAATAGCCTCAACACCTATTTTTCTGACATTAAGGAGCTACCATGCCTGCACCTATAATCCAGTTCTGACCAAGAACAAAATTGTTATAGCTGATTTTTAAAAATGTTTCCCCTTACAGTCAATGAGAAGTAGGACCCCTCAGATTTTCGCCAATTTTAGGACTGAGCTGAAGTGGACGGGTTTCAGATTGGTGCCAGTCCAATTGGGCAGTTTTCCAAAACATTGAATTGGGATCTGAGATTAAGATGGGGCATCAGTGCACACGTCTAGTAAAGAAAATGATACATAATATCTTCATGAAAGAAGGAAGCAATTCTTCTGGACAGCCCACATGCTTCATAGTGCTGGTTCTTCCTAAGAAAGCCAGTCTTCCTTCTCTACTGCTCTGATGAATTTCAAGTGTGACTCTCTCTGAAACTTGCTACTTTAAGATATTTTTTGGTCCACAAGCAGAAGCCAAAACTATGCATGCACCTTACTCATCTTGAAATGATATTCAAGGGTGCAGACTAGAGGCATGGAAAGGATGGCCGCAGTAGAAGCTTCTACCTTAAATGAGTGAAACACAAGGTTGCTTTGCAGAAAGGCCTGCATTGAGACACACCAAAGACATCTCTTTTAAGACTACTCTACTGCATTTTTAATCTGATCATCTTATTTTTTGTTAATTACCAATGTACAAAATATGCATTTTCCCCCAAACCAGAATTGCATTATAAGCAATTAAAACATGCTTTGCGCTATTGGGCGAAGCATAGCTCATGCAGGGTAACATAAAAACAAATGATGACCCAGTCCTATGCACACTTACTCAGGCTTATTCCCCGATTACTGTTTTTAGGATTGCAGCCTCCGTTTTGCCAAAAGCTGAATTGTGCAGTGAAACCATAATGATATGCAAAGAACTCTGCTCCCATGGAAGTTAAAATAACGAAGGCAGACTAAACAGATCTTAAAAATAGATCTCTCAGCAAGAGGCTTAAACCAGCTGAAGACCCATTCCCTGAAAACATAACTTGAAGGTGATGCTTACTAGACACTTTTGCACAGTGTTCATCTTTAAACTCTAGAGATTATTTTAGCTCTTTTGCTGATAATATACATAATAATGCAATGTGGTCATGGTTTTTGTATATGAATATTGCTTTTGTTTGAAGTATAGCCTTAAGGATTAGATCAGGAGCTGGAACCTGAATCAATCTCTTGTAGATTTTGAAACAGAATCAATAGGCAGAAAGGGAGCAGCTCAAATTTGCTTGGCATAGAGGATGATGGAGTGGTGGGGAAGCTTCATTTGTTGAATAGTTTGGTGGTTTTCAGTAATTAAAGTCATGGGAGCTCTATATGTGAAAAAGGCGATGAACCAGTTTTCAAATGTAGGCTACCATCATAACACTTTATGCAGTGATGTAATGTACTCCATGAAGCAGCGTTAAACCCATGGCCCACCAATGCCATCAGCAGCCCTAATTAATAACTGCTTATATTAGACCTATACATAATTTGAGTGGTGCTTACAAATTGCACAGGCAAAATCTTCAGAGAAAGGACAATACCTTTGTGCAAATTTTCTGCTGCTTCTAAATACATGAGCCAGCAAAGCCAGAGAAGACCATTTGTAAAATCATAAATGTATGAAATAGACTGACTCTTGAGGGGAAGCCCCAGGCTTCCAAAGCTTAGAAGAGGATGTAGTGGGAGCAGTCTTTAACTCTTTCCCCTGTTACTCATTTGACCTCAGGAAAATGTATTGATTTTGCAGTTGCTAGCCACTGTACTCCGCTCCCAGCCATCTAACTGCATAGCTAAAAGCTGCTTCCAATGTTTGCTACATGAGCGGCTCAGCTGATTCATTTGTGTGGGAGGAGGCATCTCCAACCAGAACTAGGCAGAGGGATTCCCATTTGTTTTAAGTAAGGTAAAGGTAAGTTAGAAAAAGGACCTTAATTCCTGGGAGAGGTGGATCTCGTCTGCCTAATGCCCGTGGGGAAGTCAGAGTAGAACACCAGGCAAGGCCAGAGCTGCAAATGCCAGGCTCTCCTCCTAATTATTCCAAGTTGGATGAACAAAAGGAAAGAAGGGGAGGATTTTTGTGCCATTAATAGTTACGTAGAAGTAGGCATTTTAGCAGGCAAGCTGGTAATGCAGGAGTGAGACAAGTTCTACTGCCGAAAACCTTTCTGTACAGCCATTAAAGGTACAGAAAGTGCCTTGATTCATGAAGCCTCAATCTCTTAAGGATATTTTGTTGCATATGCTTTCTAAAATATGTATGTGTGCATGTATAGTGCATTGTAAATACATAGCTATGGAGTTAGACAACAACTGTCAATGATGATTCATAACAAAGAAAATACCTTCTTCTGAGATATCTAAATTATATTTCATTTTTACATCTTTGATAAAAGGAGATATTTCATACTTAAAATCTCTATGCCATCCTTCAGTCAAAATGTTCTCTTAATTTTGACATTTCAAATGTTTTCCAAACTTTCACTAACCATTTTTTCAAAGCAGGAGATGAATCATGCCAATCTTGTTGATTACATCTTTGCTGTAGTCAATCAAATTGCAAACTTTCATGCTATTCCCACTGAGCTGTTAGTAGACAAATAACCAGGTAAAGACAGCAGTGGGGACAAGGGGAGATCTATAATTAATCCTGTTATATAGCAGATAAGCACTAAGCATATACTCTTAACATTTGGAAGGTTGCACTAGACATGAACACAGTCAACTTTATTTCCATGCATTTCCAGCATTTATCACTCCATTTTATATTTTTTATTCGAATTACTTAATATCTGGTCATCTTAAAAGGGCAGTTGCCTATTTTTCTGTAAGTGATTCTAATCTTTATAGCAATAACAGAAATGAAAAAGGGTGCAACTAAAGGTAGAACAAAGCATTCTGAACACAGCATAGAACTATTGAAAATAAAGATTATAATAAATAAATTATATCTCTACTCTTAGCATTCTTTGGCCTTTGTGGAGTAGCAAAAAAACTAATTACGTGTTTTCAAGGTAATAACTAGAAATAGGCAAGAATGGAAAGGAAGAAAGGAATTGGGAGGTGGTATGGGAAAATAAGTTTTTTGTGAGTCAGCTGGCCAAAAGATCAGTTTATCAGATCACTGCTGGTTTGGGACAATGTTATTGTAGTCAAAGCACTCAAGAAAGGCATCCCATGTGTCATTAAATCTGGATAACATCTTCCTTTGTAACTAAGTCACTTACTTTTGAGATCTCAATTCTAGGACTTGATTCAGATATGCTGGTTCACCATTTAGACACTGTAACTTTATCAAGGCTTGCAGGTATGAAATAGTCACGACAAATCGACCTCCACTGACATTTGATGCCACCTTAAATGCAAAATCCTGGTGGGTGTAACCCCATCACTGTGGACACTCAGTTGGAGCCAGAATCTGATTCAAACTTAGAGCAGGATGACGGATTGGGAACCCAGTTCAGTATTATTATGTTTGCATGTATACCATACCCTGCCTTTCTTCCTCTTGCAAGGAACCCAGAGCAGCTTATAAGGTTCTCTTCCTCTCCATTTTATCCACACAACACCAACTCTGTGAGGAAGATTAGTTGAGAATCTGTGACTGACCCAAAATCTCCCTTTAAGCTTTATGGCCGAATGGGGATTAGAATCTGGATCGCCCGAGTCCCAGGGCAGTATTCTAACCACTGTGCCACCAGTAGTGGGATGTGTGAAGCTCGGAACCTAGTTCTGCCTAACTTCCCATTTGATTGCAGGCACAATTATTTATTTATTTTTCGATGTATATCCTGCCTTTTTCCTACAAAGGGCTCAAGGCAGCTTACATCTCCTCCTCCATCTTATCCCCACAACAACAACCCTGTGAGGTAGGTTGGGCTGAGAGTCTGCGACTGGCCCAAAGTCACCCAGTGGGCTCCATGGCTGAGCGGGGACTAGAACCCAGATCCTCTGCGTCCCAGTCCCATGCTCTTAACCACTACACCACACTGGCTCTATCAATAGGATGATACTATACTTCCTATCAGCTACTACTTCAAGAATCAGTCTTGAATGTGGCTTCTGGTTTCCAGCCTGAGTTTGTGAGCACTAGGCAGCAGGAAGATTCTGCAAGAACACTGGCTCACGGGTATAACCCAAGCAAAGACATCAACTGCAGGGGGAAGAACACTGGCATATTCTTCAGCACTGTGCTTGCTTATGGGCTGGATTCCCCTGCTACAGCAGGTCATTAGCTGGGGGATTCTGGCAGTCCTTCTGCCATGTCCAGGCCTAAGATTCTTCAATTGGAACAACATCTTCATTACTTGGAAAACTTCCTTCCTGGATTGAGCCTGAATCCTAATTTTTGCCTGCCTTGAAACTTGTGCCTTTGGGGACTCTGATTTGAGATATATATTGCATGATCTGGAACTTGTTTTTTCGACTCTGTGAGTACTATTTGCCTTGGAACTTTCCCTGTTTAAGAATTATTGTGCATTATTATGCACTAAATCCATAAAGGAAGCTACAGCCTTGAACTTGGAAGAGCAGAATGGAGCTGTCATGAACAGGCCATTTTGAAGGGCTTTCATTCACAGGGTCACCATAGGTCAAAGACGACTTTATGGCGCATAACAACAACAACAACAACAACAACAAATAAGCTCAGTTAAGAATGGTGCCACAAGCTCTGGCTCTGTAGCTGACTGACTGCAATAAATCAGAGGCCATTGTTTATTTACACCTGCCTTAATCGGTGGGGGTTGCAAGGTGCTGAGCCAGACAAAGCCATTTATATATGATTCATTATCTAACGATATGCATACATGTGTAATCAGGTGTGAACTCAAACCACTGAGATGTCCATTTTTGTCTTCTTGAGCCAAAGCTTCTAATGGCCAGTAAACCTTGTTAAGGAGTTCTCGACTTGTCAAGAGCAGCAATGTAAATAACACCATTCAACTTACACTTTGAAACTGAACATCAAATTGCTTTGAAGGGACAGAGCTTTGATTCAAGCTTTCCCTTGAGACCTGGGCTACTTGATTGAACAAAGTTTCTCCATCTAATATCGAAACTGAGCAAACAAATTTATTATAGTAATATTTACAGATTCTATAGCACTTTTTTAAGTTCAACAAATTTCACATATATTATATCAATGGTCCCTAAAAGTAGACCAAGAAGCTTACTGGTGATATGATTATACACCCAAAACCTTTTTCAACAAACAAATTAATTCCTCCCCTTAGTTCGTCACACATGTGGCATCACTTTTGCATTACATTTCTGGTATGTGAATATTAAAGAAGAAAAGTCACCTCATGGTAGCTCTTTTACTTCAGGAAAAAATGGTTGTGTGACTTGGCCTTCATAAAGCCTTTCTTAAAATAACACAGCTCAGTTTCGTTAAAAAAATGTGTAAAGGGCATTTATGTTTTTTTATACCCATTACTTTTATATTTGTACCAGTTTGTTCTAACCACCAAGACGACATCACTCTGTATTAGCAAAAAATGAGCTATGTCTATGTACTAGCTTATATTTTGTTTCCAGGTGCTTTGGGCATTATAAAAGAGAATTTTATGTCTATGAAATGAAGAATGATAATACTAAAGACATATCAGGCTAAAACCAGAGTGAGGAAATAAATAGCTTCAGTTGGGGACTACCTGGAGATGGAAATCATCTTGCAATGAAGTGATGGGGTGATGTGATCATGGGATGCTATTCTGTGATAGGGTAAGATGAAGTTTTGTTGTGAGATTCCCCCAGCCTGTGACTTCATCAACCCTCCCAGACTCTAGTTATCAAATAGAACTGAGTTGATTAAAGAGGGAAGAAAAAAGTAATGGACCAACTAACACTTTAAAGACTTGAATCTTTTGCCATGGTAGTAACTTCAGCTTAACCCTTTAACAGGAAGTTCTTCTTTGCCTAATACAATGATCAGAGCGCTCATTGACTTACCTGTGGAATGTACTGCAAGACTTTTAATCTTTCTTGCATTCCAATATAGGGCGAATCAGAATACTTGAATGGAGAAAGAATGGTTATGAGATCCAACAGGAAGTAAAACAGACATATGTTTAAGTTTCTGTTCAGCCACTTAGATAACCTTGGATGGCGCACCTTTTCTTAGAGCAAAGGTGGCCACATGCAAAGGAGTACAGGGCTCTTTGAACCTTTAAAAGTTCAAAGAGCCTGAAATTTTAGCAGGGGCAGGAGCACTGCCTTTTTGTATCTAGCCACCATGCTTGCAATAAACTGATGACTAGTGGCATACTTCATTCATTCATTCATTCATTCATTCATTCATTCATTTAGAGCATTTGTATGCCGTCCCATTGCATAGCCTCGAGTCCGCTTACATAAATAAAATAAAACAAAACATAATACAGATAAAATCCAGATCCACCCTGGATCCACTTCATATGAAAGCTTCTACAATTCTAGGATTACACACAATGTCATGGGGTTAGCACTTGTGATAAAAAGGACTATTTTGCTAGATTGCACAAATTAAACTAGATTTAGCAATTGATCAGCATAAATTTTCAGATTGTGGACCAGCTAATACCTCTGGTCAGCTCCCTCTTCAGAGACAGTTTTTCTGCGTAAGCACCTGGAAACAAAATATAGTCTAGCACATAAACAGATCACTATTTGCTAATACAGAGTGATGTTCTCTTGATGGTTAGAACAAACTGGCACCAATAAAAGTTAAGGGTATAAAATAACATACTTGCTCATTTTAGATTTTTTGATGGAAGCTTCTATTAGACACTTGAATTTGAACCAGATTCAGGCATGGTTCCATAGGCAGGCTGCTTGAGTATTGCCCTTGCAAGTTGTTTTTCAATCCACTATTGAAAAGTGTGGAACTTGAAAGTCATGTGGTGGTTGGGTTGATTCAGCTGCTTCATTTATTCAAAGCATGGTGTGATTTTACAGTCACTGAGCGATGGGCATACTTCAAGAGTTCTTGGAAAAAACAGACCTTACGTACAAGACCCCCCATGCCTTCTCTCTCCAAGTCCAAGCTCCTCACCTCTTTTGAAATTCTTTCTCAGTGGTGTAGAGTTGTTGCCCCATCTTTTCTGTAAGCCTTTAGCATTACATAAATTTAGAGGATCTTTTGTATCGAACAGCCTGAAGTCAATAAACAGAGTGACCTTACAATGATGTTGCCTGAGAACACAAACTTACACTTGGATATAGAGAAGGTTTATGGCTTTGGGCTCAAAACTAAATCATTTGGAAGGTTACACATGAAAAGGCTGCTGTTTCTCATTTATGGGACTATTGTAAATGATCCAATGTGATCACAGCAAACTTGCTTGCATGAAGCTTTGGCCTTTGAGAGATTTATGATATCTAATGGCTAGAGGAGGTGGGAGAGAAATGTCTCTAATTTGTACTTCCAAAACCATTATGTAAACTGAAACATAGTTATTTGCACTTTCCCAAATTTTGAAATAAGTTGACAGATCAACAGATCAATAAAATATGTATTTTAGGAAAAAGTGAACTGCAAAATCAGCAAAAAGGATGGAAAATATAATATAATTGCAAGGTAAATTGCTTGCAGATATTTATATACTGGGGAAATGAACAAGAAAATGTTTTTGAATTTCTATTCAAACCTTTAAAAAAACATAGACTGATTCAGGAATGAGATAAAATCATTATGGTTGGAAAAATGAGAAACTGAGCAAAACCAAAATTTATCTCTCCCTAATTGTTAACCTAGCACAAATATGTGCGATCAGGTGTTTTGAATTTTGTATTCATTCCTGCTCTTGATCTTGAACATCTAAAATATTCCAGTAAGTTCAGTGCTACACCTCCATTTAATACAAGCTGTAGAAACAGACCTCAACTGGATGATGCAATGCACAACTAATGATGCAAGAAGTATCCCAGGGACAGAGTAACAGTTTCTTTCAGCACATCCCTGCACCTATTGTAGGAAAAGCTGGCTGTGCTGCCAGCAGTATGAATCCATGCTAGAAGTGTGTTGTTGATACTGAACTCTTTGGGCGGGGGGGGGGGGGGGGGGGGGGGGGGGGGCTATAAGGCTGTCATGATGAACTCCTGCTACACCACTGAGCAGAGCTCCTGTGCTTTGAAAGTTCTTTTGCTGTGCTCATGTCCAAATTGAAGAGCTGATGAGGGATGTGTTATGAAATGACACGTCCATCCCTTATATTCCTTACAACAGCTTCTAGGATCAACCAATGCCCTTTTGAAAGTGAACCCAACTAGAAGTTTTGGCAGTACCATCTTTATACCGAATGTGCACATGGAAGGTATATAGAGAAGTGTTCCTGATTCCTATTCCACTGTTACAAAATATTCACCAAAATTCAAACCTGAGCATTAAATGCACAATTTGCATTTCATTGACAGGTAGTTAAGTTAGCAAGGGGTACTTTAAACCTGATAATAGGTTTCATATGAGCAGATGCTAGGATGGAACAACTTTGAGAAAAATCTAAATTCAACTGATTGATAAACAGTGTGAAGGTTATTTCTACAGTGCCTTCCCAAACATGAAGTGCTTTCCCTGTTTGGTGCAAGTTCCCTCCTTGTCACATATACATATTGCTCAAGAGGCCCTGTCATTCCTCTCTCTTGCCACATTTGAAAGCTTCTGTCTCAGGAATGAAGCTGTCTGTTCTATTGTAAACGCCCTAATGAGCAAGCTGCAAAATCGTAGGGCCACCATTGTGACCCCGCCTCCCACCTCATTGCCTGATTTTCATTCAACCACATAATAATGAACACTCCAGAGAAGGCAGGGAAAGGGAGAGGGAAGGACGCTGTCCCCAGAACAGGGCAGCCACTTAGACCACAAATTAATCCAGAGCATGTGATGTGTATACAGCAGCATCCCTTACCTTTGAGACCTTACTGATGCATATGAGGAAATGAGGAAAAGTACAGCAAGCAATGCACAAGAATGTAAGGAGGGGGAGGCACCGACAATGATTACCTTTATCATTATAATTATTACGTTTTCTTTTGTGTCATCTTTCTGAATTCCAAATCCTCCTTTTTCAAAAATGCATTTGCCAGTGCCAAATCATAAACTTCTGCTTCCTAAACATGTTTCTTTCTTACTGTGCCACATTTCCATTTATACCATGAGTGGTTAACTCTCTTTTTCTTCCCACTGTCGGTGGCCACATTTCCTTAGGTGTAACCCATTGGAGGCTGTTGGAACATACCCATACTGAAATGTTCCCAAGGTTCATAAGGGAAAAGCTCTGTCAATCAAAGGTCCTCCACACAACTATACAGCAAAAGCCCCAGGTGAAATCTTAGCATTTGTCCATAGGAAACAAACACTCCTCTTTTGCCTGCTGAGGATGCATCTTTCTTGCAGGAAAACTCAATTTTGTTTGCCCTGACAGGCAAATTATCAGTGGGCAAATAACACCACTCCAGCCATTTGTCAGATTAGTCAGCCTGCTAATATCCCTTAGAACACCTCTCAGATGAACTTGCTTATAATGGGACTCCAGGCACTGGAAGTAAAAATTAGTCCTCAGTTCAGCCCTGGCTAGCTGGAAAATGGCCATTTTAGGTCAGCATATTTTAAGAATGCAAGCAAACTGGAGAGGATTCAATTGGGAGCCACTAAAATGATACAGAATTAACAATAAACATATAGACAGAAATGCTGAAACAACTTGGTATGTTTACCTCTCAGAATGGGTCATGTGTGAGTATAGACAGTACCTTTGATTGGTGTGACTGAATAAGCTATAAAGTTTTATCTAGCAGAAAGGTGATGTGAAAGTCACAGCATGTATGGTGCTTCTCACTGTTCTTCTGCAATATGCTTTAAATGTTTTACAGCAAAAGTCTATTTTTCCCTTCTTCCTATCTGTCTTTCAAAAAAAGTGAAACAAAAGCAAAGAAGGCTGGGGTAAAATCCAGTTCTCGGTTCTAACCCTTGACAGAATCTCGGTTTTCAGTTCACAAGAAATGAAGCTCAAACTTGCAGGAAAGATCTAATCATCTTGAACTTCTGTGGCTTTATTGAAATGGTGCCCCAGTTGCACAGTCACTAACAACAGTGTGCCCCCGGGTAGAAGTCCAAAGCATCTACAGGGTCCTAACCCATGTACAGTGAGTTTTATAACCTGGCAGTCACATACGCAGATACAGAGTATTTGGTTTCAAGATAATGACAGTACAGTGACATCTTGATGTCTTCATACATGAAACAATACTCTAAATCAATTGGAAATAGAAGTAACAATGGTATGGAAAATATTACTGATTGAGCTTTATCGGCATGTCAATTCAGTAAATTCTTTGCAGTTTGAATCAGCCTCTGTATCTGTTTAAACATGCAAATGTGTCTGATTGAGGAACCATTCAGGGAACTGGTTTGACAACTACGCTGGGCCTAGTGCAGGGGTTGGCAACCTTTAACACTCAAAGAGCCATTTGGACCTGTTTCCCACAGAAAAGAAAACAGTGGGAGCCACAAAACCCTTTTGACATCTAACATGAAGATAACACTGCATATATCGTTTTTTACCTTAATGCTATGTATATCTTCATTATGATTTAGCTGCAGCTCTTGTTCAGTCACTAAAAACTGTTATTTTTAATCTTACATTATAAACTTAGTAGGATTCCTTCATATATTTTGAGTAGGAGAACAGCTTCCTGCAGAGTCTAAGTCAGTGCTAAAGGGCTGCGTGCATTAAACAGCAAACCCCGTAAGTTCGTCAGCAGTAAAAGCAAATGAATCTACCCACATATCATTAAACGTTTGGTTTTCCTCATAAACTTTTTTCTTCAATTTATCCATGGTTGGCCTACTGTGGGGTGGGGGGAGTCAACGCAGATATAGGTGTGTTTAGTGACTGATTAGCAGATAAACAGTCAAGTGATGTGAATTGTAACAGGTCCCAAGCACAGCTTTTAACATTCAGATGAAGGAGATTACATTTGGAGGAAGAGAATCTTTTCAGCAGAGTTTGGTGTAACATGAGAGCCTGCAGGAAGCTTGTTCCACTTTCCCTGCACAATAGCAGAGGAATGTAGCAATTTACTTAACCAGCTAGCTGGGCATTCCTGAGTGGATGCCTCTTCATCATCTATTGGCATTTTGTAACTTGGAGCCAGCTGTGCCAGGACGGAGCCGCAGCAGAGGGATTCAAGAGCCACGTGCGCCTTCGGAGCCGAGGGTTGCTGACCCCTGGCCTAGTGGAATAGGCCGGCTACTTAATACACACTTTTTGAGCTCCTGATTGGCTGTCCACTTCAGGCACTTTTCCCTGTTTAACTAGATACTTGAGCTGATTAAGTGGGTTCATTCAGAAAGAAATGGATACCTTTGTTTCAGCTGCCAGCAGCTGATGGGAACACCAGAATTTTCCCACTGATAGTGTTAGCTATGGCATCTTCTCAGGTGAGCTAAGAATTCCTACTTCTTAAAGTAATAGCAATGCTAAACTGTAACCTGGCTTGGAATTCTGCTACTTTCTGAGAGGGGGGTTCAGGTTTGATTTTATTACACAAAGGCACATATAAGCAATCTTTTTCTACCAGGGTTTATTCTGGATTTCCCAACCCCCTCATACTGAGTAAAGATACAGTTGAGGACTAATACAATAGAAAAGAAGGGATTGTCTTTAAATACAATCTTTTAAAAGTCTTCTGTCCTTAGAGACCAACATAGAAAGTGCCATCTGCTGAAGGAAAAAAGACAAGTTAAACAGACAGGGCCCAATAGCATTTGCAGTCTGACAAGCAAGTAAATTCTGGATCAGCATCAGCTGCAGCAACAGAACATTGCAAAAGAGAGAGCCACAGGCCAAATGCAGCCTTGTGTCATGTTTGTGCAGGCAGTGCCTGATGTTTTGACATTTATACCCTAGGAGGACAGACCCCCTTGGCCACCCTGCTCCATACTGATATCAGGAGTGTCCTGTGAGATAAATGGCATTTTAAACAAGCATACCTATAAAGTGAGGTACCTCCCAGTCATCTGCTAAAATGCATTCATATCAACATTCCTTTCATTTTAAGATGTCTTTTCACTGTCACAACAACAAGGATACTTGCAAATACTCCAATGTATGTTTAGATTCTGGGTGACTTCAAAGGCCTGGGGTTTTAGGTTTATGGACCACATAAACTTTTTATCTGTCAGGAACCTATGTTGATATTCATCATAAATGAAAATTAACCAAAAGATGGCCAGATAGACATTGGGTTTCCTTTTTTTAGCACCTTCCTAGATGTGATGAGGACAGATCTGTCATTAAGAGTAAAGGTTATGGCTAAAGAAGCATTGACAGTTTCGTGCAGAATACGGGTGAGTGGAGGTACTAAGTCCTTCTTCCCCTGTCCATATCACCCCAAAGCTCCCACCCTCCTTTCCAGTGGTGCTTTTCTCCTTGACAGTGGGGAGGTAGTTCTGGGGGTGGGAGAACACAGGAAGAGTATGTTTTCCCCTCTTCCTACCCATTTCTTCTCCACTATTAAACCACAAGTTTGCCTGCTTTGTCATAAGACTCCACATTTTCTAAATGAACTTTTACTTTCATAACTTGACTTTTTGGTCTTGTACAAATTTTAAATAAAAATGTTCTGCCCTTCCAAAACTATTTTCATGTTCTGACTTTCTCCAGTTTTTTCCAGCTTTTCAGCAATTCCAGGAATTGGCAATGAAATTTGGTGTAAAACTTATCTGTCCCAAAATGTTTCTATTTGCTTTCCAAAACATCCAAGAGAGGGAAAATATTTCTATTTCTCTTACTTTGAAAAAGAACCATTCTTCATATTATTAATGTCAGTATCTGAAGCAGAGTGAAAAACAGTTTTGCCAGCTCTCCTTTTTCATGCATTCCCAGCTGGCAAGCAATTGGACCAGCCCAGTTAGCCCAGCTGTGTCCTGTTCTCACTTTGTTCCTACTGCAAGAGTTTTGGAAGCATTCACCACAGCAGAGAATTAGGAATTGAGAACATACTGAATTCCTGTAACACAGTTGACTCTATGAAAGAGAATCTGCTGGCTATAATTTCTTTAGCAGTTCCTTATGTAGAAACTGCTTTTTAAAATAATGGGCTTAGTTCTCATAAACAACAAATGAAGGATAGACAGGGCCAGCCAGGTTTGAGGGAGTCCTGGCAAAATGCTCTCTTGTGGACCCATGAGGCTTATCCAGCCATAGAATCATAGAATAGTAGAGTTGGAAGGTCCAAAGGCCATGGTAGCAGCACTCCAAAGGTAGCTGGGAGCTGCCTTTTTAATTACCCACGATCCCCCAGAGCACTTGACAATGGCACACCAGGGTATTGTGGGAAAATAAAATGGAGGCTCACTGACCCAGCTACTTGATACAGGAGAGCGAGGGGCCTAATGCTAGTGAGCTCTGTGCTGGGGAGCCATTACCTATCATAGGACACTAGGTGCTAGTGCCAGGTGCTGGGGAGTGACCAGATTCTTGATTGCACCACTTCAGACAGGATGAAATATTCCTTGTTGCTGTTTCCTGGCACATGAAATGGATGAGGAAGGACATGCCCTACCATGCTAGTTTTCTATAAAGAAACATTCAGTTAGGAGACCCTCTTGCAATCTGAGGTGGTGTGCCCAGAAAAATGTTTGCCACCTCATTTGAGAACTAGGACTTAGATATGTGGGTACATAATTTTTGTCTCTGAAGGCCAACATGACCACAGTCACTCAGAATGTCTTGGGGCCACAGGAAGCTGCCTTATCCCGAGTCAGACCACTGGTCCATCTAACCCAGTATTGGTGACACTGACTGGCAGGTTTCTTCAGGATTCAGAAAGGATTCTTTCCAAGTCCTACCTGGAAGTGCCTGGATTGAACCTGGAGCTTCTACATGGACAAGATGGCTCTAACATTGTGCCCCTCCCACACTTCCTTCCACCAGTTTCATCTAATATGCCAGCTACAGCCTCCCCTGCATGGGGAAAGCTTGCCCAGAGTAGTATAGGCATTGGTAGAAGTAAAACTAGATGACCGCAGCACACTGGCTGGATTCAGTGAAAAAAACCACAAATATCTTTAAAAAACCCCACGAATATCTCTAGGGACTCTGTTTGGGGACACCACGCTCTTTGTCTCAGCACTAGCCAGCCTCACACATTTTGTTTCTCAGTGGGTGGGAAGACTAGAGTTATTCGTGGTTTACTTTCTAGAGATATATCCATATATTTCAGCATATAAGAGGCTCCTTGAAACCACAAATAGTGTAGCAAAATTTGGGGGTTGTACTAAATCCTTCTCTGGAGAATTCTCTACCTCTTGATGTCAGGCCGGGACTGACATTTTGTTTTCAGCACCTGCTGAAGACATTTCATTTTCCTGACTGACCAGGCTCAATTTTAGTTAAGATAATCTGATTTAAAACATTTTATCCTGAATTTTGATTCCTTTTTATTGTTCACTGCTTGGGAATCTTGTCAGATATAGAACAGTATTTGAATGTAAATCATTTTTTTAAAAGTACAACTGAAAAATATTTACATTCTAGCCTTCTGTTTGTATGTCTATAGTTCTGTTACTACCAGAAAACACACAAGAATTTTTACTGGCATTCATTCCCTCCAGGACATCCCAAAGTCCTTTTCAACTGGCAGTACTATTACACAATTACGCATTTGTATGTGTATGAGGCAGGACAGGTGGAGAGAACTGAAATGGTGTCTTCTTTGTTCACACCACATCTGTCTTCTAGGTAATCTCCATTTTACACCTTTAACATACCTTGCAAAAGTTGTTGCATGAAACTTGTGTTTTATATTCGGTCAAAGCCTCTTCAGGAGTTATTGCAAAGGAAGGTGCATTCCTGCATTTCTATCAAAAACCAAACATGTGCACATTGCAGGGTAAAGGGCATTTGCACTTCTGAAAGGTTAAAAAAATCCTTGTGGTAAACCCAGCACCTGGGAGCCTCTGAGAGATCAGAGCTCATAGCTTCATAGTTATTTATAGAGCCACATGGCAGATTAAGGCATTTTCACATTGGATGCTAATCTAAAAGCATTGCTTGCATTTCATAAATCTGCAAAATGAATGTAGGAACACAAGAAGCTGCCCAATCCACCCAACCCACTACTGTCCAATTTGACTAGACTGGCAGTGGTCCTGGAGAGCCTCACATAAAAACCATCTTGCCTATAATGACCACTCATATTTTTTTAAAGTTAAATTTCCATTCTCTGTCCCAGATTAACAATATTCACAATATTCAAATAGTGCAAGAGAGGCTTGCATCCAAAGCATTTTTAGAATCATATAAGTGGGTATGTTCCCCATGCTAGGAAAAAGATGCTTCCTGACCCTGAACTGCTTGGAGTCCAGAAAAGTAAGGTGGAAAAACAAACTTGGTGAAAAAGGTAATCACCACTAAGCGACCTGCAGTGCTTTCAGGCAGAGGGTTCCTACTTTGCCAATCAGAAGACATTGTGCAGCCTTCAGAAGCTATGCAGAAGTGGTGGGACAACAAAGAAGGGTCATGATTGTCTTCTTGACATCACCACCACCCCTGCTAGTTGATCAAAGGTCTGTGCTGGTTTGCAGAAATCTTGTTCAGAATATCAGATAAGAAGCTTGCCAAGACTTCCAGTTCTCTGACTTAGTGATAAAGTTACTAGCAGGAGCCATGCCAGAGCAGGTACCAACTTCCCCCTTGTCACAAGTACCACCTCATAAATTCCATGAATGATGAAGGATGATGGAATGATAAACATTTCACCTGGATGCACTCCTAAGGGTGCCATCAGATGCACGTTTACAGAAAAAAGTCCTACAACTCTTAGCATTTTCCAACCAGCCTTAAAGTTTCTTCTGTTCAAATGTGCATAGGATAGTGCCCCTAGAGAACCTATATTTAGATCACAACATAAAGCATATGTTTAGATTTAGATGACAGAATTAGTGAGTCCATCAGGTCCAACCGCCCTGTTCAGCGCAGGATTCCAGAGGGCAGTCCATCTGCATCTTGAATGCCTCCAGTGTGGGAGAACCCATGACCTCCCTAGGTCATGCGTTCCATTGCTCTAACAGTCAGGAAGTGTTTGCCGATGTTCAGCCAGAATCTGTCTGTCTGTAACTTGAGCCCTATATTCCTTGTTCTGTGCTCTGGGATGATGAAGAATAGATTCTGGCCCTCCGCTGTATTACAACCTTTGAAGAACTTGTAGAGTACTATTATATCTCCCCTCAGTCTTCTCTTCTTAAGGCTAAACATGCCCAATTCCTCTAGACTCTCCTCATAAGGCTTTGTTTCCAGTCCCCTCTTTGTTGCCTTCCTCTGAACCTTTCTACAATTTTGCTGGAACTGTGGTGCCCAGGACCAGATGCAGTACTCAAGATGAGGCCCAACCAGTGCTGAGTGGAAGGGAAGTAGTTCAGTTTGGAAGTGATACTTTTATTAATGCAGCCTAAAATAGTGTTTGGTTTTTCTGAAGCTACATTACATTGTTGACTCTTATTCAGCTTATGATCTGCAACAGTTCCAAGATCCTTCTCACTTGCAGTATTTCTTGAGCCAAGTATCTCCCATCCTGCATTTGGTTTCTTTTTCCAACTTGGAATTTGTCATAAATGTGTATATTATTTTTCTGTTAATCAGGCACAAGGTGGTGCTTGACATAGCTGCCGTTACAGCAGATTTGCAACTTTCTCCAGTCTTTTGTTCCGATACGTTGTGGTTTAGAATTTAATACCAGACTTCCCATGCCTGCTTAACCTCCACCCCCCCCAAAAAACCAAAAGGCTAGAAAGCACAGGAAATGTTCTGAAGAACAACAATGTCTTGAAAAGGTTACACAAGCTTCCATGAGTGAGGGATTGTAATAACACATTAAATACTTTGTATAGAGAAGTCCCATAAGGTGGGATACATATGCCTTAATAAATAAATAGAAAGGGAAACAAAATTCTACACCAAAACAATCTGAATTTTGCAACCCATTGATTAGTTAAAATGATACAGTTTTTAAATGTTAAATTTGCTTGCTTTTTTGCTTCTTCTAAGCCACTTCTGCTTGTCTCAGGGAGGGTTATGGAATGATCAAAGTCCAGAACCCTCTTCCACCAGGTGTCTTTCTCACACTCCAACCGCAGCTTCAGATACTTCACTAGGTATCTTATACACACTTTCATGCCCTTATCAGAAGGGGTAGAAACATTGTTTGTTTTTAATGAACATAGCCAATCTCAGGAGGCAGTAATTTACACCCAGTTCCAAGTTCTGTATTTGTCCGTCATGACTGTATAGACTCTTTGGAGAAAATGCACAGAAGCAGAGGAGAAAGCAACCCACTCCTGGCTGACTGCTGTGTGTTACCAAATGTAGGTTCTATCCTTAAAGACAACCTAAAAATGATTGTAAATGAATGAATACATAAATAAATAAATGGTGTTATTTTAACAGATTTCCTATTTAGGCTACACAGACTCTGATGTGCACTGAGGACAAGATCTATAAAAGGAAGAATGTCAGATATTCTGCCCTTAGGCTGCCATCTTTCCTTCTAGGAAATGAAAACTCAAAGAGCCCTGTTTCAGGACTGGCGACCAAGCATTTAGCAGAGCCTGGAGTTTCACAGCCCCATGACTGTGCAGAATAAAATTGAGGCTGAGAATATTTATGGAACCTTCTGCACCCCCTTTTCCAGATCTTGTAAGATTTGCTGGAACCAGTCAAAAGCTGTGTTAGGACAGAATGAAAAACCTTTTGACCAATGAATTGCTGGCACAGGCCCTTTATGGGGAGTCTGTTTAAGCAGGTGAACCGGGTCTTGTAGTTTGAGAGAACGTGTGTGTTTCCTTCTGTGGCAGTGTGCACACCTTGGCACAAGTTCTCCTGACATGCAAGATGAGGGAACACACTCCAACCACCACATCACAATTTCTCGATCCCCTTCCCTTTACTGTGCTGTGCCCCCTTTCTCCCTTTCTCCTGCCTTATCACTCCCCACACCTTCCCTTTGCCACATCATGCACTTCCAACCCCATCCCCGACACACATCCCCACTTTCCCTGCCCTTTGCTATGTCACACTAAGTTCCTGCATTGCCCCTGCACCTCTTCCCACATGGCATTATTCACCCCTTCCCTTTACCCCACCATCCAGCCAAGGAAACTGCTAGTATGGCTCTCCAAAGAGCCCACCAGATAGACTCAAGCACCTGGCTCTGGAGGGACCATCCTCAGAGCTGGGTATTTTGACCTGGCAGGCTCTCTGGAAAGCCACACGAGCTGCTCCATGGTCAACATGGCTTTCCACAGCGTAGCTCTGGTTAGCCCTGCCAAGCCACTTTCTTGCTGCAGCAAGCACTATGGTGAGAAAGTGGCTGGCTGTGCTCCTTAAAGCAGCCACTAGAGGTGGTGATAGCCTTCCTGGTGGGGTGGGGTGGGGGGGGGAGAGGGAATCTGCCATTCTGCTGCCTAGGCAGGGGCTTCACCCTGCTTTAGGAGAAGGCAAGTCCTAAATGGTTCACAGAGAAGTTAAGATTCTGGAGTATGGCCTAAAATAGGCCAGAGAGAACCAGCTAGATAGGTGTGTTGTCCAAAGAACAGTGGGTAATTTCGTGACTGTTCTCAGCAGCCAGTTCCTATACAATATGTGTGATAAGTGAATAGCTTTAATGCAGAAGGATCAGTAAAAATTCCACCTGTCCCTGCATACTTCCTGTTGTTTTGCATGCCCTGTGGAGAACAAGGCATCTTTAAGGGGTCATCTTTCTCAATTAGAGCTGTGGCAAAGCACTAATAGAGACAGCTCAGCTCAACAGGGCAGCATACTGCCCCAGCACCGTGCTTCACCGCACTGTGTAGAAGCGTTTAAAATCAACCCTCAGTGTGTCAGTGGGACAGGTGAGATGGGAGCTCTCAGAGGCTCTTTCAGGCACCCCGCGGGACATAGAAGCAACTGCCTTGCTGTGCCATAAGCATCCACAGTGCAGAAGCTGGGAAGCCTCTGAAAGACTCCCTCAATCCAAACCAGCAATTTCTCATCCAGAGCCAAATGCGTCACTTCTGCTTCTGCACACTGGCTTGATCCTCCCCTGCCAGGTGTGTGTGATACATACATATAGTCATCACTGTCCCACTTTTCTCCATTGCCTTGCCTATAGTTAAGGAACACAAAGCACAATCTAGTTTCTGGGCTAGATGTTACGCATTCAGTGGGTGGTTTCCTTACTTGTATTGGTGCCTGCAGCCTGTACCTGTCATATGATATGCAAAGGAACCTGGAGTTAACTTTCTTTGCAACCTGATTGTAGAATGTCCCTGATCATGTGCAGAGTACCCCTACTTCTTCACTGAATCACCACAGCTAGTTCCCACACACCTGGAATGAGGGTCCAGGGATTAAGCCATGGTGGTATAGTAACAGTCTAATAAACTGCAGCACAAAGTAATCACTTGCTGAACAAAGTGATCCATTTTTCCTATCTGCTTACTAATAAGTCTCCCTGGGACTAATATTCCAAATAATTATACTTCTTTCTTCAATGACTGCTCATTGTTGTTTTTTAATCCTTGCCATTTTTAAGAAAAATTATTCTTTTTCTTCCTTTAATAGTGGGTGATCATTGCCACCCTCAAAACTGGCATCACCTTCAGCATAGGCCAGCCCTGGGATGACTCGATCAGCAACCAGAAATATGGAGCTGTGTCAGCTATACATTAACCACAGTTAATGACAGGATTCACAGAGTGAAGAATGTCACTTCTCTCTGCAAGAGGTGACACAATACACAGCTGAGAAGACCTGGGACCCCAAATCTTTTGACTCAGTGTGCAGTTTACTTTTTGAAAAAACTGTTGTGTGTGCTCTCACAAAATGGTTGTCATGGGGAAGCAGGGCTTCCCTGTTCATAAAAAGGCGGTACATGCCATGGTACACAACATTAATCTTTCATAAGCCAAACAAGACTAAAAGAGAAGAACTTGCTCAGGAATCTAAACACAAACACAAAACTATTCAAAAACCAAACAAGGACATGGAGGGCAGTTCTTTGCAGTACACCAGCTTCCCAGATTTAAAAAAAACACCTTATGAAATGAAATAAAGATCAAGAGGGGCAAGAAATCCATCAAATGCCAAGAGAGGTGTCCACAGGCACATTGGTGCCTACAGGACACCCTGGGCATACACAGATTATGTTTTCGCTTAATCGTCATGCCGAATCTGCTCTACTGAATTCTGAGTCCAACATTCTTCGTTGCTTCCTCTGGGGGAACCTCTGAGGAACAGCCAAAGGGACAGTGACTAGAGATTGGATTCTTAAATGTGAGTCTCTTCTGCCACTCCACCATGGGGTGGGTGGCAGGATATGCATTTTAGTCAGGAAAAATGTGAATTTTAAAACATGTGCATTTTCCCAGGTGAGAAAAATATGCACTTTTTAAAATGCCATTTTTCCTGTTTGAGTATCTGTGTTTTCCCCAGTAGACTAAAATATGGGGAGATTTGTACAAGTGCACTCATGTGCATTTGTTCAAATGCCTATGTGAGCATCTTCAGAACCGTGGAGTTGTGTAAGTGCATACTTTTGGATGAGAAACTGCAAACATTTTCTGAGAATTGCATTCCTGCTTGTGTTTGCCACTTGGCTTGCAAACATGGTATGGTCGTATGATGTGCAAACAGGAACATAAGTCTTATACTTTTCTAGCAATGACAGAGTTGAAACCAAGTCACAGGCATGTTCTGACATATCACTGGCAGTGAGTGACAGCGCAACACCCCCTCCTGGTTCACCAGATGTTTCAAAGACATTCCAGAAGGTGGTGAACTGCTTGGCAGCATCATGCCAGAATTTTAATATGAAGGGTGCCTACACTTAGCAGCTTCATCACTCACCTCTGTTCTATGTCTGAATCCTTCTTTAGCAGTCCTACTAAAGAGATGCTGCCTCTGAACCATGACACATGCACATTCTTTTCTGTCACATTTTAGTTTCACAGAATGGCCATTGTGTTCCCTTGAGTCCAGTCCTTTCCACTTGTGCTTTTCCTACACACACTATTCAATGTTTGCTTTTCAGTTGTGGTCCAGAGTAGTACCTGCTGTGATGCCATGATGCTCTCTTCTGTATAACTACACTAATCCGCAGTGATACGTACTATATACATTTTATCAATGGTTCATGTTCAGGTTGACCTGCACCGCTTTCCCTTATCTTTGACTCTCAGAGGTGATGTATATGCCAAGCAATGAAAAAAATGCATGCTATGCTTGGCAGAATCTACCTAGATATACATCTGAAACTCAGCTTCTGTTATCATTAAATGATGATTGTCTGCTCCCTCTAATTTCCTGCTCCTGTGAAAATGCAAGTTCCATTAAAAATGAATAATAAGCTAAATGTGGAGAGTATATGTCAGATTTATTTATTTTCATGTATATTTCTAACCTGAGCTCCATGCATCTGTAGTATCACTGTGGAGCTAAGCTGAATTCAGGGTGATCCTGTGTTCCCACGGAACTAGTGCTAACACGTGTGACATGAGCCAGTTTTGATGAGCCAGTTTTGGAAAAGGGAAAACCTTTTCCTTGCCAGCCCCAGGGAGGAAACTGGTGAAACTCAGCCATATAAATTGGAACCAAGGGCCTCCAGTCTTGGAGCCCAGTGGAACAGTGTAATAGAGATACTAGTTTCACTTTCTGACTGTGGTAAAGGCTTGGAAGGCGCAGAAACACACCTACATGGAGGCAGTAAGAGGGGTTTTTTAAGAGTGAACTGGCTGGCAGGAACTGCCCTGTTTACTTGATTATATGTAAGCTGCTCTGAATGCCTTTTTGGCTGAGGAGTGACCAAAAGAATGACTCAAAAAGTAAATAAATAATGCAGGCAATCAGGGGGAGTTGTACAACAAGCATTGTCCTCATTTAGATAACAGCCTGGCCAATCATACTACATAATGCCGTTTGTTATGCCCAGCCCTCTTCATGGCATTCACTGCCAGCTCCCCCATTTTCTTCGGTGTGATTGTTTGTTTTCTAAAGCAGGCTTTAACACCAATCTCCATCCCACCCTACTCCTAAACCCACACACCCACAGCAGCAATACTTCTTGCAACTGTCACGCCATTAGCAACTGGGGACAGCAACACGAAGAATGTGAGATTTTCCCTTTTCTCAGACTCAGGCTGTAATTGACCCAAGCCATGGCTTGTCAACTGCGAGATCCTCCTTGCTCAGTTCTCCCTCCAAGCTTTTAAAGACCATAGTCTGTGCAGCAGCAACAAAAGGTATACCATTCTTTGAAGAGGTAGATCCTGTGAGCTGAATGAATTATGCAAGGCAAATATATTTTATAATGCATTGCGAAAAGATAGGATAGTTTTATTTATTATTTTATTTATTGCAGCCAAGTTTACTTTTTTGTTTCAGGGAGTTGCAAGTGGTAATATCCAGCCTTGCTTTAGAAAGTGTGTGTGGGGTTGGGGGGCTGTGATGAGGCTGTGAATGCCTTTACTTTGGGTAGCTGAAATAGCACCATCAGCACACAAACAACAGGTATCAGCAGGCTTGGAGAAACCCTATATTTGCCAAAGCCCAGCAAATCTTTTGAAATAATAAAACCCAAGTGTACATGCAAAATACATTGTTTTGCGCTTCTCAGTTTATTGAGTGTTGAGATTTCAGGAGCTCCAGTGCTTATTCAATGTTTGATTTCTTTAGCATGAGATTACTAAAGAGTGACTTGTTATTTTTCCATTTATTTTCAAATATTTAAGTTGAGCATAAGGTTAATAGCATTAGCCATTCCAACAAATGTCCCAGTGCTTTCTACTCCTATCAGATTTCCAGGGAAACACTCAGCCTCATAAAGATGCTTCCCAAACTCAGTCCAACTTCACCTACTCCAGAGTTCAGTTGATAGCTTCTTCACAAAAGATTTGATGGAGTTATCTCCCATGGTGAGGTGAGGCAAGCTAAGTCCTGATTCCCCAAAGGTTCTCTCTTACTAGAAGAGTCCAGCTATATGGAGAAATCCCTTAATAAAAAGAAAGATATTTGAACAATATTTTACCTAATAAACTTAAAGCTGCCTGACCCTTCAAAAAGTACTTGTATTGCACAGACCCTGATCTTATAGCCAAGAATGACAGGGCTGTAGGGCAACCCCCCCCCCAAATATAAAACACTATATCAGATACAATATGCAATGTAGTAGCTGGTGTTTTGCCTGAAGAGCAGATAGTGCGTGTAATCAGAGCTCTTGGAATGTCCATTTTGCTTCCTCACTTTTCTGTCTGCTTCCTCCTTTTATCTTACTATTACTAAGTAGTTCCCAAAGCTCAGAAAACATGATGGATTTGCGTTCCTGATTTACTTGAAACCAGCAACAGACCTCAAGATTTCTCAGTAAATTATTCTCTGTAAATTACTATGCGTCTTTCAATTGAGTCAGCTGTGTATGCATCACATCCTGTGTTTGCCATTGACTGAACTGGTATGATGGGACAGCCTGAGATGTCCTCAAGAGCTGTGGGCAGTACAGTTGGCTGCTTTGAGATAAAAAGACAGCTTTCATTGTATTTTTTCTGAGTTCCTTAGACAAGTTTGTTTAAACTAAAGGTGCTGGACAGTGCAGTTTGAGCTGCTTCAGACATACTTTTATTTGAACAGAGAAATTTCTCTGCCTTCATGTAAAGCTGGAAATATATAAAGATGTTTGTGCCTCACTTAAGGATGTATGGATTTTGTTAAATCCATTCCATCTGTCTTTTACAGATTGAATTTTTTTGTTTCATTATCTGCTCATTGATGGAACTGGAATTTTTTAAACCAGGGTTTTATTCTCCTTGTGCTAATTTACACCATTGTAATACACATTTACAATCTAGTGCTAATGTAAATCAACTAATGCAAATTATTAATTTCCCCATCCCACAAAAACAAATCTACCAAGTAAAAAAACAACTTCAGATTGCTCATAACTCAGTTAATGCCAGGCTGCTGCAGAATTAACGGGGGCGAGAAGGATTCAAATAATTTTGAATTCATTTGAATTTGTGGCAGATTGTTCCAGCAGCTATACTCTCACTAGGTGACAGAGATAGTCAGATAGTTTGAATTCTTCCTCAATGGATGGCCAGAATTTGCTGTTCTTCTTTTACCTTCTGCCATGACCAAGCAGAAGAGGAGGAGGAGACATGTCATGCCACCAAGCTTGTTACTTAAACATGTCACTGAAATGACGTGCTGAGGAAGTAAATTTCCCTATCATTTATTAGTCATACATGATTTCTTTCTTTATAGGCTATAAAATGAATATCGCAGTGGTAGTAAGGCTAGATGCCTTGTGTTGGTGTTTGTGGTCTGGGCCAGTCTTATTTTCAAATTAAATGTACTGTGCTACAAGGGAAGAGGCAGTTCCCTTTAAAGTTAATACTCAGTTCCCCATCTGAGTTTTCTAGTGAACAAAGCAACAAAGCCTTCCCACCCCCTGCAGTGACTCACATCCTAGTACTTTGCAATTCAACTGCAATCAAATATTCCCATCAACTGTTCTCCATCAAATATTTTTCCAAAGAACACAACTTCTTGCTGTAAGACGATATTATAAATCTATTTGGCACCATCAAAGGCAAACCTGCTGCACTCCAAGGCCCACCTTGACTTTATTTAGTTTGAACTGCTCCAGGGCATGTTGTTGAAACCTTTCATGTGCCCCTAGTATGAATAGCTCCTTGGTATATTTTCTAATTAAAATGATGTGATTGTAGAAAGCTAAAATACACCATCTTGTTTGAAAAGGCTTGTCCTTGGAGAGGCAAAACCAATACATTCATCTACAGATACAGACACTGATTTTTTCAGATGGGGAAAATAGACATCAAAGACATCAGGTATTGGAAAAGAAAAGAATTTGTGCCCATTTTGTGTAGCCTCACTCTCTAGAAACAGAGCAACAAAAATGTGCAGAAAAAGATTTGAGAAGCAAATCATTTGGATTAAGTCATCAATCTCAGGCTTTAGGAGACTCAGGCTGCATGTTGTATTACTTACCAGAGAGTGAGCTCTATTTAGCAGGACTTACTTCAGAAGTAGATATTACATTGAATTATGCTACTGGTGGCATCCATTTTGGAAGAGGATATCCATTTCTAATCCTTTAAATCAGGGTTAGGGGAACTTTTTCACCCTAAGTACAACATCCCTTTGTTTTTCTGAGGCCACAGGCCAGTTGCTGGCAGGGCTGAAGCCACAGCTGGGAAGGCCAAAATCACACAATCCCCCCATTTATACACAATCACACACACACTGCTGGTTCCCAGTCCCAGCCTTAAATGGATACATGGTAGAATCTTCTCTTCCTTTAGCCAATAATTCTTCCTTTTATTGCCCAACCATCTGGTATACAGAAATGTGTATCTTAGCCAATGTGTAGTAAGAGATGCTAATTCATGCAAAAGCAGTTCCTTTTCTATATCCCCACTTTTGTGCTCATCATATCTCCAAAATCCTTTATTCCTAATTCAGTTCCAAAGCAGATCATTAGGTCCAGAATGAATGAATGAATGATTTTACTAAAATCAAACAGGAATCACACTCCACAGGTTGTCAAGGTGTAGGCACCTGTGAATGTTGTGCTCTCCAAATCAAAGTAATAAGGGCAAGGTTGTTAGTGAGATTCATTTCTAGGCAGAAGTGCTTTCTCTCCCCTTTGGATTTATTTATCTATTGTGCAAAACCTATGAACCAGTAAAATTTTCTAAGTGAAAAATGGTGTGGGGTGGGGGATCTAACATCAAAATATATCAGTTCCATGAGCCAGATTTGGATGGGGATCCTCAGGGGGGAGGAATTCACTGAAGACCCTGCATGCTGGAACCAAGGATGAAAAACAAACGCCTTGAGGGAACTCCAAGATGGATATGTTCAACAACATCCTGCCACCAGAAATCCGGGAACTTACTGCTTAGAGGTTGCTGTTATAATTACCTGGTTTAGACAATCATCCTAGGCCAAGCAACCCTTGTTAAGGTGTGGCATATGCCAGGTACAATTTGCATAATCACCTGTATAGCCATGGCTGGTCATGTCATCTAACCAGGTGGTGTAGCTTGTTCGAGGTGAAACAACCTATGGCGGATTTTGCCAAGGATGACCATGTAAACTGACCCATTGTCTAGAGAGGTCAGCTCCTTATACCTGACCTTAGCTACTGGCTGGCCAGCCTCCTTGTGCTTTAGCACTGTGGTCCCAGAACCTGTCTCTTCCCATGACCCGTCTCCTTTGCACTGCTGGACACTCACAGGTGTGCTTACCATATATGAACAACAGAAGGAGTCCCATTCTTTCTGGCACATGTGAGGCTTCCCCCTACCCTCTTGTTTTCAGACAGGATTTGAGAGATACTAGGGCACAAATTTATCTGAAATCCCTGTATTCAGACTAGACTCATTCATATTATCTTGGCTTTACCTGGGATTAAATCCCATTGAACTCAGTAGGAGTTAATTGTGAGCAAGCATGCACAGGATAGCATTCCTCTAGTGTGTATGTATTCACACTATATTATATGCCACTTGTCCAATATTCAGACTAGTACACAAAGGCTGGGTACACACATCATTGTAAGCAACCCTGCATGGTTTTCATGGTGCAAAGATATGTAACCAAACTTATCACCCAGACGATTGTGTGATTCCCAAGGCAATGTAACTTCCGTGTTCCCACTCTGCCCTCCCCCACCCCTGCAAATGAAACCTTCTTGCCTGTGTTGTTGACCCTATGGACCTCACCAGCCTTATCCTAATAGGTCCACTGAAGTTTTGAGGTAGGTTCTTCCTCTTCCCCCTCTCTAGTGTACTTGCACCTCAGCAACACTTCCTGGCCATTCCATCCCCTAAGGCATTTTTTAATTTCATCCTAATATGGGGGCGGGGGGCAGAATTACTCCCTTCTCCCCTGGTGCATTTACCTGCTTTCTCCTGGTTTCCAAAAATAAACAGGCACATTGCTTGGCCAATAGGAATAATGCAGGTGGTAAATGGATCTTAGACATGTGAACATAAATTGGGTTAAAAGTCTTAAGCTTGCAACTTTTCTTCTCTTTCACTTTCCTTTTTAGTGGATATTAGACTGGAATACTAGTAAGCAAAAAATTTATTTGATCATATTTGTAACTATTATAATGAGGAGTTTATCTGTTAATATTTAATAATGAGGAGTTTATCTGTTTAACGATCTGGAATTGTGTAGAGTTAGTTAGATTGAAGCTACTATCAAAGAAGAAAAAAGATATTGACTTTTATCAAATTTGGAGAGTCTTTCTTTTAATATCGGTCAAGGAAAACGGGACTCTGTAAGAAATGGATGGACTGATCTTACTGCAGAAGGAGAAAGAAGATAGTGACTTCTATCAAATTTGGAACATTTTTTTTTAATTGGCTGGAGAAACGGGACTTGGTTTAGATCTAAAAATGTTTTTTAAGATTCCATAAATGGATCTGAATATGATTACAGAATGTTAAAAGATATGTAGTAAGGGGCTGACTCAGTAGTTCCGATGTTTGTGATGACTGATGTTTTTAGTACTGTTTTAAAATTTAATAAAAAAGTACTGCAAAAAAAAAGGAATAATGCAGGTGATGACAGGTGTGTTGCCAGGAGACTGAGGGTAGTAGAGAATGAATATCATGCTTCCACACCAACAATGGTAAAATGGCAGTCTTGGGTTTGGACAACTGTAGAAGCAGCAGTGAAACGTGGAAACCTTAGAAAGGACCATTGATCCTAACCCTATCCCTAATCCTGTTCAGGAAACCAATGGCACCATGCAGAAATACCATGACTAGGTCAAGAAGATGACAGACCAATCAGAGTAAGAAATCACCATGGCTTCTTGTGACATGCACACCCAGCCAATGTTGAAAAGCACCACTGTAAAAAAAAGCGATAGACTAAAATAAGGAACAATAACAAAAATTACAAAATGTCAGTCTCCAAATGTTGGAATACATTCTTGCAGCTCCTGCAGAAATAGTGACAGACAAGCTGTTCCTTCATTATAAAGGTAGGAGTCGTGGGAGGTTGGAGGAGTAGAAGCTGGCTTTCTGTCTCACAGCACCCCAGGCATCACCATCAGTGCTTAGGAACCAGTGGTTTCCAGGGCAGCTGGATTCTTGCATCCTGGTTCTAGGAGATCCAACTTTAGTAGAGAAAGTGGACTGGGAGATGTTTTTATCCCTCTTCCATAATACAGGAACCTGGAATCATCCTATGAAGAGGATTGCTGGGTGGTACAGGGCTGATAAAAGGAAGTACTTCTTCACACAGTTCATGGTTATACCATGAAAATCACTAGCCCAAGATGAGGTGATGGCCACCAATTTGGACAGCTTTATAGTGTGGCTGGACAAATTTATGACAGGCAAGGCTATCAACGGCTATTAGCCCACATGGCTGCATGCTGCTGCCAGTAGCTGAGGCAACATGCCCCTGTACACCAGATGTTAAGATCTTGGGTGGGACGGTGCTCTCATACTCGTGTTCCACTCACAGGCTTCCTGTGTCCACTGCATGAACAAGGTGCTCAACTAGATGGCCCCTGATCAGATCCAGCCTGACTCTTCTTACATTCTTAGCACAGAAAGGAACATACATTTGGAAGCCTTTATTGTCATGCTTTGTTTAATCAAATGATCTCTTTTGTTCATTTTTTTTACTTGCATGATTGATTGATTGATTGAAATGGTGGTTACCATGTTAAAATGAATACCTTGCAATGCCGGCCATGTCTGAAATTTAATTAATCAAGCCTCTACTTTGGTTGAAGTAATTCTTGTTTAAACAGGAATTACATGATGTGTGGCAGCCCAGAATTGATGCTTCTCCTGAGCACTCCCCTGTGTATCGGTCCTGAACCTAAAACTGTCTGATGAAACAGATGAAGTCTGGGCTGGTACATGACACTGTACAGATTGCACTATTCAATTGTGCACTGGAGCATACCAAATCCACTAGTGCCTGTGTACCCCACCCAGCTTCTGATGCCATTATTCAATTCTGCAATACATATGCAACTTAAGAATGAAATAATGGCAGTGGCAGGAATTGCTATGGACCATTACCCTATATCTGAATTTCAGGTGGCAGCATCTCAGTGATGCACACTTTGACCTTTCACTGACTTTCAATGGCAGGCTGGCCATTGATCCCCAAGACAGGAAGAGGAGGGCAAACATGTCTTCATGAGCTCTGACGTGGTCCTGCCTTTTTGGCTGTTCAACAACCCCCATTTCCGGCTTGGTATTGAATCCTGCTGCCTCGTTTGATCTTTGGTTCTGAGCTCCTCTCGAGTTCTGTCTGCTGGCTCATTTGGCAGCCTGTGGCTTTCAGTAATCTTTGACAGCTTCCAGTGGCCCAACCCTGACACACACAAGTCAGTGGGTAAATACTTATTCAGACAATAGAACTGCCTTCAGAGAAGCTGGAGAGAACTAGTGGGCAGTGATCAAGCTGCTGAGACCTTGAACAACACATGGGAGCATTTGCTTTATGAGACATATTACTGCTAAAGGCAACAGAAATGAATGTGCTACATGGGAATTGATTGCATAGAGCAGTAAGTGCTATGCGCTTAGCTCCTCTCCATTCTGGATTACAGCCTAAAGATGCCACATCTATTTAGCTTGCTACTTAATAGTTTATGCAAATAGACAATGGTGTGTATGTGAAGGCTGGCTGGTGGGGGTGGGAAGGATTTCCACCACATCACATCCAGATGGAAGTTTCTTTCTTGATGTTCTCTTCCAGTGGGCTTGAAGCGGATCTTGTTACAGAATGCAGAAGATCGAAAAGTAAGAGTGGCGATGATGCTACAGATAGCATATGTGAGCCGCTACAGAACAGCAGCTAACAGGGAGTAGAAACCCATGCTTTTAGTGGCAGGAGTTGGAGGTACAGGACAGCTGAAGGAGCACTATGTAGGTGTGTGTTTGCTGACAGACAGACCCAGTTTTCCCACCATTTTCTGCATGGGCAGAGGCCTGTGCTACCCTTGGCAACAAGGGGTGTTGTTGGCCAGTAACAGTAATGCATCTGCACAGCACTGATTGAGCCGGCCCAAGTTCCCAGCACATAGTGGCTAGAGTGTTGGATTAGGTCCATGCTCGAGTGAAGCTCACAGAGTGACTCTGGGCCAGTCATTCACTTGCAGCCTAACTTACCTGACAGGGTTGCTGAGAGAATTTAATAGAGAGGAGATCATGTATGCTGCCCTTGGGTTCCTTGGAGAAAAGTTGGGATAGAAATGTATCCCAATAATAAACAAACAAGCATTTTCATCAGCTTCTTCAGTCACAGCATATACTACCTGTTGTATTGCCTCAAGTCAGATGCAATTGCTGTGGGAAAAGGATGGTTACTATTGATAATAGTGCTGTAATAGGCAGGGCTGATTACCAATTCTTCACACGCATTGCTGATCCCAGCAGGAGCATCGGCTGCTCTGTTTGTCTCTGTCAGGAACAGAGTTTCAAACAGGGTTTGCACTAGCAGTGACCACCACAAGGAGCAATTCGTAACTTCTGCAGCAATGTTTTAGAACTGTAAGCAGAAACCATACAACAGGCCATTATTTCTTGTCATGGTTTCCAGGCCCCAAAGCAAGCTGTGGTGATATACCACAATGGGGTCTGGACAACAGACACACACACACACACACACACACACACACTTGCATGCCATGGCATGCAAACCCAGCCATTGAGAAAGAAGTACTATTATTTGAATAGATAGGAAAACTGTGAACTGGTCAGTCCACTGCCCATCTGGTAAGTGCTAATAGGCAAGTTTGAGACCAAGCTTCTCCTTCCTGTGGTTTATCGTTAAACCATACTCAGAATGGACTATCCTTCAAATAGATGACTGACCTCTACAAGTTATGGGCTCTCTAATTCACTACCCCCATTGCACCACTATGTTACTGATTAGCAAATCTATCTTGTTCTGACTTTTCCTCAGACTCTGAGATGACCCCTACATCAGAACAGTTCAGTCCGACAGCACACAAACCCTTCTGCAGCTGCCACTCCAAAGTCAGATCTACTTCTTCATCATTACTTAACTCTCCACTATCCAATGTGTTAATTGCTGGCTTCTGTCCAGCTTTGTCTTGCCTTGCTATTGTAGATTGCAAGGTCTCTCCGCAGGCTGTGTATCATTGCTCTGTTTTGCACAGTGCCTAGCACAACATTGATACAAGATGTTAAGAGAAGAAGCATAGTAGAAACACTAGCAGACTTTTAAGTGTCATTTATAGTTTACATTTTGATTAGGCAATCGGAACGCCTCGCTATTGTACAGATACTGTGGCCTGCCAAATACACACAGATGGCTGTTCTTGTGATTTTATTGCAAGTCATGTGAGCCCCAAATCACAAGCTCTGCAAATAAATTATGAAGCTGTGGGCTAGTATTGTTAGAAGGCTCCTGTCTTAACACTGACTTGCATTGTTGCTTCTCCCTCCTACTCTCCTTTTGTCCAGCTGACTCATGTCCTAGAAATGGTAAGCTCCTTAATATCTTTTTGCAGCCAAGCTTGCAATTATCTATGGCACTGATAAGCCATTGAACTATCAGTGGTGGGTAGATAGAAATGCTCGCATCTCGTAGATATGTTTCCCATTTCTATTATGTTTGTAGCACATATAAAGCTATTCCTGTGCCATGAGCCACCCATCAGAAGTTATTTCACACCACTGAAGATCTTCTCTAGCTCCTGCTCAAGTTGACCAGATGTTCCACTGACAGTACGCTACCCTAATCAAACCTTTAGTGACTTCACAATTGGATCACCATGGGCCAAATGGCTGCCTTATGGCAAATAAGAAGAGCCATGCATGGTTCAAATTTACTCTTCAAAAATGACACGATTTGTAACAGTAAAACGTTGGAAGCATAATATACATACCTTTCCCCAAGGAGGTATGAAGTTGTTTTCACCTGAAAGGAATAAAGTGGGTTTTCCAGAATCAGGAAGTTTTCTTTGATCCAGTTTTTTGTGCCATAGAGTGTAATCTAATTGAGCATGTTTATCTTACTTGATTTTATTAAATGTTTCTTTGTTTTTTTAAGAACCTCACATTGTTTTTGTTGCGATATGCCACATGTAGTTGACCTGAAATATCTGAGTATGGTAATTGTAGTCTAAATGTTATATCATGTAGAGATTTTTATTTGAATACTTCTAACATATAAAGACAATGGGCCAATTCACATGATCACCAGGGGTTAAACAAACAATAATTCATGGGTTATTTGGAGCTTATTTCCCCCTCCAACAGGCCATGCTGTTCAGGTTTAGACAACATCGCAGGCCATTTCTGGATGGGTAACTAAGCAAATAGCCCTTGACACATGTGGCTTGAAAGAGAAACTGTGGCTTGTTTAACCCATGGTGATCTGGTGCAAGCCAAATCAAATCAATAGCTTGTACTTGTCTTGCATTGTTTGAATTTAAGAAAAAAAATAAGGTACTGAAAACTATAGACATATTGAGACATTTAAGCAACCCAAGGAATGGTACATGATACGCTAACAACCAATAAGCTATTTCAGCAGAGGTTCGGTTCTCTTCTAATGTGTTAGGACCGGTTTTGATGTCACTACTTATTTGTTGTTCTTACATGCCATCAAGTCATCTCTGACTTAAGGTGAGTCCATGAATGAATGCCCTTCAAGATGTAATGTCCTTGATAGACCTGCTCAGTTCTTGTAAACTCAAAGCTGTGGTTTTCTTTATGGGATTGATCCACCTCAGCTTCTCATTCTCTCTCTAACTGGTAGAATGAACTGGAAAGTAAATTAAGCTATTGTCCCAAGCCCCCTTTGTCCCTGTGCCTCAACAATCACTAGCTGAAAATGAACTGAAATTCATGTCTAATCAGAAGTAAATCACATTATCTTCACTGGCCTTACTCTAAAGTAAATCATACTCAGTTCAAGGCTCCTTCCATTTGGGAAAGTCAGCACAGAAGAGTGGCTGCACTTGCTTTGAGAAAATGCTTTTGGGTGGAAAGGAATGGGGGCACTGGCCATGTTGGTTTTACCCCCTGGGGATGGAAGGGTGGCATTGGCAGCACAGCCAGTATCCTCATCCTCATCGCTCCCCATTTCCTTTTCTCCTTCTGCATGATTTTTTGTGAGAGAACAAGAAAAACTCCTAATTATTCTTTCTTTTTTAAGCTTATTTCCTTTGTTCCTGCGCACAGCTAATTGGACTAAAAACACACAACCACAAAAGCAAATGACCTTTAAGAGGCCATTTTCTCTGCAAGTATCACCTTTCAAAGTCCTCCTACTTTCCTTGCAATTGCATTAGTGCGTGACACAAGATCATGCTTCCAACACAGTGGAAACTGCGGTGTATTTATTAGCGTGTGTCCCAACAGTGGTAAATGCACTTTGCATAAATGCTATGAAGAGCTCTCTGATTACCCGAAAGGGGATCTGGTGCAGATCCATCTGTGTACTCTGATGATACCAGACTTTTTTAGAATGCACAACCATACACAAAATATGTCGTGCCAGAAATGTACTTGGTTCCAAAATAATATTGCTGCAGTTCAAAATCAAGCAATGCAAAAGCTTTTGCAAAAGCTAATACGCATTGCAATATTAGCTGGTGTATGAAGAGCCCTGATAATGTTGTGAAAAGTATATTCCAAGTTCTTCTCAAACACTAAGCCTTGAGCAAGCACATCCATTTCTCTTCCTGCTGTTAAATGCACTCCTCACACTTGATTGCTGTTCTCTAATGCTGTCTTGCCGAACCTGGAGCCCTCCAGATACTTGGATTTCAACTTCCATGCCTGCATGGCCAGTGGTCAGGAATGCTGGGAACTGTGGTCCAAAACTTCTACAAGGCATCAGGTTGGGGAAAACTTCTTTATAGAGTATTCACCAATGTGAAGGAAATTATTACAGGAAAGTCATATGAAGCTGTCAATGTTATGATAAGGGCAACAATGCTATAAAATACTCCCTGATATTAAGATAGCTTATTCCATTTATACATGTGGCTCTTGTTCTAGGTGGCGCAGTTTCCTCCCTCACTCCATGTAAAGTTTTATTCAAGTTTGTAGTGCTTCTTGAATATAACACTTCTACATTAGTGCTGTTCCCAGGTACTCCTTTGTGTAGGCTTCTATAAATGATTGTGATGTTAAGCAAGGAAACTGTGCACACAAGGAAAGTGAACGTGTGTTGTAGCAGCACAGGTGGAGTCCCTGAATTACATCCATAACCACTTGTGCACTGCAGCTTTTGCACACACATCCCTGAAAAAGTGAGATGCCCTTGTATCTAGCAAGTCTCTGCTTTACTCACCCTTTTCCTAAAACCCTCAAATGTTGAGAAAACACCCCAGTGCTTTCTCATAGGGAAGTTGCTCTGTTGTACTGTTAAGCCGCAGCAAGAAGGAACAAGATACAAAATTAATACATAGATATGCACACACACAGCTTCATCTAAACTCACTGGAACAAAACCCAGAAGAAACCCTGTCTTCTTCCCCCGCTTGAGAAATGCCTGCATTTGCCTTGGATACTATCACTATAAGGTAAAATTAAAATAAAACGATCCTGATAGAGTCACCCAAATAAAAAGATTCCTCCTTTTCTGGTGTGCAGGCTTTGTCCAGAAGGAAAGTACACCTGTGTCAGGGAAATCACAGCTTATTCTCCTTGGAGATCATTCTTGCAGCTTGCCTACGGTTTATTGCACTTGATTGTAAATGTTCCACAGTGGAAAGGTGTGCGGGGTGGGAATCCATCCATTAGATTTAGCTAATGTTTAGAAATGCAGGCTTCCAATCTTTTCTCCTTGCCAGAAGGAAAATTGTGAAAACAAACTAACAGCAGCTCCTGCATAGATGTTGGGGGCGGGGGAGCGGGGAGAAAGGGGAAAGAAGAAAAAGCCTGTTTAGTTAAGGACAAATTCTTCTCCTGGCATTTTTCCCCCTCCCATTGAATTTCAATCAGTTTCATCGTAGGGAGAGAGGTACTTTGGGTCAGTATGCAACAATAAAGATGAATGCCTGCAAAGATGGATTTGTGCAGCACGCCCTTTGCTTTCCTGAGCGCCAACAGGGAAGCAGCCAGGAGCACAGACGCCTCATTAAGGGAGTTTTGCACAAGGCCAGGAGGGGAGGTCGCATTGCAGTTGAAGATGACATCACTGAGTTGGCAGCAACCAGGGTAGCGCTCCATTGCAGGCAATCGCAGTGAAGGAGATGGGCAGCTTTATTCCCCACGGTGTATCGGAGCTAATGGAGCGAGTGCATAGCTGAAACCTATTCCTCCGATAAGAATGAGCAGCGCAATCCCCATCAATAAAGAGAAGACAGCATGCTTGGAACGGAGTCAAGAGAAATCGTCATCCTCTACCCAGGGAACGGGTGGAGGGAGGAGAGAGCAGACCAGTGCGTTCTCAAGGTTGAAAATAAAGTGAGGAGAAAACAAAGATTCCTGTCTTGTCCCAGAACAAAGGGCTCCCACCACAACTGCTCCGTGCAGCCCTTTAGCACCCCTGTGTAGGGAAAGGGCACTGTGTCAGGACAGGATGCAGATTACTCTGAGGTAGGATTGGGATGGCTCGGTGACCCATATTGTGGCTGCGAGATTTAAGTGGACTGAAACCAAGTTCTGTATGGCAGCCACTGAGTTTCTGCCTCTTGCTTGCTTGCTTGCTTGCTTGCTTGCTTGCTTGCTTGCTTGCTTGCTTGCTGTGTCCCTGCTTTTTAAAGCCGGAGGAGATCACTCACAACGGCCACCACATGCAGCTCAGTTGCAGCACTTCTGCTTGGTATGCAAGATCCCATGATCACTTCCTGGCATCTTCAGTCAGGATTTGGAAAGAAGGCTCACAGGAGGTTGCAGTGTGAGAGCAGCAGAATTATCTCTGTAGCTTATTTTGCATTAGACTTAAATATGATGTATGGAAAAACGTACACCATACATTTGTAAATATGACCAGTTTGTGTCCATTGTAGAATAAATCCTAAATTGTATTTACAGCCATTTATACTTAATATCAGAAGGCCCTGTGAACCATGACCAGATATCTATCCTTGTGCTCTTTATAGAGGGAGCTGACTTACGCAAAATGAGACTCATAGTCCATCTGCTCTGTACTAAATTTCTCCTATCCTGGTACACTCCATAGCTCCCATCATCCAGTAGTTTGGAGAGCACATAGGTGAGGGCAAGGTAAAAGAAAATCAGTTCTAATAGCAGATCCATGATAGACTTGCAGTAGACTGGCATGGATTCTTGATTCCCAAATGTCTCAGAATTACAACTAACAAAAGATTATTTTTTCCTTTAACTTAGGTTGCTGAAAAACAATTGTTGGCCAAAAAACAAGGAATGGAATTTTCTGTTAAAGGATTTCTGGGCTTGGTTCTAAGGGAAACCACCTGGGCTATTCCTATTCTTTCCTTCCTGGCATATGTCTCAGGCACTCTTTTGCACCTGGACCTCAGAGCTTTAGTAAAAGAAACAAAAGAAATCCTACAAGCCCAAAGTCTGCTTACCCCAGATATGGGGGTCCTGCTGTACTTATTATCTGGCTTTTCACTCATAGCTATCAAAGGCAGCCTTCATAATCACAAAACAAAAATACAGTAGAAGCAAGAATATCCAGCTATTAGAAGACTTCAGCATAACTAAAAACCATAGGCCTGCAAATTCAAATATGAATGAAATAGCAGCCAGATTTTATTAAATAAATAATAGTAAAACATGTTAAGAGCAACTCAGTTATTTAAAAACATTTTTATTGAGATACCTAATGTAACAGAAAGCAGTCTAAAATAAATACATTTGTTAAAAAAGCAAAAGCACTTAAGGTATTCCATAGCTTGTACGCCATCACCACAACAAAGGCAATCTCATGCCAGTCAACCAAATCACCTGCAGGCCTATAAGCAGGACCCTTGAAGCAGATCTTCATGTCTGGGAAGCTTTGCATGTATGTGGGCCCAGGAACTGGGAACCTCCAGGCTTAATTCAAATCACGGAGGTGCCCCATCTGGCCTATGGAACCTCCTTGGATTACTCCATGAGCTGGATTTGGCCTCCAGCCCTCCCGCTTGGAGGAATCACACACACCCATATCCATATAGGTATACCTTTCATGGGTGATACAGTGAAAAGTTTGACACATAGCTGGGCCAGAGAAATCTGCGTATATGCATCCTTGAAATGTAGCTGATTCTAACCAGGCATCATTCCAGAGGGACAGTTGACTAGTGACAGATGATAGCAGCTCAAGCAAAGGGCAGTTCACATCAATCCACCCCCATCCTATTCCTCTTCTCTGGAATAGCACCCCATCCTCCACTCCTCCTCTGGAGCATTTTCTTTCTGCTTTGGTATGCAGGCAGGAAAGATCACACCACTGTAACTTTTTACTTCTGCAACCTATGAGAAAGTGTGATGGAAGGGCCAAATGAGGACTGCTCAGGCACACCATCTGGAATGATTCATTGGCAGCCGATTATTCTCAAGAATAAATCTTTAAAACTACACTTCCCCCTGTGGTGTAGTTTGAGCATTCTGTAACACCAGGACACAGACCTATTTTGGTCAATAATATCCTGTTATGGATATGGGCATAAAGTGATGCCATTTGGCCACAAAGGCCCAGTGGAAGGCATTCCCTGCACACACACCTAAAGTAGTTCCCCATTCTTTGTGTAGGCGACCTCAGATAACCACTAGTTCCAAAGAATTTAGGTCTGTAAAGATCAAGGCTACTATACCGAACTGGGCCCAGAAGTACACTAGTTACCAATGCAACTGGCACGGTCTTGGTGCTCCATGTTTGTAACACCTGGCTCAGCTGTCATTTGGTGCACATTCTGTATCAACTGAAATAACCAGATTGTCTGCAAAGGCAGCCCAACATAGGGTGCATTACAGTGGCCCTGACTGGATGCACCCAGTGCATGGGTAAATGAGGCACGGTCTGATCTCACCAGATAGGGTTGCTGCCGACATGTCACCCTGAGCTGGTAAAAGGCAATCCTGGCCATCAGTGCTTACATAGATAATGCCCAGTCTGGCAGAACTCCAAAGCTATGAATATCACCTGAGAGCATGCAACCTCCTCCAAGATCAGTCACACATCTGCATCCAGATCATTCGACTTCCCTACACAGAGTACTCCTGTCCCTACCACCACCGAACTACTTCTCTTTCTCAGAATGGTCAAATAGATTGCGTGCATGTACAATCGGTGCTGCCCAGACTAGGCACCCAAAGTCAGCTGCTTTGTAAGCACATGCATAGGAGTTGCTTTTGCAAACTCCTTATTATCATTGAGGTCTGAGACCTGAAGTGTTTGAAATGGACACCTAATTTACAAAACAGTATCACAGTGTGTGAATCCCATCTCAAAAAAAAAAAATCTATTAAATGTAGAGTGATTTATAAAGACCTATCTTGTTAATGCAATAACAACTGAACCCTAACCCTGACCCAAATCATATTCTGTGCCTTGATCAGTTTACAAATCTGTTACTGGGAAACTACATTTTTCTGCAATTGATAGTCCAAAATGTACCACTAACTCCAGGGTACACTCAGCCATTAGATCTCTTACTAGATCATTGCTTCCATATAGCGCTAAGTGCCTGATTCTGCCTATTCTTGGAAGCTGCACAGGATTGGGCCTGGCTGAAATGTGGATGGGTAACTTAAATGTTACGAACCCGACAGAGAACTTTGGCTAGGGGAGTATAGAAGTATAATTAATAATAATTGCTTAAGCATCCTATTCTGTCATAGGTGATTAGCTAACAAGCCAGATCTTTGTGACTTCTCCCCTGCTGGACCTTATTCACTAAGCATCTAGAAGGCCATGGGGTTTTTCAGATTTGCACCTAAAAGGTTGAAAATTCACTTCAGTCTTGTAGCTAGAAATCCACTCCCTGCCCCCCCCCCACCTCCATTAAAGCTGGCACAGAAAGAACTGCATTGGCAGGACGTAAGAGCAGCTTTGGAGACAGGCTTCTGGGGGTGGGGAGGAGACTGGTAGTGCCTCAGCCTTCCTCCCTCTCAGTCTTCATTCCCTCTGTAATGCTGAATTTAGCCTACCAAGTGATGTAGAGAGCAAGAGAAGCATGGAGGTGATCTCTACATCCGTGATTCTCCCACCTTGCATAGGATACCTGTAGTCCTTCAAGTTCAAAAGGGCACATCCCTGTAGGGATACACCCTTGGTTTGCTTTTGCAAACCTGTGCCATTCTATCCCCTAGTCCAACTTCCTGAGTTCAGGGAAATTTCCAAAAGAGTTCCCTGCCATGGGTAGTGCGGGAAGAGGAAAACCATACATATACTGCATGAAGATCCTAAATTCATTCCCCAGCACCTCCAGTCAGAAGGATCAGGTAGCAGGTAATGGATAATAGGAAGGACTTCTGCTGGAGACCTCAGGAAGCTGCTGCCAACCAGGGAAGACAATGCTGGGCTAGACTGAAAATGAAGTTAACCTAGTATAAAGCTGCTTTCTAGGTTACTGTGTGCTCTGCTACTGGAACAGGTTATCTGAAGGCATGTAATGAAGCAGTGTGAAGCAGTCTGTCCATGTCACGATAAGCTCTTGGGACAAGTGTAGAAAATGTGTAGCCCTGCAGATGTGGCTGGATCACATCACTCTTGAGCCCCAGCCAGCATAGCCACTGGTGTTGCAATCCAACTACGTCAGAGTGCCACATACGCCATATTCCTACCATGGGTGGAAAAGCAAGACAAAAATGTAATTAATTGATGATTAGTTCATAGGGTGATTTACTCATGGTATGGTTTGCATTCAGTTAAGAGGATTAGAAGTATGGCTTGAGAAAGCGATCAATCAAAGCTATTTATTTATTTAGATATTTCTACCTTTCTGTTATAAAACCAAAACCAGTGTGATGTATAAATGATAAAAATCACAACAAAAATTTAAGTATTCCTGGCACAAACATGTGCAAGGAATGTTCTCCACAGCAAATTATTTGCATTAATGTGTGGCAGCTTTTGGTTGTCTTTAACAATAGTTTGGGTAAACTAAATCAGTTCCTGAGATAGAGACTCTTCCAATGTATGATATGCCTGAGTAACAGGAGCAAAATTATCCAGCCTGATGTTCCAAACCCCCATTTCATTATCTAGTTTTTCAGAAGGAAAACCTTACATGGTCTTTAAGCTAAACATCAACCAAGCACACTGCATGCAGCTAATATGTAACTCAGCTGATTCTCTGCTGTCACAGTCCCCATTGTATCCCCCTCCTGAAACAATGGACGGAAACTCAGCTCAATGCAAATGATCTCAGCCAAACAATGTGTCTCCGGATCCGCTGCCAGCATCAGTGGGTTTGACCGGCTGCTGCTGCCAGTCAGTCTGAGATCTCCATTTCTGGGTTGTTCTGAGTTCAGCTTTAGGAACACAGAAAGATTAAAAGACCTTTGCATTGTGTAGGTGTTTGACTGAATAAGCAGTTGTTGTGGATTTTCCAGGCCTTCATTCTTGAAAAATGTTAGAAAAGTCATGTGCTTGCTGTGTCTTCCTGTATTTTAAGAATATAACAGAAATGCTGAAGGATCTTTGGATATTATTTGTTATAGTTCTCTCCAGTACACTCAGAGTGGCTAATAGGTTGTCCTCACGTAGTCTAACATCCCTGCATTGCTTCTGGTTAAACCCTACTGATCTTTAGCAGTTGCCTTCAGAGCATTTTCTCGAATATATATAATGCTTAAAACACCAGTTGCTGAGCCAGACCAAGGGCGAACCAGCTAATTTTTATTCTTTTCGTGCTCTACAATAACTAAGGCGGTGTCCCCCTCCCCTTTTTTAATAAGTTTGGGAGATTGTAGGTGGGAGAGGCCACTTGTAACTCACAGCCTGCATGTTGCCTACCTCCGAGCCTAGGGATTGGATTTGGATGTATGCTAGGACAGCTGTCCTGACAGGAGTGGGCTTTCCCACATTCTCCTTCCCACAGCAGCCCCTCCAGACCCCCAAAAATGCTACTCAGAGAATCAAGAGACCCTGATGTATGGGGTGAGCTGTAGTGTAGGGAACCTCAGTTATTGGAGATAGCAGAGTCATTCTTCTCATGAAAGACCCCTTCCTTTTGTGCAGGGCAAATCCTGAATCCAATCAATGAAAGGCACTGTCGTGTTCACAGGTGTGTCAGTATGGTTAACAAGACTTGAATAAGCTATAAAGAGTCAGAAGTCACCCTTCAGAAAATGCAAGCCTTGCCCAAATGAGAAGGAAAAGGAATTAAAACCCTGGCAAAACAAATATTGGTTAACAAATTGCTGGTGGGGGTGAATGTGTTGCAAATAAGCATGCATTGCAAGAGAGTATTGCAAAATGGCATTTAAATGTTTCTCTGAATGGGAATAACGTGGGGATTCTTCTCCCCACAGTGAGCAAGCCTTGTGGAAGGTAGGGGACAGGGCCTGTGGAGGGTGCTGAATTGGGCCCCAGCACAGGCCAGATTAGGCCCATAGGGCAGATCCAGGGTTGGGGTACTCATCATTGTTACTGGGGGCCTGGGTGACTTCAGTGCCATGGAGTGCCCTTTGCCAACTTAAACTGATAAACCAGCTGTGACCCCACCTGGACAGAGAGAGACTTGCTCCAGCTATCCAAGCTCTGATATCTTCACAACTGGATTGTTTGCAAGGCCATTTTGGAAATGGTTTGGAAATTTCAGGTAGTCCAAAATAGGCCAGGCATACCTCACTTCAGGATTGTTTCATCTTCATTGGCTGCCAGTCCATTTCCAGCATTAAAATGCTATTTTTAATTTCAGTTGCAAAGCCACAAATGATTTGGGGCCAGGTAGAATGTTTCTTTTTATAATTTCCCAAAACGTAGATGTGCCCACCAAATGATGTTTGATCAGAAACTACAGAAGAAAGAATCCTTTTGATAGTGACCCTTTGGTTTTCAAATAACTTCCTCAGAGAGTTTGCTCTGGTACCTTATGATATACCATTTTAAGAATCATTTTAAGTGCTTATAGTACTTAGGATGTTATTTGAATGTTTTACTGCTGGTAGTTTAATTTTTTAAAAGTTTTGCATTGTGGTAGAAGACTGATGCATGTATGTATAAATAAGAATATGGGTTTTCTCAGGGCTGACAATATTGCACCACAGACTGGGGAGAAGAGAACAAGATGGGAAAGGAACTGCAGACTAAAGAGTTTATATGCTACTAGGGCTAGAACTTTTGTCAGCCCTCCTTCTGCCTACTCAAACTTCAACGGACATTGGTTATACTCAACAATCTCTCTGGAGTCAGAGGGGTAGGAGCTCTAAAATTAAACAAAATTTGAAAGCTTTATGAAGTCATTCTCCATGTAGATGAACACACAAAGTGTGCACAGTTTCTGATTCATCATTTTTCAATCACTTTCTAAAATTATGTTGCGGATGTAAAATGCAAACAATACATGAGATCTTTGGAGCCAGATACATGAAAGGACACAAGAACCATTACATAATAGAAGTATTATATGCATAATTGATTTCCATGTAATTATGACATTTTTAACATCATCTAAATACATTCATCCTCTGACCAAATGATGGAAAACTGCACATGGGGTTCCATGTGACTTGCAGGGCCTGAATACTCAGAATAGGCATAACCAACCCACTGCCCACAAAGTTCCATGACACATGCTCCCTGACTCAGCCGGATACTGGCAGGTCACCTCAGTGGAGGAATAACACTCACTTACCTTTCTTGTGCATGTGATTCCCATTGGCTAGATTAGTTGTTCTACAATTATAAATACCATGTGTTACCATGGTACCCAAAAAAGTAACAGGATGAGAAAGACATCACTGTGGCAAATAAAAATGAGCCCTTACTTGCCAGAAAATTCTTCAGAAGTACACCATGAGGCTGTCAGCTGCTCCAGCTCACAATTCTTGGATAGGTTCTAGGTGAGGCTGGGAGGATTTTGTGGCCAACAGATTCTCTGTTTCATGCATATTTTTCAGCCCTTCTAAAAAACCCCATTTGTGGAAAAATGTGTAAAGAGGGAAGAAGCTAGCCCTCGACATTTAAGACTGATAGTACATCTGTTTATTTATATAAGTCTCTAAGAATGTCTGTACTGTGCAAGAAAACTGAAGTGTGCCCTTGCTTGAGACTAGTGGCATCTCTCTTTGTACAATCCGTATTCTGCAACCCATCATCCTTTCTAGCACTTCACAGAGAAACTACTTGACCATGAAGTTAGTTTACAGCACTGGATGACAAGAAATAGGGTACAGGCAGTCCCCAAATTACTAATGTCTCAGTCTCAACAACCCATACTTATGAATGAACTGCCATAAAGCCTATTGATTTTAAAACATCATGATTTTAAAACATGATTTGGAAAACATTCCAAAGCAGAAAATCATCATCATCATCATCATACTACAGAGAGAGGAAGTGAAAGAGGAGAGAGGGAGTCTGCCAAAGCATGCCTTTCTGCCCTGTACTTCCAGAGAGGGAAATCTCTCTGGCAATTCCTTACTCCAAAAAGGAGACACTAGTGAGTTTCTACAGGCCCAGGGCTAGAGATATTTGCAGTTTTTCCACTTTCATGGGGATCCTGTGCCCCAACCCCCAGAAATGCAAAGGGCCAACTATACATGATCCAGCTTACATACAAATTCAACTTAAAGATGAATTTCTGCTTTCTCAGGAATGGAACTCGTTTGTAATTCAGTTCAGCATTCTGTTCACACAGTAGCCAACTAGCTGCCAGCAGGAAACCCACAAGCAGGATGTAAATGCAACCTCATCCTCTCACCTGTGTTCCCCAGAGCTCTAACCTTTCCTTGTATGGGAGTTGTTACAGCCCCTAGATCATTTTAATTGTACTTTTCTGCACTTCCAACACTAAAATGTTCTTATTCAGGTGCACAGTATTCCAAATGTGTCTGCATCATATTCTTGTATAAGGGAATAATTATATTAGCAGTTTTACTTACAATTCCTTTCCTAATTATGTTCAGCATGGAATTTGCGTTTTTCACAACTGTTGCACACTGAGTTGATATTTTCATCAAACTGTCCACAACCCCAAGAACTATTTCTTGATCAGTCACTACTAGCTGAGATCCCCATCCACTTATACTAGAAGTGGGAATTTCCCCTCAGTGTTCATTATTATTAGTATTATTATTATTATAACATTTCTATGCCGCCCCTTGCCGAAACCTCGGGGCGGCTTACAACATGATAAAATACATTGAAATACAATAGTACATAATAAATTACCATTAAATATAACAATACAAAAAATACATTGATTTACAAATACAAAATTAAAATTATCAGTATAAAATAAAAATATAGGAGGAGAAAGAGAAGGAAGAAGAAGTTGCCCAGGCCAGATCATATGTTTTAACAATTGAAATGATGTTTAAATAAAAAGGTCTTTACCTGGCGCCGAAAAACCAGTAACGACGGTGCCAGGCGGACCTCTTTGGGGAGTGAATTCCATAGGTTGGGCGCCACCGCAGAGAAAGCCCTCCTCCGGGTACTTACTCTCCTAATTTCTTTCATGGAGGGTTCCCGGAGAAGGGACTCTCCCGCAGATCTCAAAGGGCGGTCGGGCATATACGGACGTAAGCGCTCGTTCAGGTAGCCAGGACCCAAGCCGTTTAGGGCTTTGTAGGTCATAATCAACACCTTGAATTGGGCCCGGGCTTCAATGGGAAGCCAGTGAAGCTGATGGAGGACTGGAGTCATGTGAGCATAACGCCCCGTCCCCGTCAGCAACCTGGCAGCTCTATTTTGCACCAATTGAAGTGTTCGGACTGTCTTCAGGGGAAGCCCCACGTAAAGCGCGTTACAGAAGTCTAGGCGGGAAGTTACCAGCGCGTGTGTCACCGTCGCCAGGCAGTCGTATTCCAGGTAGGGGCGCAGCTGATTAATCAGCCGAAGCTGAAGGAAGGCGTTCCTTGCTACCGCTGTCACCTGAGCTTCCAAAGAAAGCTCCAGGTCGAGGAGTACTCCTAAGCTGCGGACCTTATCCCTAAGAGGGAGTGTTGCACCATTCAGGACCAGGTCAAATCCACCCTCTCCGAAACCCGATCCGCCAACCAACAGGACCTCCGTCTTGTCTGGGTTGAAATTCAGTTTATTGGCCCTCATCCATTCCCTTACCTCGGCCAAGCACCGGTTCAGCACAGCCACTGCCTCACCTGGATTAGTGGAGAATGAGAGGTAAAGCTGGGTATCATCAGCGTATTGATGATTCCGCAGCCCACACCTCCTGATGACCTCTCCCAGCGGTTTCATATAGATGTTAAATAGCAGAGGGGATAGAATGGAGCCCTGTGGTACCCCATGGCATAACTGCCATGACGTAGAGACATGGTCCCCCAGCACTACCTTCTGGAATCGACCGTCGAGATAGGAGCGGAACCACTGCAAAGCAGTGCCTCCAACCCCCAATCCCGCAAGTCTATCCAGAAGGATACCATGGTCGATGGTATCGAAAGCCGCCGAGAGGTCCAGAAGAACCAACAGGGATGTACTCCCCCTGTCCTTCTCCCTGCACAGGTCGTCGTACAGGGCGACCAAGGCAGATTCAGTACTGTACCCGGGTCTGAAGCCGGACTGAAAAGGATCCAGATAATCAGTTTCCTCCAAGAGTGCTTGGAGTTGTCCCGCCACCACTCGCTCCAGCACCTTGCCCAGAAACGGGATGTTGGCCACAGGTCTATAGTTAGTGGCCATCTCTGGATCCAGTGACGCTTTCTTCAGGACCGGTCGTATTACCGCCTCCTTTAAAGGGGCAGGCACTCGACCCTCCCTCAGAGAAGCGTTAACCACTTCCAAGATCCAGGTCCCAATCCCGTGCTTGGAGTTATTTATTAACCAAGACGGGCAAGGATCCATTACGTTGTACTTGCTTATTATATCAAGCCGTATTTACCATTTTGATGTCCGTTCTCTCAGTTTGGAGAGATCACTTTGGCAGTCCTCACAATCCTTTTTTGGTTTTAACCATCCTAAATAATTTGGTGTCATCAGCAAATCTGGCCACTACATTGCTCACTAGTCATTCCAGGTTATTTATGAATAAGTTGGAAATCACTGGTCCCAGGACAGATCCCTGTGAGACCCTACTGTTTATGTCTCTCCATCAGGAGAAATTACTATTTAATCCCACTCTTTGTTTTCTATTCTTTAACCAGTTACTGTTCCATGAGAGCCCACCTTCCCCTCCACCCTGTCTCCATGACTGCTAAGTTTTCTCAGGAATCTTTGGTGAGGGACTATGTCAAAAACCTTTTGGAGCTCCAAACAAACAAGCTGATTCTTTTACAGCAGGGCTTGTTCCTCTATATGCTTACTACTTTTATCTTTAATATTGGCCTTGAACCAATTTACCTAAAACAGAGATTAAGTCATGGGTCCTCAAACTACGGCCTGTGGGCCGGATCTGGCCCGCCATGCCCATTTATCCGGCCCGCCTCAGAGGTTTTGGACTCACTGTGTGGGTGCCCAGAGAGGCAGCGGCTTGCTCATGCGGAGATCATTTTGGACTTGCGCGGAGAAAATGATTTCCATGCGAGCAAGTCGCTGCCTCGCCCCATGCACCCCCCTGCCCATGCCTTGCCATGCAGGCACACGCCCTGCCTGCGCCCCCCTCCCGGCACCTTCCAACTGGCCCCCTGTTGAAAAAGTTTGAGGACCCCTGCATTAAGTTAACCAACCTGTAATTTCCCAGATTCCCTTTTTAAAGTTGGTGTTACATTGACCAGTCTCGAGTCCTCTGACACAGAGGTTGCTCTTAGGGACAAGTTACATATTTTTGTTAGAAAATCAGGCTCTGAAAATAATATGAAATACCATTCTATTCATTTATTAACTTGCAATGTAATAAAGCTGAGGACTTCATCTCTTCAGACTCTCTTTCTAAAAACATCAGTTCCATCGCAAGAAAATATTCTATATATTCTGCAGATTAAGACAGCTGAAAAGCTTTTTAGCTTTTTCACAATCTCCTTATCTTCCTTTAGGACTCCAATAACATTATTGTCATCCAATGGTCCTATTGCCTTCCCCAGCTGTTTTCCTGCTTCTAATGTATACTAGGAATTATTTATTGTTGGTGTTGATGTTGTTGGTGATATGCTTCTCCAAATGCTGTTCTCTTGCATTTCCTTTGTGCCCACTTTCCCCCTTATTTAGGCAAACCTTCCATTTTCTTAAGGAACCCTTCTTTAATAGCATCCTTGACCTTCTTCACTAACCATGCTAGTGAGCTCTTGGGTTTAGTACTTCCTCTCCTAAACCATGTTTTACATTCCGGCTAAACTTGTTACTTTGTTTTAGAGTAACCTCCAAGCATTTGAAGGGCTTTGACTCCCCCTTTCAACTTCACAATTTTCTATAGAAACATACATTACATCTGATAGTACTGTAGTCACTATTTCTAACTGGATCAGCAACATTTACATCTCATACTAGGTCACTGATGACACCATTTAAGATTAAACGCAGAACCTCCCCTCTGGTCAGTTCTATGAAAAATTGATCTAGGGCAGACTCATATAGGGCAAGGAGAAATGCAAGAACATTTTCAGTAAATGGAAGATACAACGATCCAGTTGGGGGTGGAGGGGTGGGCAGCAGTAATTGAAATCACTCACTATTAAAACTCTTTCCTTCTAATCCCAGTAAAGAGTCTTTTACAAGTCATATATCTACATGGTGTATTTTCAAGCACAGAAGTGAACAAAACACTTTGAGAATCGGAGAGAAGGGAGCTACAGTTTTTTGCAAGGCATCAGACAAGTGGTCACCCTGTTCCAGTTTAATGTTGTATTCCAATTTAGTCTTCATGGCTTCATGTATAGTACCATCTCACAGACCCACTAGCAGCTCCCAAAGATTAATGTTTCAGTTCTCTTTCAAAGAGTTATTAATACAAGAAAGTATTTTTAGCACCAAAATGGCCCCACATGAGCAATTTGAGTCTGGAGTACAGCAACCTTTTTTGAGAATCTTAGTCTGGGGGTATCGAACCTCTTTTAACCCAACACCAGAATTCAACATCAGAAATTATTTCAAGGGTGTATTCCAGTCGTGCGTGGGGTTGGAGGCAAAAGGAGCATGGGGATTAAGAAGTCTTAGGAAACGTATTTCAAGGAGTAAACCACCCAGTGAGAGGAAGTTGGGGGAAAAGACAATGGCCATCTGAGAAACTGCAGAGAGATTGATTGGGACCCCAGGTGGGCCAGGTTTGTCCTGCAGGCCTCATGCAGAAACAGATCTCAGATTTCCCAACATTCCCTAGCCTTTTCCATCTGAATCTTGATAGACTTATGTCCTCAGTGACTTCCTTTAGCTACTTGTCCCAAGGTAGCATGCATTTTTCAAATACCTCGAGGATTGAATTTGACTGGTGTTTCAAAGTGGCATCAAAACTTTCTAGCATAAACTTGGGGGCACTGATGTGGCAAGGATCAACACAACAGCTTGATCAGGAGATCAAAGTACATCCAAAGTACATCCTTATCCCCCTTGCTATTTAACATCCACATTAAATCATGGAGTGAAGTCAGAGTTTTAGAGTGTGTTGCCATCAGTACACTGATGGCACACAAATCTGTTTCTCCTTTTCATCATTAGCTGAGGCTGTGGGGATGCTAAACTGGCTGTGACAGTGGACTGGCTGAGGACTAACAAACTGAGGCCTAATGCTGTTAGTGGATGGTTCCTCTAACTGGATGTAGGGGTGTTCAATGCATTAAAACTGCTCCCTCCTCTCCTGCATTTAATGGCATGATTAGATATTTTAGGTGTTTTATCAGGTCTAGTTTTTATTGAAATACATTTTATTGAAATAGTTTTAGATGTTTAATCTGTGTTACATTTAATACATTAGAATATTATGCTGCGTTTTATTGTACCTGTATTTTATTGTATCCATTTCTATTATTGCATTTTGATAAATTGTTGTGAACTGCCCAGACAGCTTCAGCTATTGAGTGATACAGAAATAAAATTAATACTTATTATAATAATCCAATCAGAATGCCTCATAGTCTTCTTGATAATAGCTGTTTCCACAGGGATGAAATTTCAAAAACTCATGTTTTAAGGGAAGTCACCCTGTGAGGTTGACCTGGAGAATAATATGGACAAAATCCTCCTTTGTAATAAAATAAAGGTACTCTTATCAATTTTAAATAATAATTTAATATTTTTCTCATAAATTCTAGCTCTTTGTGGGCTTTCTGGGCTCTCATTTTCCTGGAACCACTTGTGTAACCCCATAACTGATGCCAGTTTTTCATCTTATTTATTGTTGCATCATTATTTCTGCATCTTCTTATCTAAAGCCTTGACTTCATACCTTGGTCTGGAAAGGACAGAGTAGTAAAGAAATGACATCTTCATTCCAGGATCCACCAGTGCACCTTGCCAACTGAGCAAGAATCTAAGTACTAAACTGGTCTGACATCAGTCATAAGGGGTAGAAGCAACCTTTTGCCCAGAAATGCCACCTACCCTGTTTGAACTTCCATATTGGCCCAGACAGGGTCAGGAGACCTGCTTTGACAGAAGGCTGTGGCCCTGGTGACATGTGTATATAACTTTGAAAAATTAAGCCCCCATGACAAATATTAGGAAAATATATAAAGGATATAGAATAAGGTGCAGGAGCTCAAAACTTTTACCGCTGCATAGAAGAGTAAATTACAGTGCTGCAATTTTGTCTGAATGACAAACTGCAGCAGCCCAAATTCTCTCTTTTATTGATGTTAGTTGCGAAGTCATGTCTGACCCATCGCGACCCCATGGACAACATTCCTCCAGGCCTTCCTGTCCTCCACCATCCCCCGGAGTCCACTTAAGCTCACGCCGACTGCTTCAGTGACTCCATCCAGCCACCTCATCCTCTGCCGTCCCCTTCTTCTTTTGCCTTCAATTGTTCCCAGCATTAGGCTCTTCTCCAGTGAATCCTTCCTTCTCATTAGGTGGCCAAAGTATTTGAGTTTCATCTTCAGTATCTGGCCTTCTAAGGAGCAGTCAGGGTTGATCTCCTCTAGGACTGACTGGTTTGATTGCCTTGCAGTTCAAAGGACTTACAGGAGTCTTCTCCAGCACCACAATTCAAAGGCCTCAATTCTTCAGTGCTCAACTTTCCTTATGGTCCAACTTTCACAGCCATACATTGCAACTGGGAAAACCATAGCCTTTTGTTGGAAGGGTGATGTCTCTCTTTTATAGGACTCTTAAAGTTACAGTAGTCCTCTGAGCTCTTCGATCTGATGATCTCAAGGAGGACCAGAATATTGCATTTCTCCCTTCACACACTCTCACATGAAACTTTAAACACTGAACTACATCTTTCTGTGTATACACAGGATGAGTAGAAAGAACAGTGCCAACCCAATTTTGCTACCTGAGGCGGAGACTAAATGCCTACCTTACTCCATCCTGGACTCCAGTTCCTGCCTTCCTCCCCCACTCCAATGGAGAAGTACAGAATGTTTATGTCTTAGACATCAAAGATGCACAATGAAGGCATGGGCATCTTGCCACTCTCCAGTAATTTTTACCTGTTGTTCCTATAATCCCTCAGCAATGGCAGTGCTGGCCAGGGTTGGTGGGAGTTGTCGTCTGAACACATGGAGAGCCATAACTCACCAATCCCTGGGGGAGATCGACACTCTGCTTTTTTACCAGCCTGACTCACTGGCATGCCACATGGCACTCACCCAAACCCATCTTCCTCACGCTATTTCTGCCCTTATATCACAGTTTTCCTCAGACTAGTTACACCACAACTCTTTTTTACTGTGCTGTGGTTCTTCCCTGGTAAATATATTGGTGTGCACTAAACTTGTGGTACTGTTCTGGGGCCAGAAGGAGTAACTTCAGTGGGCTGGAGCTGGCAGGAAATGTCTTATCAGGGTTGCAACAAAATGGCAGCAACTCCGAGGAGATCCCTCAGTTGTTCTTTCCCTCTTTCATCTCTCTCATTCTTCCACTTGCAAATGCAATGCTGCTTCCCTCCTCCCCTCCCCTTTCCTTTGAAAAAATGAAGTTTCCATTGTCTCTTCACACCCTTCCAATCATCTTCTTTGCCTTTTTGCTTCAAGAAATCACTAAGTGTAACATAAGTCTACTCAGAAATAACCAGATTATTTTCAGTGGACTTACTCAGATGTAAAACACATTGACTTCAGTGGAACTACCCTGTGGGAAAGCCTGTGTACACGTTTTCTGAGAACTGATTTTGGGTGGAGAAGTTTCACCCAAAGGGAGGCAGAAAGAAAAAAGCAAGCAGGCAGTACCATGCCTTCTCTATGATTTTTCTGAGGTGGGAACAGGAGGAGCTGTCAATTATTTTTCCTTAAAAAAAAAAAAAAATCTCCAGCCCTTCACTCCTGTGCATATCTAATTGAGTTACAAAACAAATGCAAAAACAAATGAACTTTAAAGGGCCATTTCCCTGAACACATCTCCTTTCCTACTCCTCTGATTGCAATCACATTTGCCTGCGATACAAGATCATGTTCTCAGCACATTGGAAACTGCACGGTATTCATTAGCATGTGCCCCAACTGTGATAAATGCATTTTGCAGAATACCATGACTGTGCTCCCTCATAATGAAAGGGACTCTAGCATAGATCTCACCCTGCTGAAGACACAGCAGAGAATTTTGCAGCTCATCAGGAGGTGCATCACAGGAATAACCAGTAGGTCTCTGTGCCAATAACAGCAGCAAGGGACCTGTTTCCTGCACTCAGGAAAAACTTCATCCTCAAAACAGAACTACAACCTCAATGAAAAACATGTGGCCTGTGTTAAATTAATACTAATCCAGTGGTAAAGAAAAGTATCCATAGCTTTCGGTCTAATCAAATATGTATCTGCTTCCCTGTTCTTATCTCTCATTGTCCTAGTCCAACATGGGAACAATAGAAAAGCCAAAGTCCATCTTGCTAAAAGCTGTGCTCAGTTCCCCTTACGACACACACTCTTCACAAAGTTGGAAGAATGCCTTGGTTTCATCAGTCACAAGCAAATTCTCAAAGTACATTAAATGTACCCATTATAGCTATCTCCATTATTTCTCTGGACTCTTATCTTTTTTAGTACAAAGTGTTACAAAGGTGTGGCTGATTGAAATTCCTTATGCAAAACATAAACTCAATAATGTGTAAAGAATAAATCTGAAAACCATTCAGCTCCTTTTGAGTAAGTAGGTGGTGTTAAAGAGGAATTTCTTTATCATTTTCCATAAATGCATGCATATATAAGGGCTTTAATATACTCTTGCATCATTCCTTTGTCCCGTGTAGAACGATCTTCCTCAGTGATGATGCATATAATACATCCAGTAGCTCTGCAACCTTCATATCCTTGCCCTGCAGGATTGTTTAACACCTCTGTCATCTCAGGAGACCTCGCAGGTAGCATGCCTCTGAATGCCAGTTGCCAGGGAACATGAACAAGAGACTGCTATTACCTCCATGTTCCCCTCCTGGCATCTAGTCTAGAAACAGACCAGATAGGCCTGAGGTCCAGTCCAGCAAGGCTCCTTTCACGTTTCCCCTAGATTTAAAGAAATATATGTAGCCCGTTTTAATGTTTCAGCTGTTTGTTTTGTTAGAGTTTATCTTATTCAATTTTCCTCATTTGGGCAACACTTCTGCTTCTATCTGAATATCTATTATTACTGTTTTAAACAGTTTTCTTTTAATGCTTCAACTTCTTTTTTACTCAGGGCCAGGGCATCTTTGCCCTTCCAGGTATTGTTGGACTACAGTTCCCATCTTTCCTCCATTTGCTATGTTGGCTAGGGCTAATGGGAGTTGTGGTCCAACAACATCTGGAGGGGCACAATTTGTCCACTCCTCATCTTAAACATTTATTTTCTTTTGAAAGGAAATGCTACCAATCTTGACCACATTCTAGGTACATCTTCGTTGAATTTGAATTTGGTGGTTACAGTTTCTGAACCATTTTATAACACTTAACATTTACACTAGATCCTAGACCAGGGGTCTCAAACTCAACTGACCTGGGGGCCGCTGGAAGTAGAGTCTGGGTGAGGCTGGGCCGCATCAAGTATTCCACCACCGCGGTGGGGGTGGGCCGCTCATCCCGTGTCTCTCCCGGAGGCCGGCCCGGGCGCCGCCGGCGCTTTGAAGGCCGCAGGGCCCCTCCCCCGTGCCCCACCCCTCCCAGCAATTGGCCCGCGGGCCGCGAGTTTGAGACCCCTGTCCTAGACTCTACCGAGGTTTAAACTCAGATTTGAATCTCTAAACAGCTCTATGAAGAACTATTCCAAGGAGCCATCATTTATCATTTAGAATTTTTGTATGCCGTCCCATTCGCATGAGCCTCTACAAAATTTCTACAAAATATTTTGTAGACAAAATATGTAGAAATTTTGTCACTTACAACCTGAAATGTCATTTACTCAATATAAGGAAGTCACCTTTTATTATCTCTTCTTTTTTCTCCCAGATTTCTTTCACCATTTCAAGCTCATTTTAATGGGTATTTCAGGCAGGAAGAAGGTTGTATGCTCCCACTTCAGGGCTTTGGAGTTAGATACTAGCAGGAGCATTGCAAGTTTAGAGGTCCAAAGCTGGGGACTGAACTATGATGCATTTGGAGCCAGTTCACATTTTATATACTTTCAGGCAAAACCTAACAATTATAGAAGGCCTATGTGTCAAGTTACCAATTGTGAATGGGAACATATGCATTTAAATGCCATAAATACAGAAGTGATAGCCTGACCCTGTCTTAGTTGCTGCTTTCATGTTTCATGACAGAGAAACTGGAACATGTACATACATTCATCAGCTGATATATGTTGCTTCATAAACTTGGGTACTTTTTGCACTCCAGATTATTAAGTAAAGTTTCAGTCAGGCTTAGCTCCCGAACAACCTTTACCTGAAGTTCCAGTTGCCATTCAGCCGCACAGGCTTTCTGGGCTGACACAAATAAATGTGAAACAACAATGGGGGTGGCATATAGGAGCCTTTTTTCTTTGTATATGAGCCTTGCTTTTCTTTTTTCATTTGCAAATGTTTGTGTACCACTGCTTCTGCCCAACGCTTCCAGAATGTGCCGAAATGTAGTTTTTTCATTGTCCATTTTATATATAAGCAAAATATTATGTTCTTGCTAGTAAGGCATCTTAAAATGGGGCAAGGTATGTTAGTGAAAGGGAATGTTGCAGAGTCTACATGGCCCATCTCTTAACTTGAACCTCCTGTGTTGTTTAGGAACCCCGCCAGTGTGACTCACTTGGCCATTGTTAAGGCAGAACAAGTATTTTTATGTTGGCAAGAGAAACATGCAGGGCACAGCTGCAATTTACTGTAAATCTGTGAGGCTTGTTTGAAGTACTGTAGGCGGAAAACTAGCCATATCCCACTGAAACAATTGGGCCATGCTTCCTGTGTCTGCATGTGCTCTCCCTGAAATCTCCCTGAATCCTGCCTTGCCTTGCACTTTGTACTTCAAGGATTGCTAGCACTGTGCTGATTCTAGAACTCGTGCGCTCGCCCACTCCCAACCATCTATAGTGATAGGATTATCTCCTGGGATATGAGTGGCCATAATTAACTGTGTCATCAAGACTATCTCTCTAGTATTTATTCTTGAGGGTTAGTCTTTTTTGTACCAAAAGGTAGCCAGGGAAGACACTGCAGGCTCTCAATCGCTTCTGTGATCCTCAAATGACAGGGCTTATAGCAATGGAATAGCAACCCACATTTATTCTGGGTACTGTTGTTTTTACTCACAGAAGGTACATTCATGCAGTGATGTAGTTAAGTAATTCTGGACTCCAAACAGCCTTGTGTCCTCCACCCAGATGCTGAGGGCATTACTTCAGTTACTTTAAAATGTGTTAAGTCCCTACTGCTGAAGCCCATTTGGGAGCATCCTGGGGCCCTGACTTTTTGCCCCGAAGTCCCAGCACCCTCTCAGTAGATTTTCCTGCAGGGAAGATCCAACTAGATCATCTTTCCTCTCTGCCTACTTAAAAATGTGCACACTATAATGGCTTGTATCTGCTTGTGGCTTTTCCGTAACAGAAAGCACTTCTGGCAATTCAAGTCAGGGCAACAGATTTTCACCAGTTCCCCAAGCTTACTAAAGTTCTCTGTGCCATATTCCATTACGTTCTGGAGAAGCAGTTTTGGGAGCACAGAGCATGAGAGAGAGAGGAGACAGCATTATTAGCAAAAATAGGGTGCCCTGACTTGTACAAGTGGACGTACTTTCTGCTAAGACAAAGCCAGGAAGGAATACAACTCAGTATTTTTAATTTTGCCCTTCCATCAACTATTTTGTGTCAACATGCTATTTCACCTAGTTTGCAGGCACAGAACTGATGCTGAGAATTCCAGTTCTGACCTTGTTTTCATGGAGTACAGTGGGTTCTCCATCCATCTCCTGCCCCGTTCTCCCCATTTAGTCTCTATCTCCATACTGTGCCCTCATGGGATGCATGCTGCATTCTCAGAACTCCTAACTCTATGGTAGAACAGCTCCATGGGCAGGGCACACCAGCAGTTCCTTAAGTCTTTTGTGATTGTTATAGCAGAACAGAACTGGTCACACCATCCATTTTATACATAAGTTATTAATCTTTAAATAACTGGAGCTGCTCTTTGACTTCTTCCCTCCCACCCAGAGCCATAATCTTTCAAGGTCCAAGCTGTTTGAAAATGTGCATCTTATAGTAAAATAAGAGTTGGAACATAAACCAGAGACCCAGGAAGCATAATTCACACTATGTTCAACATGCACACAAGTTTTTTACATTCCAACACTGCTACTGAACCAGCATTCAATTTATTTCTAACCATTGTGCAGTGGCAGAATGAGTAGCCTTGTCAGCTGGGGGAAAACAGGCTGCCCAAGCAGTTAGAGGAGCTCTGCCCCACCCTGTTCCCTGAAAAGAGTGGGGGTGCTTCATTTTCCTGTGATAAATGCTCATTTTTAATATTTTAAAACCTTTAGTGTTGCACCCACGCATACTAGACTCGATATACTATGGAGCACAAGCACAGAAAGAAGTATGTGCCAATCAGCTGGGAGCACCTGCTTGCCCAGTCAGGAATTGCCCTGAGGTATTTTTGGAAAATCCTATTGTAATTTAGGTTTGGCTTCAGTTTTATAAATTCATATTTTGCTCAAGAGGACCCAATGGGAATTGCTGATCGTGAGCAATGCATTTTTGCTGCGTACATGCATCAGTTGTTTCAGTGGAAGCTAAGTCATGGATTAGTTTTAAAGACTTGGCAACATTCAGTGCTTCAGAGGAACTAACCCACCAGCTAACAAGCCTAAATAACACATTTACAAGTAGAATAGGACCTACGCAAATAGCTGCATGGATTCAGTCACTTTAACCATTCTCTTTACAGCTGTCTACATGTAATATATTGGCCCTGGCAAACTTCCTTTGTGTTTGCATGTGCCATAGATTAAAATCAAACAATGCCTAAATATTTCTAATGACGCCAGCCCTGCCAAAGCACTATGCTTGGGGTTTTGTTCTGCAGAATCCCAGCCACAGGCCCAAAGCTTAATCAGGGTTTACCTGAAATGAAGGCCACATGCTAGAGGAACTGTAAGCTACAAGAAACATACAAAGCTGCTCTTATTGTCCATTTTTCAATGACTTTGGGCTCAATAGACTGCAACTGTAGGAGTTAATTCTAATTGTTATGAGCCTAGCCAAATACCTGACCTATTGGAGTAGGACTTTTCTGCACCTGCTATTCTGATGCATCAATATCAATATCTGATGCAAGATATTGTCAGGAGTGGAAAAAAAACACCCTTGGAGAGTCTGCTGAGGGGGACAATCAAAAGAACATTTACAGTTTATTCAGACATACAGGAATTACATGCAGCATTTAGGCAGTCCCTGAAAGGACTACAAAGATATAGACTGTACAAGATGCTTTTATAAGCTATCAGTTACATACAGTTTGGAGGAGGAGTGGGTAATCAGGTAGGCAGGATGCTAGAGGCACAGTAGAATAGAACAAAAGGAATTAAGACAACACAATGCAGAAAGAACCATCACGACAGGTAAGGTGTACATTGGAAGCAAGACTTCCCGAACCCTAATCTTAACCCTGTCTTAAGTCCAAATATGCCTTTAGCAGCCATATTATGGCAAAGCTTTTGCTCATTTTGACAGTATACAGACAACATGGCAACATTGGGTTGGAGTGTCATCCATCTCTAGGCAAAACTATAGAAGGATAGTAAAAGGAAAAGGCTAAAAGGAAGATGCTTGGTTGGCTCATTGAGAAAAACTCTGCAGGTCCAATGTAGCTTTCGAGCCATGTGTTGAGGCAAATGTACTTAGAACATTGCTCAGTGGTATAATGGTTAGCATCAGACTTGGACTATGGGGAAACAGTTTCAAGCCTGCATTCATTCATGAAGCCAGCCTAACTTCTCTGACAGGGTGTGTGTAAAGGACATGAGTCAGCGAGAACCAGTTTTTTAGGTGCAAGACAAAAACCTTTTTTATTTCAACAGCATTTTAATTGTTAATTTGTTTTAAGCATCATTTTAACTGTTGGTATGGCATTTCTGTGGTGCAGCTTATACTGGTTTTAATGTTTTTTATTTGTAATTGTTGTTTTATTTTGTATTTTAATCCGTATTTTATTCTGTTTTGTATTCTATTTTGTATTTTATTGCTGTAACCTCCCCAGGGAGCCAAATGGCTAATGGGGCGGATTAGAAATTTAATAAATAAATACCTGAGATACAGTTCCTTTGCTTATAATACATTGCCAGTGTTTTTACAGATCCCTCTTTCAGTAAGACTTAGGGCCATTTTCAGGTGTCACAAGCTGAAACAACAGGAGTGTATCCTCCATGACCAAACCATTTGTTTCATTCCTTCCCCTCCCCCGCTTTTCCCCAGTGCTTTTCACTAAGGCTCAAACTACAGATCCTGTGCAAACTTATAGAAACTATAAAACTGGTCTTAATTGATTTGCCAGTGGTATTAAAGCTAGACTTATACATGTTTGTAAATGCCTGCTGGATAACCAAAACCAGGTCCAACCTTCACAAACTCAAGACTTTAACTAGAATTCATCAAATGATTTAAGGAAAATTACAAAATGTAATGGTTGACATGGTGTGTAGCTGGTAATTCAACCAAAAATGTGCAGATCGATACTGATACGTTAAAACTTGCTATTATGTGGTTATACAAACAGAATTTGGAAGAGCCTTTACATTTATAATAGAAATAGTGAAAGAAAACATAACGAACATTATTTGCCCAGTATTTTAATGGTTAGAATTACTTGATTACGTATTTTCATATATTATAGGTTGTGATTTTATTCAAGTGCTATTGTGAATTTTGCTTTCTTTGTTACTGTTGTTTTACTTTTTTATGTAAGCCATCTAGAGTTCCTGAATGGATACAGAATGGGATAGAAATGTTTTGAATAAATACATTAAATAAATGTGAGATGAAAAATGAATGAAAATTCATGCAGTTGACAATTCTGACACAAGAAAAGTAGCAACCAAAATTACTAATGACATGGTTTCAATTAAACACACCCACCTCACTACATAGAATTGCATAGATACTGAATTTAAAACTTTTTAAATATTACACTTTCTATTTACCTCCTTCCTGCATGTTCCTTAAACTTCAAAAGCAAAGCTAAAGAGTTACTAAATTTTGTTCACATTTGCAATTAAATATGGCACTTAATAATTAAATTCATGAGACATGGAATATATAGATAAATGTTCTTTAAAATGCTAAAAATGTTAAAATGCAATTTATGGTGTAGTTCTGTAGTCCTGGAGACAGGAGGCCAAGGAGAGTGTGGATCTTCTCCTCTGAGGCTACATAAAGCTTTAACCTTGGAGGGGGAGATCTGACCACAGATCCTGTGCCCCAATCCCCATGGAATCTTCCACATGGTTCACCTCCCCAAAACTGGGCCTCTGACAATGAAAAAGGTGAAAACAAGGCAGAGTGAAGATGGTATGGAAGAATTAATAGAGGGCCTGGATCTGGAAAACCTTCCCAGCCTCCAACTGTACTTCCAGTGCAGGAGGAAAGCACATTAACTCTGGGACTAGTATCAACAATTTGCTCAAAATGGGAAGGAAATGGGGGGTTTGGGGTGGGGGGACAAATGGGAAGATACAGTGTTTTTCCCACACTTCCTCCTGCTGGCAGGAGCCAGGCAGAGCGGTACAGCACTCCATATTGGGATTGCCTTTCCTCAAGATTAAAAATGCTAGAAATGTTTTAAATGTCTTCAAAAACAGGCAAACATTCTTGATTTTATTAATTCCAAGGCTAAATCCCGAGCAGTCAAAATAAGTCAATTCTATATCCTAAGCGGCTAAGTTTAAGCACAATCTTAACCTATTTACCAAATTCTTAGTTCCAGTGAAGAATTAGGAGAGAACTGAAGGCAACAGGTCTGCAAGCAAGTGCTAAAAAGGAATGTCTTCAGCTTCAATTGCATGGTTATTTATACCCTTTCTCTGTAGGACAATTCAACCATTCAGAGGTGAACTTTCCACTTGTCCCTATTACCATCATCTTTATCTCTCTGTTTTCTTCTGAATTACCCCTGCACAGTGTTTTTACGGGTCTCCACCTAACTTCTCTTACACATCTCCTTGGAATTTAGAGTTTCCCCTTTGTTCTCAAACCAAAGCAACATTTGCATGACATGCATATCATTGTTATGGCTTCACCAACCAGTGATGGTCAAATAAAGATGCCTCTTATCATTGCATCTGCCAGCCACAAGATTACTAAGCAAGGCCTTTTCCTCAGTTCACTGTCTGGATCTGAACCTAGTTCTTCACTTAGCAGAAGCTACAGCACCTTAACCCCTCCCCCTCCAAAAAAAAAAAGAAAAGCTGAACCCCTCCATTAAAGGTATCTTGTGGATCAGGCGTTGAATATAAGCTTTCTTGTATGTGATTCTGGGGCCACGAATAACACTGTGATCTCCTCACCAAAGGAGTCTGGGGTCTTCCTTAAAGGCTTGATTATTTAACCATTTTACAATTTGTTTGACTGTAGCCAGGTGCTTTTCTTTTCCCTTAGAAAGTCAGACTGGGAGAGGGCAATTGTAATACAGAAGTAACAGGAAGCACTTACTTGACTCACCAGCCATTTCTCTGCTCCAGGTCTTTCACACAAAAGCAGCCACAGGCACACCATAAGCACACACCATAAGCTTTTCAAATCTGTTGGCATTTGAAACCATGCAGGGAAAAGTGGCTTGGGGACAATTTGGACTGCAGAAATTATGAATGGAGGAAAGCTTAAGTGTCCCTTGCTCCCACCATGCTTCCTCTCTGCCACCAGTTGCTTCTTCCCAAATCAGCATTTAAAGAAAAATAACACTGTTAAAAATTCAGCCCTTCAGCAACCATCAAAAGGAGTATTTCTCACTCTCCAGTGATGTTATTTCACCCTTGGAATTTCAGGAGAAGCAGGTAGATCACTTAGTACACAGGTCTCCTGTCTCTCTTCAACAGTATGAAATTTTAGTGTCTTCCTCTGGCCATTGCTGTCTGGGAACAATCCTACTATGCAATTCCATAGTGGAGGGCAGTATGCATAAAGCCAAAACCCATACTTAATACCAACAGATGGCTACCTGTTTCCTAGTACCTCTTGTTTCAACCCCCACCTCACCTAATGCATGTAGTCCCATGGCCATGTTTGGTACTCAAGAAGAAAGGCGGACGCTCATATCCACATTATCTTTCTTTCATATTTGACAGAAACAAGAAGTGGTTGGGCTGCCAGGTGGTACCAGCACTTTCCTTCATTTGCCACTGAATCCAACAGTAAGGAGACTATGATTCTCCTACCTATTTGTCCTTGTTCTTGGTTTCACCCCATCCCTGCTGTGTGACACATCCCTGTTTACTACACCAGATGGACAAAAGTACAGACAGACAAAAGGAAAAGACTGGGGCAAAATGGAGAAGATGTGGAAGCTACCAATGAACAGAAGCACCTTTAATCAGGAATCTCTGAAAACTCTAATAAGGAAGAAATAGGAACATATATTTCTTGTTATGTGGCAGTCATATAGGGCAACTGATTGGTTCTGTTTAGGTTCAAGTTGAGTATTTGGAAGGCATTCTTCCCAGTTCATCAGTATTTTCTCCCATTTATGTTAATTGAAATATACGTTAATTTACTGTGATTACAAAACAAGTGAGTGTCATTATATAGTCCTTAACACCTTAAAGACTGGTCTGCTTATTCAGGCAAAAGTTTTTGTGGACATTGCCCAGTTTATGCCAGAATAAATTTGTTAGTCTTGAAGGTCTACAAGACTCTTGGTTGTTTTTGCTGCAACAGCTTAATATGGCAACCTCTCTGGAAATAAGTATAGGCAGTAAATCTCCTCCACTTAGGCAATCTTTTTGTCACAAGAATAGGCAAAAGAGATGACCTGTACAGTGTAAATACTCTCAGAAGGAAGACAAATTGAGGTGTGGAAAAGCCCTGTAGCCTATTTGAAAGAGGCAAAATTAAAACCAATAGCTGAAGGGCAAAGTTGGCCCAATTAAAATGATAAATCTTGTATGTTTTCCAGCATGTTGTATGTGATTAACCCTTGGAGACACCAAATAAGTATAATGCTCAGAGAGAATTTAGGAGCTGTTTAGATAAAAGTAACCGTATTGTCAAAATTAAACAACAAATGTTCCAGGGTGGCAGGAGTTAACATATCTGAGTAAACTGAATGCCAGATAGAAAGGCCATGGAGATGCCATTTAGATTTAAAGCTAGCAGATCAATAATACTGGGGATAGCATAAGGGAGAGACAGGCTTGAATTCATAGTATCTTCTGGAAGAAAGGTTGACATTATAGCAATTTCCTTTCTGTTATCCAATATCTGCTATGCATTTGCTTTCTGTATTGACATGTGACATATAAGTAAGTTCTCTTTCTTGAGAGTAACTACAGGCAGTATGTGGATCAAGTAGGTTGCAAGCATATTATCCTTGACTGTGACATTTGCCATTGCAATTATGTATTAGTTTTAACTTCTTTTTTCCTGTATATACCCACATTGCTTTGAAGCCCTATGACTAAAAACAAACCCCTGGCATTGTATATTTCTAATTCTCTTCTCTCCTTTCACTCTCCTAGTTAAAAAAACTAGGAAGTTCAGTCCTTGTTTTAATTTGTATAAAGGAAAGCATAAATCTGTCGCTCCAGGACGGGCCAAGGCTGTAGCTACTCGAGATAGTGCCTAGCCTTCTTGCTGGGGGAATAGAAAGGGAGCACAAGGTCCCCCACCCCCATCATCTTTATAAATCAGGTCCAGATTCCTCCAAGGATCAGGCCACACTACCATAGCTCAAATCAGTTCCAGATCCATCAGTGCTGAGACCACCACTTCCAGAACACAGTCTTGCAAGAGAAGATGACAGTGGGGGGCACCTCAGCAACAGAGGCCTCAGGTTTAAGCTCTGTGAGCTGCAGCAAATGTAGATCCCTGTGCTCCTGGTACAGCTTATTTCCTGTGCAACAGGAACGAATATTCAAGCCCTAAGCATGAGGATGTTGCTTAAGCCTCTCTGCTGCCGAGCCAGGGACGAAAGGGACAGCAGCAAAAACCCTGAGGCAGAGAACCTGTCCTTGGGCCTGCCTCACTTGGGCTGCTTAACTTGTAGCCAAAACAAAGCAGAGTCAAATTTGTTTGCATTGGGCCCATTCCCAATCGAATCCAAGAAAACTTGTCCATTTGTTCTATTAGAGAAGACGCTTTAAGTGCACCCCTGTTTACAAGAAGATGCAAGCAACAGAATTCTTTCTTTAGCCAACTTATTAAAAATTCAGATTACACTGTTATCTCTGTTACAAAAGTTGCCTGTAGCAACAGTAGACTGGCACACAAGTTAGCAAAGACCAGCAAAATCATTTATATAAATCTACACAACAAACAGGATGTATCTAGCCCTCTATATATCTGTTAGAGTCAAAATTTTAGTTCCAGCTTTCCAAGGCAGCTTGGATTATCTTTAAGAAACACACACGAGATAATCAAATCTTTAAAAAGAAACAAAGCAAAAAAACAAACAAACCCTGAATAATTAAAAGAAAATTACTAAATTATAGATTTTGAAATCTGCTAAGGAGCAGTTCATGAGAGTGGCCATAAATTTTTTGGGCAGGGTAGAAACATAGAAACAGAGCAAGTCAGAAGGGGTCTCCCAGGCCATCTAGTCTGATCCCCAGCTCTGCTCACGACATGCCTACCATGTGCATGTCCAGCCTATCTTTGAACACCCTCAGCGATGGGTCCTCAACCACCTCCTGTGGAAGCCCATTCCATACCCTTGGGGTCCCAACTGTCAGGAAGGACTTCCTGGCATCCAAATTGAACCTTGGTTCCCTGAGCTTGGCTCTGTTGGAGCGCGTCCTGCCCTCCTCTGCAGGTCTCTACCCACCTTCATATGACATCCCCTCACATACCTGTATGTCACCAACAAATCCCCTCTGAGTCTCCTCTTCTCCAGGCTTAAGAGACCCAGTCCCCTCAGTCCCGCCTCATATGGCATCCCCTGCAAACAGGCCACCATCCTTGTGGCCCTACGCTGCATTGACTTTAAACTGGCTACATCCTTCCAGTAATGAGGGGCCCAGAACTGAACACAATTCTCCAGCTGCTGGTGCACCAGAGTCATATAGAGTGGCAGTGATACCTCTCTCGATCTAGAAGCCACGCTTCTAGCTATGCTACCAATGGTGGCGTTTGCCCTCTTGATCACCGCATCACACTGCTGACTCATGTTTAGCCTGCAATCAACCAGTACTAGGAGATCCCTGTCACAAGTGCTGCTCTGCAGCCACTTGTCCCCTAATCTGTACTTATGACACCCATTCCTATGCCCCAAGTGCAAGACCTTGCACTTATCCACACTGAACGCCACTCTATTGTCTCCTGCCCTCTCAGGTATAACGCGTCAGGGCCTGGCATCTTTGTAACGTCCAGTGCCCTGAGGAGTCCCTCAACGTCTAGGGGGGTGACTCTAATCTGTGCCCCTAAGTCTCATCTAATCTCCCATACGGATCTTCCTCGTCCTGCTTTGGGGAGAACACAGAGGCAAAATAGTCATTTAGCATCTGTGCCTGTTCCCTCACATCAGTCACTGGATCCCCTCCCTTCTTATTAATGGTCCCACTACCTGTCTCCCCTTCCTCTTGCTATTTACATGCTGCTAAAAGCACTTTTTGTTGGTCTCGTAATCAGCCTTAGCCTTGCGAAGAATCCTTCTGCAAGGGGCCTCCTCCTCCTGGTATACCATTATGTCTATTTGCCCCAGTGCCCGTTTCCTACAGAGATTCCTCTTGCATCTAATCCCTCTAACCATCTCCTTTCACATCCATGGTGGCACTCTCCTTCACCTCCCCACCTTACTAACTAGAGGTATTGTCAAGGCTTGCGCCTCCAAAACCTCCTTTGTGCCATCCATCTCTCCTCAACTCCCTTGCCTTTCAGTAACTAATCCCAGGAGACTTTCACCAGTCTGGCCTTCAGTTGGCCAAAGTTGGCCTTCTTGAAGTCCCAGCTTCTAGTGCTTGACCTGCTGCACGTCCCCATTTCCCTGATCACAAAGCAAAGGACGGAGTGATCACTCGCATCCAGAGCTCCCCTAATCTGTGCCCCATCTATCAGCTCCTCCCTATTGGTCAAAACCAAATCAAGGATGTCTTCCCCTCCCATCGCCTCTCGGACCCTCTGCATGAAAAACCCTCCCTCTATAGCATCTAGGAAGAGACGTGACCTGGCTGTCACTGCTGAGTGAGTCTCCCAACTAATATCCAGGAAATTGAAATCTCCCATAATTACTGTGTCCCTCCCCTGAGATATCCTTAGAATCTGATCTGTCAGGACATGGTCCAGGGTCTCAAGTTGACCTGGAGGGCAATAATATACCCCCACTGTCAGGTCCCTCTCCCTGTCAAAACCCCTTAGTTTCACGCAGACTGTCTCTGCCAGATCCCCATCTGCGCTGCATTCTCTCTTGCTGCACCCTATCCCTTCCCTAACGTATAAAGCTACGCCCCCGCCCCTCTCTCCCTTCCTGTCCTTTCTAAACAGGTGATACCCCTCTATGTTTACATTCCAGTCTTGCCTTTCAAGTGGCCCTGTGCTCACTACTCTTTTCCCACCTCAGAGGCCCATTCTGAAATCAGCTGATGCAGGATCCTAGGAGGGTGTGGAAATGTCTCACTGCATTGAAATGTTTGTGAGCAGCACAGAGCATGTCAGCATCTCAATGAGGCTTCCACAGGAGACCTTCCCAGAGGACTGTGGCCCTAAATAATTACAATGATTCAAAATGTCTGTAATATTGCTGGGGATTCTTTATATCTCTCTGATCCTGGAAGATAAAATTGTAAGAAGCATTGCACGGTCTGAGAAATTGCTAGAGTCCATTTATGTAATTAAAGATTGTGTGCCTAAGTTGTGCAGTGGTGATGGAGTCACACATGCTACTTAACGTCTCTCTCTGATTTTTGATCGCTTCACATCACAGTTTAACTATTTTAATGCAGCTTTCAAATGGAATTAATCACATCTTTGTAATTTGCAGGTGGAAGAGACTTTGCAGGGCTAAAGGTCCACCCATGATTATGACAATAATTCCTCCTTTGAGAGCTAAGCTGTATTCTTGCTTTTTAATCGTCTTCTTCCTAGCAAACGGTATTTTAAAAATGCCATGTTTTTTTTAGTTTTAAAGAAAGAGAGAAAACTTTCTTAGGAAGTAACACTAATAGATTTCTCAGCTGTCTTATTATGCTGAACTTTTTAGAAAGTTCATTGTGGGGAACTACAAATGTTCTGTTGAGTTACAATAGTCTCTACTGTTAATATGATGTACAAGAGGATTATTGGATGTACCTGATTTAAAAGGTATGAATTGGCTCTGAGTCAGAAAAAAACAAGGTTGCACAGATCCTGCACAGATCTTATGATGCTGGTTACATAGCATTTGCAAATCATAGTCCAACTGCAAATTAAGCAAGCGGTATGAAATTCCTGCAGAAATCCTTCTATCTTTGTACAAGCCCACAGTTAGAAAAAGTTATTTAGCTGCTGCACTTTCTTTTGTGTTGACATATGCCATAGCTTCTATCCATCTACTGAAACTGCTGGTTGGACACTGAAAATGTAGGCAACCATTAGCAGGGAAGGATGAGCGTACAATACATATCTCATGCAGAAAAGCCCAGATTGTATCATCAAGATGCCATTTGCAATCTTACAACCTGTAGAAAATAATTATGGAATGTAATTTACTAAAAGTTATCTGTAGATCCTGCATGTAAAGTCTTTAAGCTCTTGCAAGTCACCTTTGTGCTCTGCTACCTAGCCGAAGGCGGCCTGTGCCATTTGGGACACAGGAGCAGACCCATCTCTGCCAGGTTGGGCACCCTGAGTCCCTGCAGAATATCAGCCACCTGGGATAGCACTAGCAACATCTCATTCTGACATCCATGTGTGCAGTGTGTATAGCCCTGGGATTGCTGTTCTGAAATTACAAGGGGAATGACATATACAGATATTTTAAAAATTATATTTACTTTCAAATGTTGCTTGCCCCTCTTGTTTCTGCATAAACTAATCTGTCCTTGACTGGGATAGCAAAGCAACTGCATCACAAGGAAGCTGCTGAAGTCAAAGAAGCAGAGTGACTTCTCCAGGTCTCCCAGGAAACTCATTATAAGACCTAGTCAAGATCTGCTCACCTGGCTTTAGGGGCATTTGCTTCAAACAAAAAGCTGCCTGTTTCTTTCCTCTACTTGATCCCCATATGAAACAAAGAGGATAACTTTGATCTGAGCTGCTCCAAAGGAATTAACTCTAGTGCTAGCACTGACATTAAGACACGCATTAGCTGGATTAAGTCTAGAATTGCCAAACATTAATCCAGTTAATGAATGTATATTTTTCCCTGCCACACATATTTTATGAGCATTTTTTACTGCTGGTGTGAATGCTTTGACCTGGTGATTAGAGCCCTGGCTCTGATTTTCATCTGGGGTGCAGTTATTTATACTTGACACTGTGCTACTGCTCTTCTCTTCTTCCATGGAGCCCCAGGGCAGTTCATTGGAGGGTTCTGGGTGGCCTCCCACCAAGCACTGGCAAGATTTGTAGCTGCTCAGGTTCAGAGGTGAAACTACAACAGACACCTCCAGACTGTTACTTTGGGACAAAGGCTGTGCATGCTTTTTAACTTACAGGGCCTGAGCCTTTACAGTGAGCCAAGCTCCAACCTGGAAGTAAGTTCTCTTCCGACATACAACTCTGAAGAATGCCATGCCTGGAGATGACTTGTTAACCACAGTCACCACTTATTGAAGCCTTTGGGATACTGATCCCCCCACATGATTGGCTCATAAGATAGTATGCTTGGAAGTTGGGGCCAAAGATTGATGAAATAAATTGAGGCCTGGGGGCGGTGCTTGAGACCTTGTGCACTAATGTAGGTGCTGAATGGCTGTACCCATTCCAGTGCACTTGTCATGTATTATGCCATTTCATTTATTTATTTTGATGCCCTGACATAATTTTCTATACACATATGGGTATTTTCCTCCCAGAAATTCATGCGGAGGCTTTCCCTTTTTATTTAAATTGCATCCATGCCCCAACTGAGTTCTTGTAATTGCATTCATGCCCCAATCATTTAATTCACAAAGCTTTCTTGAAACAGGATGGTAAAGCAGCTGATTTCTGTGCACATACCATGAGCACAGAGACTGGGAATTTATGGGATGCAATGCATAGTATAGCCCTCCTTGTAGCAATATCAACAACGGATTGCATGAAATACTGCAGAAAAAATACTTACTGTAACATTGCCAGCTCTGCTCAGCAGAGCATCCTTCCTCCTCCAAGCCCCTGCAGTTCAGGACAGAGTTATGAAATGATCTCAGCTGAGCCAGGCCAAACTCCTAATAAGGCCCCTTGCCCAGTGCTCAGGTTGCACTGTAAGAATCTTCTCAATGTTAGTTTGTCTCATTTAGTACAGATCAGCCTTAGTACATCCTACCCCCAGGATTAAATCGTCCTTTATGGTTGCCTAACATCTGTTCCATGATCAAGATAACTGCTAAGTGTGAATGAAATTCAGCCAAGGCCAGGCATATATGTTTATTTCTGAAAGTTATTCTTCATTCTATAGCTAATAGCTCTTAAGGTGACATACATCTTAGGGTGACATGCAATTAAAAAGCCAAATAAAGTCCATTATACTCAAATCAAAACATAATAAAACAATTAAAAGCAATCCATTAAAACATCACGGAAAAGCAATAGACTGAAACAAGCACCACAGAATGTTTATTTTTAAACAAACAAACAAATTACTCAAGGGACAACAAAGTAGCTCAAATAAAGAAAATTAAAAGTCCAAGAGTATGAACAAGTATTTAGCTTGCACTGAAAAAGTAACAATAGACCTCTCTGGGTATTCCATAATGAGGCGCTTCTATTGAAAAGTCCACACCTTTGTAGTCATTTACTGTTCCTTGGCGTGTGAGGGCATTCACACTGTGATTCAGTAAGTGCAATTCATTCACACATTGAATTGTTTTAATAGAGAAAAATGTCTATCATTAATATAAGAGTTTTGTTTAGGATGGAGTATATGCCATGGGCTGGTAACAACCTGCTCTTCTGCCATTTCTGCCATTCCTTAAGCAGCCCAAGGGTTGCCTCTGAAGGTGGCACAAGCTGGGCTTTTGCTGCTGTTGCAGTGATGGTGTGCTCTAGAAAGCCATCAGCTCATTCTCAAGCCATTATCCCAGTGCTTTTATAAAACTGTTTCTTTAGAATTACTCTCTCAGGAGACTTGCTCCAGCCTGTTCATGGCCCTTGTCTTTCCATGCCTACAGGGATGGCAAGTTCTTCTGTCTTCTACTAAACAATCCCACCACTGTTGCTCATGTGGGCCGTCACTTCCCCTGCCTTTCCTGGCACCCAGACACGCTCACCTGCACCCTGCATCTCATCACCACCTCCTCATCCCACCAAACCACAAATGAAAATACAGGACTTCCTGACTGATATTGTTTTACTGTATGCAATGTTGCAATGATGTGCAATCACACCTTATGAAAATAATGATGCTGATTCTCTCCCCAGGATAAACGAAGTCTCTCATGCCTGACATTGCTACCCATTGTTCAGGCTAACTGCTGCCTATTCCATCAATGTCCTAACGGTTACCCAATACTGTGCTGTACAAATAAAGGTAGTAGAGCACTAAGGATGCTTTCACACAGGCCAAATAATTAGGAGATACAGGCATGCCATTTTACTGGATCAAGGCCGCCATCATATTGCTCATAATGATCCAAACATGGCGTATGCTATTGAATGCATTCTGCATAAAACCAGCCTTCAGATGACCTCATTTTTGGCAGTTTCTGAATCAATTTTGTCAGGTAGAAAAAGTCTTCTATTTTATGGGAATACATAGTTTCAGGAAGTTCAAAATTTTGGGTCACAGGTAAAGGACTATGTCGGATTTTACTAGATTGATCTATGACCTGTATAGCTTCTGATGAATGAGTGGAATCCAAGTTATGGCATATCTACCTGGAGTTAATTTTGCATTAGTATGTGTGGTACCTCCACCCCTGTTCTCTCTTCAGCTCCCTCTCATACTCAGTGTAATTCAGCTTCTCTGCATTTTACACAGCACACATCTGCACACAGTTAAACCAATGGTCCATTTACCTAGCCTTCTCTCTCTGACTGTGAACATCCCAACATCCTAGCACAGGGATCAGCAATTCAAAGCCTGCAGGCGTGCTTGGACTCCTGAGTGCAGCTGCCAGACCTCAGTTGTTCCCTCAACTCATCTGCAAGGTTTTTCCCCCCATTCATCCCTGCATCCATTTCTGCTACTGCTGCTGCCTCTTAATGCATGCTAGGAAACATCTGATCTGCTCACTTCCTGTTCCTGCACTGCTGAAATGAGAACAAAGATGCAGGATTCAACAGGCTTATATGGAATTATAAAATGCCCAGACTTAGAATGAAAATTATGCAACAAATATGGAAAGGTTGATTGCAGAGCCCAAAAGCTGAGTATGATCTCTAGGCCTCATTATCTTTGGCATTAACACAATGGTTTCAAGAACAGAATGACATTCCATCAGACAGGAGTAAATAGGTTTCATCAGACAATACTAAAGCGCTTGCATCAGAATATGTATAGGGTACTTCCTAAGAAAGAAAGTGTTGAAGCAAACAGAGTTAAGGATACAATAGTAAGAATATGGGACAAGTATAGATATATTTTAGCTCCAGCAATTTTACCCCGGGCTCTGTTTGTTCATGGTACAGGATTTCAGATTGTAGGAGAAATTAAAGATTTAGTAAATGGATAGAAGCAAGTATAAAAAAAAGTTCAAGATGTTATGTCAAGTGATTATTCTGTCCTGTAACTGGATTAGAAAAAATACCCTGACAACCAGTTGCCCTTTCCCAATATTTTCAATTATGAAGTTATATATAGAATATTCCAAGGGAGATATATTTGAATAAGAAACAGTTTGAAAACTGGTGATCAATTAAAAGTATAGGGAAGCATTTATTTAATATGTAAAGCAATATTCAAATCTACAGTTAGGCATAACTGTATAAAGTGCAACTGGGACAGAGACTCAACATTACAGAAGCAGAATGGGCATTTTTATGTGGGCACTCATGACAGTTTTGGAAGATACTTTTCCTAGGGAGAATTTTTTTAAAAATATGGTATAAATGATATTATTCACCTGTACCAATTACTAAAATGTAAGTTGTGTTGGAGATAGGGGTACATTTTTCTTATTTTGTAGGAATGTGTGAAAATGAAAAAAAAAAAAACCACTGGTTAGATATTTTTCAGGATATTGAAAGTTATGAAAAAGAATTAATATTGTTGAGAATAATAAAGGACAGATCAGGAAGTAGCATGCTGTGATGGCAGTATTGATGTTAAGGTCAGTGCCACATTGTTGGCAAAGACATGAAAATCACCAACCAAATCAACTCTGGTTCAACAGAGAAGGAAGTTCTAGAACTTCCTGCTAATGAATAAGACCACATCTTACAATTATTGGAAGAAAGAAACATCTCAATAAATTTCTTCCAGATTAATGGTCTCAAGTATAAAATTTTGGAATCAATGTTGGTCAAATGATTTGGCATCAATGGATATTTTAACTGTGGAAAGATCAATACTGGATGTGACTGAAACTTAAGTAATTTTATTTTATAATCTATAAAATATTTAAACAAAAAGGTGGGTGGCAGAAACCTTCTGATTTTTCTACTATACCTAATAATTAATATATAGTTAGCTCCACTGAAATATTAATATTGCCATTCTTGCTTAGATTTTACTAATTTGTTGTGTAATTTTAGAGGCCACATGCCACAGCAAAGCTTTGATACACATTTGGTCCTTACGACATTCAAATGTATATAAAACTTATAACATCTTAATATGCCACTATATACGTGGTAGGAAGAAAGCAGCACATGTACCAAAACCTGTTGAATTTCACTGTGGTAAGTACCTGTGCTGCATTGCATTAATGTATCTCTTTTCACAGCTGCAATTTCATTTAAATGTGTCGTGTCTGCTTTATTTCATATATTCATTGTTTTCCCAGATATTCTCCCTTTGCTACCTTGTTGTTCAAAACTGTGTAATTAATGCAGCCCTTGAAAGTGTTTCAGGTGTGTGACTCCAAGCTGCTCTAAATCTAAAATGTGTATTGTTTGATTCCACCCCCCCCCCAAAAAAAAAAAAAGCTGAGGGTTTCAGAGATCTGAATATAAGGGTTGCTTCTTCAGGAGCTGGCAGCTTTTACAGCACCATTACTGTTCCAAAGGGGGAGGGGGAGAGTGATGTGTTAACCTAGTCACTGTGATTTGCATAGGAACAATTCAGCTTTTCATTTTATGGCAGATTCTTGGCCTAGAAACTGTTGTCATTAAAGCCTGCACTGGTATGTTGGTCCATTAATCAGCACTGCAGTATTTACCTTGCCTTCCCCCCCCCCCCCCAGACAATAAACATCTCATGATTTCATAGTACAACGGAAAGCCAAAGCTAACTTTTTGTGGTTTCATACTCCTGCTGAAACCATAGATCTAAAAGCATACGGCAGCACTTCCTCCTGGATGTGCCATTAGTTGCTGGGAAGTGAGCTCCTCCCTTTGTCAAATGCATAAATCCACTCTGTTAGCTCTGCCTTTTCCAGCTCTTGCCCACGGGTGAGAAGGATCTGGCCAAGCTAAACCCTCCCATTTCCCCATCAGTGTACAACCCACATTTGGAAAGGTGTGATCTTAAGCAACACTGTGATGGTAAGATTAGTCTTAATCTTACTGCATGGTTATGCCCATTCATTTCCAGGACAAACACTGGCTATAACCTGAGTGTGCGAGTCCTTTACCAAATGAGTTTGGGAGTTTCAAATTAATTTGAAACTTCAGCCTACATCACCTTAGTATTAAATGCAGAGTTTCAAGAGCTATTTTGGACAGTTTCTTAAATAAAGGTGTAAGATTTAATTCATACAGTAATAGTACCCTGAAATCTGGAAGTCTCAAATGTGTGGGATCTGGCAGCACTTTTTCAGTGGTAATATAAAGAAGTCCTTCCTGTGATCAGAGAAACAGTTTCCAGGGCAACTTTACCTTGATTCTGACTCCATAACTGAACCATTTGTTGAGAAACCTGCATTCTAGTATACACTTCACTCTTCTGAAAGGAAAGCGGGTACCATCATCAGATGTATGAAAGACTGGGGAATATTATCATTCCCATAATAATAACAGCAGGGAGAAAAAATGAATAGAAACACACAGTGCAGTACAGCAACAAGACAAGACTTTTAACTGTGTATAGAAACTTAGATGAATACAAGTTTCTATATAATACCCAGGTTTCAGAATGGTTATAAAAGGCAAAGACAAGAAAAATAGCTTCCCAGTTGATAACGAGCCATTTTTATTTGGAAAAACTGTGGAATTTTACTCTGGATAAAAATCAGCACAAACCTGCAAGTGTGTCATCTGCAATATTTTTGCTGAAAGTGGTGTTTGCATTTTAAAAAGAAAGATGCTGGAGCTGAAATCTGATTGCAAGTCACATTCCTCTAATTTAGAGGTTCTTGCATTTTATGGTGAATGGAAGTTAGTTGTCATGCTTTACTACTAAAGAAAAAACACTCTGAACTTGCTCTGAGTCATTCTTCTTTATATGGTCACATGTTCCAGGTCTAAGCTTCAGTGAATATTGTCCAATGATATGTTCTAGCAGTATGCTTGGTCCCCACTCCCCATCAGCGCTTACAATTAAGATGGGATAGTGTTTTCATGTCTTCTCTTACAAATAAAAGAAACAAACCTTCACACAGCAGCTGCAATTTTTACCTGATATTAAGATGCTGTTCTTGTCTCACATGGTTTCCCTTAGGAAAGGGAAGCCAGGAAAAAGCAGCTTCTTCCAAGCGAACATAACCATGTTTCCATCAGAGAAAATGTACAAGGAGAGTGAACGTAGCCAAGCAACCATGCATTATGATAAAATGGGTCATTTCAAAGGAGCAAATTGCATGTATGCTACTGGAAGGAAAATGATACCCTCAACAAAGATTTGTTTGTGGTGTCTGCTTCTAGATGTTTAACTCAACTTATTAAGAAATAATGTGGTCTTCTTAAATTTTTCATGCCTTAAGGCCTCTCCTTCCTTGTCTCAAGTCTGCAATCAGCCTCCCCACCCCAGATCTTGGATCATGGTCACACACCCTCTTTGCTGACAAGACAAGGAGATTACAGATCTGTCAGTGGGATCTGAATGGCACTCCCTTGTTCCCATACGTCTTGGGAGAATAAAAGTGCCTCTACAGCATTCCTAGTTCAAGCAGAAAAGACTCTAGCCCCAATGTCTCCCACAGGGCCATAAGAAAACGTGCTCATTCTTGCTGCAAGTCATATTTAATGTGGAGGCCACAGGTTAGTGAATGATGCTCCTAGAATCACATTCTGGCTTGGCATAAATGACCATGATGCCACTGGTTTCCTAATTATGAGTTCCACAATATTGTCTTATATGGATGGGTCCATATTTGGCAGACTGGGGTCATGCCTTTCAGTCCCTGGACTGTGAAATCAGATCAGAACCCTGAAGTGACATGCAAATAGGATCAGCCCACACAGGATATTATAGCCAAAAGAGGACTGACTCAAGCTATTGTGCTACCCAAGATGAATAACAAGATGCTTCCCCATTCTATACATAGACGCTGATTGGACTGGTAGTTGAATGTCACTTCAATGTTGGTGAAGCACCTGAGGGTAGCTGACCAACTTGCAGCATATACAGGAAACCATGTGGCACACACAGTTCTGTTCTCCAACACCTCAAGGACACTCCATCCTTCAGTATCCACTGCCTCAAGTCGCCACCTTCCTTCACCTAATGGTAGAGTTGGCCCTGAGCCAGAATACCTTAAAAAAAAAAAGCTTTGTGCAAGCAGGGTGACTTGTATACTAGAAATAAAATTAGATTTTCTAAAAAAAATAGCACTGATTTGGTGAGCCATGCAGCAATTGATGAAGAATCTTTTTGAAGGACAGTAGTTGTATTCATACAGGAGGTGGCTGCTTGACTTTATAGAAACAAATGGACAACTCTTAGCTTAGACTTCTTGCTCTCTGTTCCAAAATGTTGGAACATCTTTTTAATATTAATTTGAAAAAATAACCTTCTGCAGTAGTTTCTGCTTACCACAGTCTTCTGTTGGTCTGAAGTGAAGAATAAGGGCTGAGCGATGATCTATGAATCTAGGACACCTGCTGAGAGTCAGGGCCTTTGCAAGTACAATCAGAGATTAGAGTCAGGATAACAGGTTACAGTTGGGAACTAGAGACCAGGTATGTATAGAATAAGTGGCAAAAGGATGGAAGGGGAAGACAAGAGCTACAGTGTCTTGCACAAATACTCACTCCCCTCTGACTTTTCCACATTTTGTGCTAGAACTGGACTTAAAATGGATTTAATTGGCATTGTTACATAAAGTTACTTAACAGCAGGGTGAAGATGCAAAATATTGTTATTCTACTACAAGAGTTAAGGAAACAAAAACAAACTAACATTTGTTGGTTGCATAAATAGTTACCCCACTGAGTAAAGCCAGGATAGAAGGACCTTTGGCAGCAGTTACAGTTGTGAGTCTTCTTGGGAAGGTCTTTATCAGCTATGCACATTTGGATTCTGCAGTGTTGGGATCCTGGCAAAACGGTTCCAGCTTAGGTTGGATGGAGACCATTGGTGAACAGCAACCTTCAAGACTTGCCTCAGATTCTCGATTGGATTAAGATCTGGGCTTTAGCTAGGCTATTTTAAGTCATTCAGTTTCTTGTTTTTAAACCACTCGTTTTACTTTGTGTGCTTAGGGTTGCTGTCCCATTGGACACCCCAATCCCAACTCCCTTCCAGACTGAAAGAAGCTTTCCTCTACAATTGCCCTTTGGTGGCTGTATCCATCTTGCCCTCAGTTCTGACCAACTTCCCAGTCCCTGCAGAGGAAAAGCATCCCCCACAACCTGATGCCGCTACCGCCATGCTTCATCACGGGGGTGGTGTTCTCAGAGCAATAAACACAATTGTTTCTGTACCATACATTTGCAGAAAAGCCAGAAAGTTCATCAGACTAGAGAATTTCTTTTTTGCATTTGCTGTTTCTCCCACCTGCCTTTTTGCAAATTCCAAAGAGACTTTGATATGAATTTGTTTCTGCAATGGCTTTCTTGTCACTGTTCTTTCATAAAGTCCAGTTTTGTGGAGCAGATGGATGATAGTTGTCCCATGGACAGTTTTTCCCATCTCAGAATCTCTTCAGTTCCTTCAGAGTTACCATTGAGTTGCTTCACTGAGTAATGCCTTCTGTACCCAGTAATTGAGCATTGGTGGATGGCTTTCTCTAGGCAGAGTTGCAGTTGAACCATAATCTTTCCATTTTAAAATAATGGATTTAATGAAACATTCTCATAGTTTGGGATTAAAAAAAACCAGTTGTTTTAATCACTCCTTAGCCTTTGTTATGCTGTTTGTTTAGATAGGCTCTCCAACAAACTCTGCTGTATTTAATTTGAGATCACATGCTGCTGGAATTGGATTGGTGGGGGGGGGGTCTTTTCAGCTACTTACAATATATGACTTGTGGAGGCAGTGGGTTCCACCAGAGCTTATTTAGGCAAGTCGCAGCAAAAGGTGTGAATACTTATGCAACCAAAAAGTGCCAGTTTATTTTTGCTTCCTTGAAACTTTTGCGCCAGAATAACAATATTTTGCATTTTCAGTGTTGAGTATCTTGTTTTTACAAATTGGTAATGATGTCAGTTAAATCCGTTTCAGTTCCAGGTTGAAGCACAACAAAATGTGAAAAAGTTGCAGGGGAGGATTGGATTACTTCAGCAGTCTCCAGCATGGTATACTTAGCTGCTTCTGAGTTATGGGATCACTGTTTCTGAAGACTGCAGAGATAACCACAAGAAAGTTCTACAACTGTGAAAATCTATCTTGTTTGCTGCTTTAAAGGTCCATAATTGGGATCCTAGAATAAGTAGCTCTTTTCTTAATCTGTCTTTTATTAACTTGCTCATTCCATGGGGCTATGAGTAAACTTTTCAGATATGTACATGTACTATTGAAAACACAGTGAAGGAAGTAGCCAGATCAAAACAGGACCTACCGAGCTGGACTATCTCTTCTAAGCCATTCCTAGAAATACGGAATTTCACTAATATGTTTTGTGAAATGAGAGATAATCCTTCACAATCTTGAAGATACAAAGAGTGTCAAACCCATAACAGATCAAAGGATCCCAGAAAGCCAATCATGGAGTGGGAGAAGTGCATGGACTCTCCTCCTCTACTATAGAATGAAAAGGCCTAAAGTAATGTAGGCTGCAATCTTATACACACTTACACAGTGAAGTAGGAATATACGGTTACCTTTTAACTAAGAAAGTTTTTCATTTTGTTAAACATTTAAGCGCAATTGCTTATTTTCCTATACAATCAGTAGCCACAAAACATATGGGTATTCCACCATGCGCATGCAGTTTTGTCTGTGGTGAATGGCAACAGGGCATGACAATATATTATCTGAAGCGCTGGGAGCAGAAAGAATAAATAGCAGTGCTAACCATGTATGAATCTGCAGAGGGAAATGAAGGAGCTAAAATAGCCCCAAATGTAGCTATTGTTTTGTCTAAAAAGATGTGTGGAAGCCAAGCAGTGGTCATCTCAGAGGAATGAGCTGCTCATGCTCCCTATTACTGCCACAGGCAGAACACCATTGATGGAACTGCTAGAGACTGTGGTTGCCATTGCAGCCGCTGAATAAGGAAAAACTGTGGTCTTCCTGAACAGCTCAAGACATGCTTGCTCCCACAGAATCCACATGGCCTTTTCTTCCCACCCACTCCCATTTCCTTTGTATTTGGAGTACCACCACTGCAAAAAGAAATAATCTTGGAAGATGTAGACTACTGTTAGCAGCTTTGAAATTTTCCACTGGGGATACTCAGCAGACAGGCTTGCATTCATATTCAGGGTCTGGTAGCCTTATTTGTACACGGGAAGGAAATTTATCTGAGATCAGATCAGTTGGCCAGATCCTGAGAGTTTTGCTTTCCTCTATGGTGTGTAAAATGGTTGCCTGGTTGGGTCAAAGTTAGAATGTTGTTACATCTATTTTTATTGCAGCACCATGGTGAATATAAGCCAACTTGTGCTGGAGTTTTTCAGAGAATAGGACGGGGGAGTGAATTATAGAAAGATCAAAGGTTTATTATCAGAGAGATAGCATATGAGAAAGCTGAAAGTGTATTTAATACATGTATGCATGCATCTGCTCACACACAATATTTTGGTTTATTTGCATTAGAATATTAATTTTAACTTCTCTAATTTTATTCTAGTTTTCCATGCCTTACAAAAGGGACCTCCTGCTACCATGAGTGGGAATTTTCACTCCTAGAAAAAGCTAAGGGCACCAACAGGAAAAAAGAGCAGCTGATGATATTATCACCCACTCTTCTCCAAAAGTTCAGTGACTTATCCCAAGCTCTCAGATCATATCCCATGCTCTCAGATTTTAAATGGGTTCAGACTCAGAGCATATTCAAAAGTACAGATTGATGTGGCTTCATTAATATTATTATTACATTTATATCCTCTTGCAAGGAACACAACATGACATAGAAAGTTCTCGTCCCATTTTATGCTCACAACTCACCACCCTGTGAATTTACTTAGGCTGAAAATCTGTGAATGGCCCTAAGTCACCTAGTGAGCTACGTGGCTAAGCAGGGACTGGGATCCAGATCTCTTGAGCCACAGTCCAGTACTCTAACCACTACCCCACACTGGCCACTTGCACAGGGCAGTGCCCCAGGTCTGCAGGTCATACCATGATTTCCTCAAAGGTCTCTCAGTCCCCAGTGTGCTGCACAACTCATGTGTCCCCTTCTCAAATAGGTTTCTGCTATGGGTTCTGCTCAGCTAGTCTTCTGTGAGTTCTGGGTGAATATTTTTCACAGCACTGTCAAGAAGAAACCCAGCAATTTGGCCCAAATGGCTTTTCTATGTTCAGCATATTTTGCTGGAAGTTCTGGCTTTTTCCAAAACAAACAAAAATGCTCAGGTCTTTAATATTTAATCTCGCCTCAAAGTACAAATGGAAATGAAGAAGAGTTGATAGCAGTTGACAACAGGAACCTTTGTTGCATCAGAGAGCAGTCAGAAGCGTTGGCTTCAAGTCTTTTAGGATCATCATCATATTACCAATCTTTATCATCTTTATTAGATACGAGCAAATGTCATAGGGCATTACAGCAGAGAGGTACTGCTTGGGTTAAGAGGGAAGATGAGATGTTTTGCCTGTGTGCAATCCATAAAAGAAAACAAGCTATTTGGACATCCCAGAATGTTATCTGGGATACATACAGAAAAATGGGGTCAAGTTACACAAAGCCAGATTCCAGCAATATATCAGGAAAAAATTCTGGACTGTTAAAGTAGTACAACAATGGAACCAATTCTCTAGGGAGATTGTTGGTTCTCCTACACTAGAGGCATTCCAGTTGCTGCTGGACAGTGATCTGAGAGGGGTGGTGTAACTTGGTGTCCTGCACAAGCAAGAGGTTGGACCTGATGGCCTTCTGGCTCCTTCCAACTCTAATAGTCTATGATTCTATGTAAACAGACTGTACTTGATCTTTACATGTTTTTATACGTATAATTATTTCAGTTACAATAAACTACACTGGATTATACTTTTCTACATAGTATTTATATGTCATACAAAATTATTTTACTTGTTGTGTGTGCACTGAAGACATGTAACAAGAGAAGACTCCTATCCACATAGCATTAGATAGATAAATTCACAAAATCTGTTATTTCTTGAAATCCTTTAAAGCAGTAGACACTGATACTGTGTTCCTTTATTTATTTGCAAGCAAGTTCTATTGAACTCAGTACACTTCTGAGTGGACACAGATAGGATTAGAGTCAGTACCTTAAGATGCAACCCTATGTATGCATCTTAGGGTTGCATCTTACAACTACAACTCCCAACACTGTCCAGACAGTGGGAATTGTAGGACTTCTTTTCTGTCTATACATGCATAAGACTGTTAAGACATGAAAAATTGTAACTGGGAAGCCACCATTAACATTACAAGCAACATAATTCTTACTGGTCTAAGAAGGGAAAGTCTTAAAACACAGCAAGGACCCTAAATGTAGTGAGGGTGTCTGGGGTTAGCACAGGGAGAATATGTTAATGTTTGAAAAGGAGGATCAACAGCAACTCACTGCAAAAGACAAGTGCTCAAACCATTTTCAAGCCATATGCCATAAGCAATAAAGGCACAGATTCTGACCAATTATGAACAATTATATCATATAATTATGACAAAGTCCAGACAATTGATCTTGCACAGATGAGTCATTAAGATACGTGGTAATCGGCTGTAGGATGTGAAGTTTATCTTACTTTTAAAGCATATATTTTCTGCCTTTTCACTGAAGAGCATTCAAGCTAGTTAGAACTACAAATAAAAACCATTAACGCAACAAAAACATATTAACCAACCAAAACAAAAATTAGTAAAAGAATCTGAATCCCCTCCTCTACGTAGCAGCTGTTCCAGATATTATAGTGAATGTTGAGGACAATTCTTCTCTGCTTTGACAAGTCTTGTATAGCTTCTGTGCACCAATTTAAATTGCTGATATATATGTGTACACAAAAATGTAAGGGTGGGAGAAAGATGCCTAGGCTACACTTACTCCAGATTCAGTAAACTGATACAAATTTCTGCCTTGTAACCAATATCCAAATTAGAATAAGTCACCCTGAATGTGTGAAGAAAAGGATGGACTAATAATTTATTCTAAGTAGAATGCACTGCATATAACAAGAGCTTTGCTAACCCAACATAATAAGCATTAAGGATGCAACATGATAGTTGCACATATATAAACTGATTGCCAATATTCATCTGTTAGACAAGGAATCCAATCAATTTTAAGTAAACTTTTGGGTTTCCCTGTTTTTCTTAGAGGGTGCATGAATAAGAACAGATTAAAGAAAAAATATTAGAAGTTACTTCAAAGTATGAAAAGGGAACCAATCTGCATATAAGGGATTAACCAGAATGAACGGATATAGAATTAATTTATCTAGAGTAAATTATTTGACTGAAAACTGTGATTTTATATAGCTCTTCCCCCTCAAGGAGTATAGTTACTTTACCAGTAGCTTTTCTTCAGTTACTTAAAGAGATTATGCAAGCAGTATCAGTAAATCTCAATTTTTTATTGCCATATTTGTATATGACCATAGGCCTCTAAATATTCAACACAAATTTTATCAATGGTCACTTTTTACCAAAATCCACATCACCTCTCTTTTACGAAACTGGTTAACTGGCATGAGTTTTATCTTACTGGAATCTAGAATATGTCTTACAAAATAGTTGCTACGGATGGAGAAATGATCAGTTGCTTGCTTTTCACAGCAATAACCTATACCAGTTTAAAGAAGTAAAGTTCTTTCTTTCAGAACCGTTTCCAATAATTATGTTTCAAAATACATTGTAGTTAATGTCTGCATCTCCAGACTTCTGCGGACATCACAGAGGAAAGGTTCCATTGGGTACATTCATTTCATAGCAAAACTGTAAATGTTGGAAAGAAACAGGACTATTCTTTAAAGGCAGAAGTGCCTTTTCATATGAAAAATAGAGGAGTATAACCATTTTCATGCAAAGTTTGTGTACATCTTGAGCATGTATCTTAAAGTGTATGTCTATAACAACCACCCCCTTCAATATTGTATTGATTCCACCAACAACCCCAACAAGTATGTCCTTCTATTCCATGTTCCCGTGCCCCATTATAATTTGGGAATTTCTAGAAGAGTTGTTTTTTATGTAAGCTATTTCTTTTCTCTTTGAAAGCAAACTTTAAGCTTGTTACAGTGACTTGCAATCCTATTGCCCATATACTTAGGAATTAGTCCTCTGAACTTCACTCTGAGTGGGCATACATAGGGCTGTGCTTGAAGGGTAGTTTAAAAACTCTAGCTGAAAAACTACAGCATACTGCTATATTTGGTTGTCTCAACTTGCAACTCTACTACAGTTACTACTTTTGGTTTTGACTCCAATGCAACAAGTATGGAAGATGGTATAAAGTGCTGCACTTTATACTAATTATGGTTACATGAAAGGAAGTTCTATCAATTTTAGTGAGATTTACTTTGCGATAAACTTTAGAACCAGGCTGTGGGGCGCAAAATAATTCCATTTAAATGTGCACACACGGAAGGCTACAATTCTTTGTTAAATAAAAAGTCTCATCAAACTCAGTAGGTCTTACTTCTGAATAAGCATGGCTATGAACATGCTGACAGTCATGGGATTAAAACACAAATCAGATTATCTAGACCTTTGTTTCTTTATTACATATATATACCGCCCCACAGCCCATTGGACTTTCTGGGTGGTTTACAAAATTTAGAAGACCTATAAAAACCATTAATAGTAATAGCAATAGGTGTTATTTAGAAAAATATGCCAAGTACCTCATTCTGCTACCCCCTTTCTCTCCACCCCTTCTCTCCGTTGTTACTCGCTCAGTATTTTTATTTTTCATAAGTTATTTCTTAGCTATGATCTTTGTACATCCTTATTCTTTCAAAATGTCTTAAAGGCGCCCCAGCATCTTTCTTGAGAGTGAGTTAAGCTACATAACATCTTAGGTTTTTATACCTATAAAGCCACTCAAAATCCTTGACATTTTATGCCGAAGCCTTTCGTTCCAACTCGCCTCCAGTTCTCCAACAGCTGGAAGGGGCTCTTGGGCTACGGGGCCGGGCTCCAAAAACGGGTGGGCAACGGGCGAGAGCAGCATGGATGTGTGGGTAGCTCCATCTGCCGTGGGCTTGGGGCCGCAGCCCTCATCAGTACGGCACTTCCCCTCCGTTCTAGCCATAGTCAATGGGACGGCCAGGACCTGAGATTGCTACAAGCCATTGCCGGCGGTGTCCAGATTTCATCTCTGCTATTTGCAACGTATCACTTCTGTCTATTGTTCCTGCTGATAGTGAAACACCACTTAGCACAACGGGGTGGGGAAGGACTGAGAAGCAAAACGGGAGGTGGGGACTGTGAGCTCTTTCCACCCCCCGCTTCCCGTCACCCCCTTTCTTTGTCCCGCTTAGTAACTGGGGCTCCCAACCAATCCTAATCCGGCCGGCCGGTTTCCTAGACTACGTATTGGCTGGTTGTACTGAGGCTCTTTCGGCCAATCCGCAAGCTCGATGCTTTCTCTTAGACAAAAGACAAGCAAAGCGGCTCTCGCAAACTGGGCTAACTAATCCGCTCCCCCCGCACTTTCCTCCTGCTTGCCGAAGTGGCGTCCATTCTGGCAGTGAGCCATAGATGAAATTTGCAACTTCTTTCCTTAAAATAAGAAGAGGCTAGGCAGAAATTTGTGCATATGTTGAAAGGGCACCAAATAAAACTCAGTTTCTGCAGTTCGCTCAGTTTAAGCGCTCAGGATCTCTTAAGCTACAAAGCATGGAAAGTTCAGAAACGTATCCCAGATAAATTGTTTGCGTTGCCATTTCACTACCTGTTTAAGCAATTCCTCTTCCTTTGCAGCACAGCATGGAACTTAGTCCTTAAACTACTCAGTCCCCAGCGCCCATAAGTGCTTAAATTTTTCAAAGATAGCAAAAAGCTGGACCTGGATTTATCCTTTATCCTAAGTCTTTATCCTTAGACTACTTCACCATTACCACATCTACAAAATTAAAGCAGACTCTCACCAGAAAACCATTGGACGCTCCAAGCATTGCCTTCACGAAAAGTGTGCCTATTAACTAGCAAAGCACGGAGACAGGCTTTTGTCTCCAATATTAAGCCTCAATTGTAACTAGAAACCATAGCCACTAATACAGCATCTACAGATGGTAAGGCAGTGACTTTCAGATATAAAGTCAAGATACAGCTGCTGCATCCCAACATACATACACTACATGAACATGCAGCAAAACAGATAAGCATGCATCAGATGTGGTAGTGCATATAGAGTTTTTCTATATGATATCCGTAAGGATCACAGACAACCCTGTATTGCTTGAATATTAACCACAAATATTTCTGTGAATGACCATGTACATAATTAGTGTGTGCTGTTTAAAACTAAGGTGTCTCTGGGAACATTCTGATTGCAAATGTATATTGTACATAACAAATATATATGGAAATAGATTTTCTGCTAGATTTTCCTGAATACTGTGTGATAGCTTCTCCTTCAAAAAATTAAGGAATGTGTAAACATGAATCTCTGTGAAGAACCATCAAACATGAATGTGCTGGATTGTGAATTACTAGGAAAGCAGTTACAGGGACAGCACTACAATCTAGCACCTTGACATCAGTGTCCGGCTGGGACGGGCAATGGACCCTGGTTTTTTCCTACTTCATGTATCAGCCTCATCCTATCCTGGGCAGCTCACACATTACAAGATGTGTATGTGCCCTTTGCACTTTGGAAAGTCAATGTCTAATGTGCCCTGCCAACTAAACATGCAACTTGGATTAACAATAACAATCCCACTATAGTTGCATTTTGCAACCACTTTCAGAGATACCACAGCATCCTAGGACACAAACACCACATCACAAACTGCCATATACACATACGGTTACTGCAATCCTATGACCTTTTTCTTGGAGATGCCCCATTGAGGAACATGAGATTTACTCCTATGTATGCATGGGCTCATTAGGCTGCACTTTCACAAACTTATAATCAGGCACACATGCTAAGATATACTAGACAATGTGCACTGAGAATAGCATAACACTTCAACACACTCAGGCACAGATGCTGTAATATACACATTGAGCAATTTCATTTATTTTAGCAGGTCAACTTTGTAGCAGATTGTAACATATGTGTGTAATAAATGTAAAAATAAAACATAATTAGGGGTAGCATATGCTCTTGTCCAGCCACTGGCATATGAGGGGTACAGGACTTGCTAACACACACACATCCAAATTGTTTTAAAGCTCCAAAACATACATGCATACTATGCATGCACCAAGATGCAGTTTATCCCAAACATGCACAAGTATGTTTTTTTTTTTTGTTCCCCTACCTTCCAAAAGCCAATTCAGCTTATGTTCATGCAGTGGAATCTACTGCACACCTGGACTGCTGCAGAGTACCAGGAATACACACACCAATTTCTTGCTTCAATTCAGATGAACAAATTAGGTTTTCTAATTTACTGGACATCAAAACTGTCACTTTTACAGTAACACTAATATCCAGCCTTATCATTTCACACAGCCGCACAACCAGTGTATGTATATATTCAGAACTACCCCTAAACTACGATTGGAGTCTCCACATCCCACTTAATGTAGAGTCATCCCATTCGTACTGGGATTGCTCTTAAATCGATGGGCTGCTGATTATGGCTTCAGTCACATTTATACATAATATATAGATTAACAACATCACATCATGCACATTCAGATAGAGAGCATGTCCATCTGACTCATCCACACAACAAATCTTCAAGAGTAGTACACAGTCCAGTCACTCTGCACAACAGGACTGCAGCATCCACAAACATTCACAGTCCCAGCACAGACAACCTCGAAGATTGTCCCCACGAACAAAATCGTAGGCAGTATGTGGTCAAAGGTACCATACCACTTACTTTCCTTTAGGTGAACAATCAAGCCAAGCAAGTACATACTTTCTTTTGCATCATCTTCTGCGTGCCGTTTGGGAGGGAAAGGGGGAAGTGGTACCCCCCCCACACACACACTCCTCTGTCTCTGAATGTTCTGATGCTGGCCGATTTACCTTTGAGCAGAGGGGTCTCTACATGCACATGGTGCAGACGGACGATGGTGAGCGGGGGATGGGGGGGCCACCCATCCATCGCCTGCTGCTCCAGTTGGAGGTATCGCCCTCACATTGCTATCAATCATTCACTGACACTTGCAATCTGTGCGACATTTCGAAAGGGAGCCAGGGGTAAAGTTGGGAATAAGACTATCCCACTCGCAGCTTTTGCTCAGGCTACTTGAGTAAAAATACCCATGCAGCGAAAGCGCTCCAGTGCCGACACGAGAGGGTTAACCAAAGGGGGCGGGGTTTCCCCTCCGCTCTCCCCTCCCCACTTTCCCCCTCGGGTGGGCGGAGCTTCATCCCCGGCATAGAGGCGGTTGGGCGAAGGTTGGGGCCCTCAGAGTCTCTTTAAAATGAAACCGAATGGGGCTGGGAGAAGGCGAGCACGAAGGCGCGCGCGGGGGCTGATGCTGGGCTTGTGTGCAGCAGCAGCAGCAGCAGCAGCAAGCGGCTTGGGCACCGCCGCCGGCTGCAGCAGCAGGCGCCGAGCGAGGGTCTCCTCGGGGGGCAGCAGCGCCGCTGGACTGGCGGCGGCGGGCTCTGCCCTGAGGTGTTAGAGAGGCGAGACGTTTCCCTGCATGGTTCGCGCTCGCTTCGGGGAAGAGCAAGAGGATTATTTCAAACGAGCAAACGCAAAACGCCGCAGCGTTCAATTTCTTCAAAGCTGTCTTAAAACTTTCCCTCCTAAGAACTGCTTCAAGCATTTCCTCCAGCTGCTTCCACCCCTACGCAGTTTTTGTATATTTTGACCTATCTCACCTTAAAAGAATACTTCTGTGCTTCTCCCCTCATCCCCCTCCTCTTTCTCTTAATTTGAATTTGGGGAGGAAGCTGGAGTGGCTCCTTTCCGCCCCCCCCCCCACCTCACCAAGGAGGGAATTAAAAAAAGGACATTTCTTGAGCTTCCTGAGAGGGGAGTGGTTTTCCCGAAGAGGAAACCATCGAGCTATTCTTAAGAAACTTTCTCTCTCTGACTTTTTTTTTTAAATTGTACGTGCTATGGAAAGCTAAGGGATTTTTTTTAAAAAAATTTGGTTTTCTTTGGCGTGCCATACTGTTTATTTTTTAAAAAAGGAAGAAAGAAAAGCTGACAAAGAGGGATCCCAGAGATCGCCTATTTGTCACAATGTACAATACAGTGTGGGATATGGATCGCGATGACACGGATTGGAGGGAGGTGATGATGCCGTATTCCACCGAGCTGATCTTTTATATCGAAATGGACCCTCCAGGTAAGGCAGAAAATAGACTTCTAGTAGTAGTGGTAGTAGTTAATTATGATAGTTTAGGGTTATAACCGTGGTGAATGCTCAGTGTCAGGCGTCTGTGTAGTAGAAGTTTATTGTTCTCCCCCTCGAGTGGGATAGACCCGTTTTCGCTGCCGAAGAAGCAAAGAACTATCCTTACCCGGAGGCGAGTAAACTTTACTCTTACTCTCTTCTGCTGTCTGTTAAGCAGGTCTTTTTAAAAGCGTCAGCTTTGTAAAGAGTGGAGAACTGCCTGCTTTTAGAGTGCAAAACCTAGAGCACACGTTTTTTCCCCTCTTCCTCCTATTGTTGAAAGTTCTATTTATTGTGTATCTGCATTCATAATACTACCCTCTACTGCCACCTTCTTTTTAAAGGCTAGTTTGTTACTTTTTGAAGTTCAATATTTCGTTTAATGTTTTGAATGCGATTGTTTAGAAATGTTCTCATTCTGGTAGCTTTCAGATCTGCACTTGGTTCTGTAAGAAAACTATTGCAGCAGATCCTATGCATGTTGACTCAGAAGTAAGTCCCTTAGAGTTCACTGGGGTTTACTAGCAAGTAAGCATGGAGAGGATTGCAGCATAAAGTATTTTAGAGACATTCAAGACCATTAGAATGTTTTATACACACACACACACACACACACACACACACTTGAGAAGTATTGTTCTGACTTTGCTTTGGCTTAGTATTTCTTTTGTGTCTGGGTATGAATGAGATGTGAGAAGTGCCAGAGATTCATTGAATCAGAGGTGAAAACTGGATCCATTAGAACTATAGTTGTAAGCATTTAAAATTGCTGCAGGTTTCAATTATATTTGAACATTTCTTCATGAAAACATAATTACCTTCCAAGATGGTTCTGCTACTGTATTAGAGAAACCACCCTGTCATTATTTGAGAATTCTGATTGTCCTGAAGACTTGTAGTCCTTTGTGACCTAAGGGTTTAGACTGTTCAGCTGAATCATAGAGATAAAAGTAACTTCAGAAGTCATCTAGCTCCATGAGATGCAACTGCATGATTTCTTAGACTTTAGCCATGTCATTGATGCTCATTTAGGTTTCACTTAACTCTCCAGAGAAAGATGTTGTGTAACTTACTAAGAAAACTGATTTCTAAATGTTCATTGAAGTTAACATTTTCACATACGTAGCCAAAGTCAGTTAAGTTGCGGCATCCACATTCTTCTCTTTGATGCATGTAACCATTCTGTTTCTTTAAGGGTAATCATCTGGATACTTGAATCCCTCTTAGGCTGCAACTGTATACCCACGTACCTGAGTATAAGCACTGTTGAACACTTTGGGACTTACTTCTGAGTAGACACACATAGAGGCCAGTGCTAGTCATTTCTAAACTAAGCCTGCCCACTTTTTCAGTGTTTCTCCAATGGCAGTCATCTTTGTTCTCTAGAGTGTTGTATACAACTTGTGGTAAAATAAGGTATATAAAATGGAATGCCAAGTTTAGGCCAAACCAGACTTGTAGAACTGTTTAAAGTCCAGCTGCTAGTTGTTAAAATCCATTCTACTTCTTTTAAGTCTTCACTTTTTGAATAAGTGCATCACTTTGGTAAACCCAAAGCTAGATGCATCTCTCAGCAGACCAACAAAGCAAAGGAATTCATCAAAAAGTTTTGCAGTTAGTACATTTTTCAGCCATTGCCCACTGACAATTGAACTAATGATCACAACTATAGGTTCATAGCATCACAAAGGAAAAACAAAATTCTGTGTTGGGAATGGATTATGCAAATGAGGTATGCTTACACTGGTCTGCTTAGAATAGTTGTGCATCTCACTACTAATGCTTGTAAAGGATTTATAATGTTTGTTAAAGATTTGGTTAGCAGAATGCAAAGCTGGGAATTTTAAGCTGGATAGTGAAGGTTTCCTGCAGATAATACTAGCCTTAAGGAGAAGAATGTGAAGAGCACCAGAGCTCTACGCATTTCATCCCTACTCAGATTTCTGAGTTACCTTTCCCTCTTCACAGCCACAAGGACTAGGAACTTACACAAGAAAGCTGACATTCTCTGCAGATGTCATCCTTGCATAGCCATTATGTAGTTGTATAAAAAAGCACTAAGTCCCTAATGTGCAGATTAGTGTTAAGTGTTGGTACCTTAGCTTTAAGACTTGGCCAACTAAATGGGTTTGAGTGACTTACAGCTAAATATAAGCTATTTACACAGCTAGCTCAAGTCAGTTTGTTACCTGAGGTGAAATAAAAGACGGTGCCCCCTCCCCAGACCAAGTGCAGAAATTAACTGGACTGGTGGGTGACTCGTTTCAACGCTGGTGATGGGATAGTGCCCTCTACCACACCTGAGGCAGCAGGATAGTTTAGGGAACACAGGACAGTATGTGGTGCATGCGGAGGGAAGTAGAGTGTATATAAGGAACAACTGGAAGAACAACGCAGCATCTCCTGTCTGACTGAGATAATTGCCTCGCTCTGTCTAACGGTAGGGCTGGTCCTAGCTTTTTAATTTTTGTAAAATAGAATGTAAATTTACATTCCTCTAAAAGAATTTGGCAAAACTTACATTTTCTGAGCATTTAGCATCCTTTTCAGAATGTTCCGCTATGGAAATAAGTCTGTCCAGCTGACTGTATCATGGAGCATTTACCCGACTCCAGAATTATGCATCCTTTTTGTGTTCCATGGTTCGCTCAGGAAAAGTGTTTGAGTAATTTCTAAACGTTTCTCTAAGTCTAACTACACAACTTGACCCCATCAGGTACTCTGTACCCTCTATTTGAAAGCTCTTTAGGTAAATGGTTTACCAGGCACTCAATTTTTGAGTAGACATTTCTGGGTAATATATTAGTACTGTCATCTATGTGAATTTGACTTCACTTCTAGAAAAATGTTTATGATAATATGCCTTACTGTAGATTTTCTCTGTGGAACAATACTGTTCATGAAATTCAGTACTGAATTGATGCAGGCTTCACAACAATTGTTTTCAGGATTGCTGTGTAAGTGACAATGCCCCTTTTTAAATGGTTGTGTGATTCAATTAACTCATTGGAATATACAAGTAATCTAATATATCCAGTTAGGTAGAGTAGCTCTGTTCACTTAAGCTAACATAAATGGCTTGAGAATGCCAGTCTAGACTGATGCTGCCATAGCATATTATTGCTCTGTGGTACAATTTATGATTGTAAGGTCTTATTTAGTTATCTAAGTATTTCCTAATATTAAGGTGTTTAAAGGGGAGTAGGAGCTGCATTTCTTCCCACTGAAGTATGAGGACTTGGAAATAATGAAAACAAGAATTTGGAAAGCATTGGCTCCAAACAAGTGGAATAGTTTTGTTCTTAGTGAGACTTAGACAAAATGTTTTTTGATTAAACTATATGTCATGAGTCTTGTTGTGAATTTCAAGAAGAGAATAGGAAGACTACTAGGCCTCATTTAGACATGCCTAAAAATTGTATGTGGATATTTTACCAATGAGAACTTACAAATATGAAGAGCCCTACTGAGCCCAGGATTCTGTTCCCACAATGGCTAGTTAGATACCTCTTGGAAACCTACAGTCAAAACATAAGCATATTAGCACTTTCCGATCAATTTTCCAGTAACTGGTGTTCAGAGGCATATTGCTTCCAATATTGGAGCTTATATACACCTATCATGACTGGTAGCCATTGGTGGTTTAATTGTCCATGCTGCTAAATACTGAAATAAAGGAACGTATCATAGTTCCTCTGGGTAATTCTGGTATGTCCTAAATGTGCTGTACATTCACTGGTCCATCTAGTTCATTCTATGCTGACTGGCAGCAGTACCCCAGAATTTCCCACCTGAAGATGCCAGGGATTAAATCTGAGCCTTTATATAAACAAAACATGTGCTCTACCACCGACCAAAGGCTTTCCTCCTGATGCCATTGAACTATAGTGTTTACGTATAGTATGATAAAGAAAAGATGCCTACACTGTCAGTAATATCTCAGTTTGCTTTGGTAGCATTTAATCAGGGATCATTGAATGTGTTGGGATTAATTTGTGGCTGTGCTCATTAGTTGAGCAGGTAAACCACATCTTCAGTGGGCTAAAACCGCAATTGTGGAATGTTGAGTAACTTGTAGTTAGACAGCTTAGAAATTTATTACCCATTATATGTGAGAAAGTATAAATAGCAGAGCTTGCCCACACATTTTTATATAATACTTTTACTAACTTTTATAACACTTGTCAAGCAGTAGTTAATAATTTTAAAGAACTTTACATTACTAACGGCCATATTTCTATCCAAGAAGTTGTTGCTTGAGATTTTTAGAATATTTTATAGCTCTTGTCTCAAATTTTAATGTTTAGCTATAGGGTATATGCTTTTAAACGACCATCGTGTATTCATTACAAGTTCTGGAAGGAAACTATCTGTAAATAAATGGTAGAAATTGATAGACTGTCATTAATAGGGAAATTCTGTAGTAACACAGGTGACATAGTAATCAGTCTTACAGTAAACCATCTTAATTACTGATTTATTATTTTTAAAATAACACCTTGCAATAGAGGAAGAAGAGGCAGCTTTTAACAATTATACCCCACCCTTGTAACCCAAGGCTACTTACAAGGTTCTCCTCTCCATTTAATCCTTACAACAACCCTGTGAGGTAGATTAGGCTGAGAGTCTGAATGGCCCAAGGTCACACCAGGGGTGTTTCATGGCTGAGTGGGGACTAGAACTGACATCTCCAGACTCCCAGTTCCACATGCTTAACTGTTATTGATGACGACGACGATGATGATGATGATGATTGTCTCAAAAGTAAAAGCATTCAATATTGTTAACCTGTGTTAGGGCAGGTTAACAGTGGCCTAATAAGTTGACTCAACTATTTTGTTATACCACAGTGGAGAGAGGAGGGATTTTAAATTTTTGAAAATACAGTTCATGATAAGCTATTTAAAATATGCTTCTGCATTAAAACATTATGCACTATAAACCTTAGACCATCTAACACTCCCAGTGGTAGTCAAGGGCAAAATTCCTTTTAATTTGAATTGCTGCAGTAACAAGCTTTGCATTAGTAGATTATGCTCTGCTGAATTAGACTTTGGAATGAATACTTCAGAAGCACGTTGACTTCACTGCAATTGCTTTTTGACAGTTCAGTGAATTTTAGGACTGAGTTCCTGAACTTGTGCTCCTGGCTTCATGGTATTTGAAAGAAACTATGTTCTCCTGTGTAAAGACTGTTTAAGATGATATAATTTTCTGACATAAGAAGTATTTTGTATTGAAAACTATATTAAATACGTGAAAATTGGATGCCACTTCTAGGAAGCCACACTTGGCCAGAGCTCCTGAGCGATGTAAACCATGGGGGTACATAATATAAAAGATACCTGTAGTTCTATTGTATTATCATATGCAAATATAAGACATAATGCTGTTTATACACTGTAGGGTGATTTAAAATAGTGTTAGGCCAGGTGCAAATTCTGAAGCAAAACGGAACTCTGTCTCATGTGTGCTCCTCACTTACTGGCATTGAGAGACCACTGTTGAAGTGAATTCTGACACCACTCTTTGCTGTATCCCCAAAGCTCCAGGGCAACAGGAAATTCACATGCAGAGTGTCTGATCCATTGCAAGTGCTGGGGAATGTGTTGAAAGAAACCTCGGGAAAACTGCTGCACCCTTTATAATATACATGCTTTCTCCAGAATATAATTAGATCTGGATTCCCAAAACACTCAAACAGCTGAGGTGATAGGCACAGCCCTGGTTCTCTCCCAGTTCTTGCCAGGATGGAATATCCATAAGTGTTCCTGTAAGCATTGCTAGAAGTCCACTTGAATTCAGATCAGCCTCATCATACCTTACATGGGTTCAGTGTATCCTCAAGAAAGCCATTCTCAGCATGCTGCAACAAGAACACTTTCTGGAGGGTTTAGACCCAGTGGCTTTTTTTCATGCACACCTGTGGTCCCAGAAGCAATAAAAATTGTATGAAAAGATCCAATCAGTGGAATTCACATGGATAACAGATGTCTGTCCAGAATTCTATAAATGATTCTTGTCAACTGTATTATATGCACATAGCCATCTCATCTGTGGATTCCTCCAACTATTTATGGTTCTAACTTTCAGTGGAATAATGTTAGTAGCCGAAGCAGCCTCGCCACCTTTCTGCCGTGTTTCATTCAACTGACGGAATCTTACCAAACAGCTCGGACATCCTAACTATGTCATGGCATCCCTGATTTCAAGCAGAAATTGTGTACAAACATGCATGAGTCTGTACTTTTTCTTTTACAAGCACACACTCATGACACCAATATTACATAATGCAAAGCTATTGCATGACAAGCCAGACATTACAGTTAAAGGCTTTCCACCATCTCTTTCATTGGTCAATTTTTCTCTTACTGGCATATTGCTTTTTTTTAGGAGTAACTGTGATGCAGCACTCATAGATGCTTATATAAGCAAACACCACTAATGTTACCTCAAGAATATATGTGTACAAATGGGCTTCATGTTAGTTTATCTGATAGACTGGAAGGTACAGCATAAAAGAGAGGTATTTTCCTATTACTAAGACACTTTCAGTGGAAAAGCATCTGAAACCAGTGAGTAGGGACAGGTGACTTGTCATATAAGGAAAAGAAAAATTCTCTGCATTGAGCCATAGAAGATTCAGTTCTCAGGAGTCTGATGGTGATATTTGCAATGAAGAAAAGAATGCCAAATCAGATTGTGATCTGTTCATCTTCAGCTGCTTGCATTATCTTACTTTTTATTTCTTAAATCAAAAAGTGCCTAGAGTGTGGATTATGATGTTGGACTTGTTTTATCTATCTCTTTAATACTATCGTACAAAGATGATCAACTTCTTCAGTTTTATGGAGTTCTGTGTTTTGGATTCTATTGGATTGGGAGTAGGATGAGTGGGAAATTTGTTTAGCTCACATTTCCATGTGAATTTACCAAATGTACATTTTTCAAACCTAATCTCAAATATCTTATAAACCACCCAGAGAGCCATTTTGGCTAATAGGGCGGGATATAAATCTAATAAATAAGAACACCATTTGCCACTTAAATTTGCCATTTCCAGAGAGAGAGCATACCCTGTTAAAAAGGTGCTCATAAATGCTTTATTCAGTGGGGAAAAGAGGTACATTTGAAAAACTGCACAAAATGCATATATTTGAGGAAAACACATACAAAAATGGATTTTAGCACAAATTTTTATGTAGGTTAAAATATTTTCACAGTCTGATGCAAATTTAGGATGGAATGAACTTAATTTGTGGGGAAGGAGAATCCAAGATTGTGATTCACCATTCCTGCTGGAGAGCTGGTTTATTCATATTTGCCAAAATACCATATATACCAGCATATAAGACAACTGAAAATAGCAAGGCAAAAATCAGGGCTTGTCTTATACACCAGGTAAAAAAAAATTCATATTACAGTCATCATTAAAAAGTGGGATAGATAATAAAGACACATTCCTTTTCATTAATAATCATTTTAAAAACTTGTGCTAGGACCAAGGAGCTCGTCTTCCTTTGCTTTGTGTCATGAGCTTTGCTCAAGGCCACAGGTCAGTTTCCATGTCCAGTGCCTGCCTTCACTGTGTGTGTGTGTGGGGAGGGGGGCGTAGAGTGCATGATTCCAGGCTGGCTGCAGCCTTGTGGGCCACCAGCAGCCTCCAATTTTCAAAACCTTCTCAAGTGAAATCAGAGAAGGAATGTGATGTCACGAAGCATCTAGAAGCTTCCAGCTGACAAGTATCAATATATACTGGCATATAAGAGCCCCTTGAAACTGAAAATAGCAAAGCAAAACATGGAGATTAACTTAGATTTCCAACTTAAGACACACCAGAAAAACTGCCCAAAATACTGACCTCAGGTTATCTGCAAGTCACCTTATGCATCAGTATATATGGTAAATGACTTTCTTAGGTGGTTTGGTGTTTTGGGCCTAGAAATTTGGGAGGTGTATTTGCTTCTACCTGGTTGATATAGCATGGCTACTGTTGGGACCAAGTGCACCTCTGTCACTTCCCTGCTATTATTACTGTATATAGACAACAATTCTGAGCACAGGGTTTTCCTGCTGAGTGCTATATACTGTCTGTGGACTGCCAGTTGATTATTTGGAGAACACCTGGTTAGGAAATCTACAGGAGAATATGCTATGTTAATTGGTATGTAGAGGCTCCTGCTCTGCAACCCAACAGGCTAGATAACTCTAAGATCTTGTTCAGCCTGGAACTTATGAGTTATAGAAAGGGAAAAAGCCTTACAAATATGGGCCGTAGCTGTGGCATCTGCTTAACACCTGGAGTAAGTAACTGTTTATATCACAGAAGAAACTAGAATGTAGAAGGAAGCACACAGTTTTCTGATCTTATATGCCATGGACTTGTCAAAGGAAGTTGCTGTAGATCATCAAAACATGTTCTAATCAGTACTCTATTACATCATTACCTTTTTTCGGAATTTGAGAGGGTAATGTGCAGGATCCCTGACTTTTCACTGACATTCGTGTGCACCAGAAATTGATGGAAGGGTTTCTACAGACTTATTTATTTTCAAATTTATATGCTGCTCAATAGCCCAACAGGGCCCTCTATGCAGGTAACAGTATCAAGATACAAGTCAGCATTACAAGTACAGGTGGAAGGTGGAGGACTTACACTTCTTAAATTAAGGATCCTGCAGAATGGGGCAACCTGTCATGCACATGTGCTTGGATGAGATTCCCAGGCGCTCACGAGAGATGGTGGGCTCTGGTGGGAACAATGGCTTAGGCTCAGAGGAAAAGGAGTTGATAATTGTCCCAGTAGTGGCTCAGAGTTCTCACCCTGATATTGGAGTTGTTGAGACTAGTGAGGCTTCAGATGCTCAACTCCTCCAGGTAAGCCAGCCCGAGACAGTGCTAGATCAAAGCACTTAAAGGGCAACAACTGAGACCCCTCCCATTCCTGATTGTGGGAAAGAAGCAGTTGGAGAACAGGATGGAAGGAGTTGCTCAGGAGATCTAAATGCCCAGGTGCAACGCACTCGCTGGCTTGACCAACTGGAAACTTGTTGGGAGGAGCGGTGACATGTCTGCACCCTTAGTGTAGCGCCCTCCAGAGACTGGCTCTGAAGGGTTCATAAGCAAAGTGTGGGGTGACATCAGTTGGAGCAAGAGGTCAACTTTCTGCCTTGAGTGTGTTTTCGGAGTTAGTGAATATTTTGTAGCAGTATGGAATAAAGACTTTTAACAACTGTTGGAGTGATTGCCTTCAATGGGAAGGGACACCTAGCTCATGAGACAACCAGCCTCTGACATGCTCTGAAATTATGCACATGCTGGGACAGAAGTTGCAATGACAGTATCTCTGCTGCATTGCAGGCCTTCTGGTTCATTTGCACATCTCCAAAGAACATATTATAATGGATCAGTTGCACATCAATGCACAGTTGATTTTCAACAGATGTGTACCTTTGCACTTGTGTACCTTAGCCCAAGTGAATATTTCATCTCCAGGTTCTCCAGTGATTATGTTTTAAAGGTTAGCAGTTGTCTTTTCCACCAGGTAGAAGAAACTGTTCTGTTGTCAGTTTCACTTTTTTATGTTGGAAACTTCAGTGCCAACGAAGCTGAACAATTACATTTTTGCAGCTTATAGTCATAGTAATGAAAGGATTGTCTGTTTATGCCATTTGTAAATCAGAATATGCATAAATGCATGGCTTCAGCATTATTTCAGTAAAGGCTTCTTCCCATTCATTTAAAATGTTGTACCTTGCTTTATTCAGATTATCTCAAGGAGTGTTGACAAAGTTTACAAGATTAAAAATAGCGTTCCAGGAAATAATCATACAGTAGCAGAGTTGGAAGGGGCCATGAATGCCATCAAGTCCAACCCTCTGCTTTTGCAGGACACCAAGTTACATCATCCTACTCAGATGGCTGTCCATTTTCTTTTTGAATGTCTCTAGTGTGGGAGAGCCCACCGCCAAACAATATATGGAAAATAAAGCCAGTAAAAAGAAGGTGAACAATAAGTTCACATTATTCCATTGCATTGCTAATGCAAATGCATTGCTAATGCAAATGAAAAGCTTGTTTCTAGAGTCTAGTAACAAGGTGGATGTTGGGACATGTCCCTTGCTAGAGAGAATACTTTCCATAGACCTAGGTTGCAGATATAGCAATACATAATAAACATCTGTGTCAAGTATTGTCTTTAAAATAGCCATTTATGTCTCTCCAACTATGTGGCAGAGGACTGAAGCCGCCTGCAGTTCAATAGCATACTACACTTTCAGGAAGAGGGAGGCGGCTAAGGAAGTCATGTTTAGTTAACACTAATGTGTTCAGTCTTAATCCTTAATATATGAAGAAGCATTTCATCAGAGTAAAATTAAACATCCATTTATGGCATCATAGATTCTTAAACTCACCAGTAGCAACATCCATTAGAGTGCCAGATGTCTTTGTTTCAGCATGATACCAATCATTTATTGTATACTTTTAAATGAAAACAAGAAGCAGTGAGTCATGGCGAAGCCCACCATGACCTGCTGGACCTGCAATCTATTGAAGGATTAGGTGCATCCAAATATTTTAGATCACAATTCCCATTTTCTCTGACAATGCTGATTGAAAAAAAGTTATTTTAAAAAATTGGAGGGACCCATTTGCCTACATCCATCTGTTATGTGTTGGTTCTCCATGTGCAGACTGTTGTGATGGGTTAAGTAGCACTATGTTGCAAATACTTTTCTGACTTCACCTCAAGTAAAGTATTAAACTGATAGCATACAGTAACTGTGGTGTTTTATCTGTGGATGTTTATTGAGAACTGAGAATAAAGTTGATTTCCAATTAACTTGTCTATTGTACATTTTTTTGGTATTCTTGTATTACTGTGAGGTTTCTTTGTATATATAGACATTTGATCAATGCAAAGAATTTGCAATGTGATGCATTAACCAGTCTCTGTCTTTAGCATTTCATATTTTTATGCTATCAAAGCACAACCTTGCAGGAGTTAGGTTTGTAGTGTGTTAGAGGGGAAACGGTTTCCTCTGTAAGGAGCTGTAAATGTAGAATAAAGAACTACATTTCAGGGAATGTATATTCCTTAGGAATGTAAACTAGTTTGGAAAATAAGCTTGAAAGGCAGGACATAAACAAGCTAAATAAAATATTGAGTGTTTGTATCTCTGACCACAGAAAACATAAAACTGCAAAGCTGCAAAAAATTAAATATTCCTCATAAAATGGGTTTAGGAAACTACTAGTGACTGGTTTCAAACAAGCTGATCACCTTCAGCCTCACAAAGAGACAGAAAGCATTACTTCAAGTGAAACACAAGCCACAGGATTCCTTTTTCCCTCCCTCGTAATAGGAAGCCCACCTGCTTGAGAAATACCACAGTAGCCTCCTATAAGTATTCTCATTGTGATTTTGCACCCATATTATGCTAAAGAAGTTAGTCTCGCTACAGGAGTACAATGGAGAAAGCATACTATTTATAAAATGGTACAACAGGCTAGAGGTGGCCTTTTCTAGCAGATATGCAATTAGCCACCTACCTAATTGCCTGAGGCAAGTACCTGATGCCTCCCAGATGAGAAGGCGAGTGGCAGCTTCTGTTACCTCTGGGTAAAGCAAGGAGAAGAGCCACAGCAGCACTGTGGCAGTGCTCTTCTCTCACTATGCCAGATAGAAGGGGGCAGTACAGTAAGAGGGAAGAGGAAGTATCCAGAATAGCAGTAAAATCACTGTCTGTGACTTCACTTTTGGTGGATTGGTGCAGCAAAAAGAAAGCAGACTTAACTGGGAAGGGTGCTACAGTACTATCAGAGCTATTTTTTTAGCTATTAAAGTCTGAGAGATAAACCTGAAGTGGCGCTGCCCCACTCATCCATCCCTGAAAAAGTTGTGGGGGGGGGGCGGGGGTTGTGTTGTAATGCTATCGTACCTGTACTGCAAAAACAAGCAAAAGGTACAGTATACATAAAGAAAAAAAGGTGCTTTATTAATGCTTTTTAAAATAATTTGAATTAAAGAAAGATTCTGGGTAAATACAAGTTAATGAGACTATTAAAATATTTTCCCAGTGTATACTTTTCCTTTGGAAAAAATACTTTCTACAGCTTCATTATCATGCCTTCATGCAGCAGCATCTTGGGGCTTATTCTGATAACCTTTATAAGGAGCAATCACTTCCTTAAGAAAACTTGAGGAATGGATTGTTTCTGTGCTATATTTATTTGGCAAATTCTGGTGTATAATGCATACATATAATCATTTGATTAAGAAGTAGTAAGTTTCAAAACAGCAAATAACAAAGCCAACAATCTTGTGGCACCTTACAAGCTAACATATTTATTCTTGCATAAGTGCTCTTTAACTTAATATGCTTATGAATGGATGATGTTGGCTACATTTCTATGCAGATGGGATTTGGTTATATATGTGGGTGGTGGATCTCCTAAATGTAGTGTGTGACTTTCAAATAAACCATAACTTTTTGCACTACTTTGCAGTTTGCTTTCCATTTGAGAAGCTAAGGGTGCATAGAGATACACTTGCCTACAGCAAATGTTGTCGTGGTTTTTGCTTCACATTGAGCTCCGCTTTCCTGTCCCCATGTTTTGCTTCTTTTAATGAGACAGGTGCTTGGCACAGAATTCAGCACTCATAGTTCTGCTACAAGCAAGGTTATTCCTCAGATGCCAGGCATGCTCATGCACTGCATTATTTTATTTTGCATTTTAATGGCATTTAATGTTATGATACTGTTCCACCAGTTGATCTATAGGTATTTTTGAGAGCAGGTATCCTAGAAAGCAGAATAAAAAGAATCTTTTAAATAAACAAATTGGTATCTTAAAAGGTGAATCTATTTTTAAAAACTTGAATGATGGCACCACCTGGGAGTAACTTTGTAATTATCAAACAAGTCACTAATCATCATTCTGTCCAGCTGACTTCTGGAGCCAGTTGCTTTTAAGGTTTATTCCTAAAGATTGTGCATCTGTAAGAAAGGGATTTGGGATCCCATCAGGTGTGCCAGTCAGCTGTGTACATCTTTATGCAGTTTAAGAGCCAAACAATACGTTACACAGATTTACTACTGGATTTCCCAATGTGTTTCTGTTTAAATTAAATGCTGCAATGGATGGCCATTGTTTGGACTGCAGCAGTTATTGGGAAAGAGAAGGTGTTTAACCCTTCTACTTGTCATTTCCTCAGACTAAATTGTCCCTTCCCCACTGTAAAGATGCTCAAAGGATGTTGCATTCAAAATAATTGCACTCATATTGTTCTACTCTAAATCAAATCCCTTGCATTCTAGTATTATGTGTATGTTCTAGTTTATGTTGAATAGTAAACAAAGAGGGAACTATGGGTTGCTTTACCCCTTCCATTGGTTGATTATGCTTGACATCCAGAGAAAATCCCAAGGAATTTTAGAATCTATCCATGTATCACAGCACTGATAGAAGACCTTGCCCATTTTAGTGTAAAATGCTTAGTAGGTTAAGGTATCTGAATATGCAGCTGCTTTTGGCAAGCAAAACAGACAAAACCAATCAGAAATATTCAAAATTGTGGTTTATTATTTATCTGATTGTTTTAAATTTATATCCTGCCTTTTTCATTTTTTGAACAACTCAAGGCAGTTTATGTGCAGGCTTTGTACTTATCCATCCAAAAGTAACTGAATCTAGGATTTGATCTACATTATCTATATTGTTTACAAGCCAGAAACCCTTCCCTTAATCTATGAGTAATTAGATTTTATTTTGCAAAGTGGAATTTAACAGATTGACTATTTCTTTTTTGGAATTGTGTGATGCCTGACCAATAGTGCTTTACCCAAATAGCCATGCTGGGGTTAGGAATATAAATGTCTCTTAGTTTAGGTGTAACATGATTATGAACTCTAGTTGAAGCTAAAGATACAGGTCTCTGTCTAGCATCCAGATAACTGCTTTCCTCAGAGACAAACAGGCAACAGGGACTAATTAGTATTATTCTAGGTACTCTGGTATCTTCTCTTCCTCATTCTCTAAGGAATTTCTGTTTTACATGAAAACAAATTACAGCATTGTTCAATGGAGATGGAGAGCAGATTCTAATTGATACTTAAAGTAGATTCAATTTCTCATGGCTGCTCTGAAAAATGTGGTTAGCCTAATGGGTCTTGGGTTCATTTTCTAGCACTGAGTACAGAGTGGGAGCTACTATAATAACAGTGTTTTTCATCTCTCTGACCAGACTTCTGGTCATAGTTGTTTCCTTAGTGCACTTCCTGTAGAAGAAGGGGTAGCACTAATAAAAATGAAGCTGAATCATCCCCTTAAAATACTCTTCAACATTCCAAAGAAGAGCAATGGAATAAGGAACCTTTATTGTTTTGTTTCTGAAGAACAGGAAAATAAAGAGGAATAGCCTCTTCCTTATTCTGGAATTCCTTATGCTGACATGATAGTGGGGAAGATGTGCCTTCCTGTTAAGACCAAGATATAAGATGAGAGTCTTCAACCTGATAATTGCTGGAATGTGTCCAGTCTGTCTGTTGGTGGCCATCTGATCTCTCTGTGTTTTTAGCTTAATACTGATAACCAAGACTTTCTTCTTTCTTTATGTGTCTGAAAAATCTTTTTATTTCAGGGGTTTAGCTTTCTTAGTCATCTACTTATTCTCAAAGTTCAGAAAGCACCAAAGACATTTACTAATTATGTATAATAGCGTATGGTAGGGTGCCTGGTGTCTGACACTTTTCTTTATGGTAGAAAATCATGCCATTGCATGGCAATTCTGTCTTTACAGTTGCAAAGTACTGAAAGTCAACTTTGATACTAAGCTTGCAAGATAATGCATACTTACGTACTGTTCAACATAGTAGGACTGAAAGCTGAATAAACATACATAGGGTTGCTCTAGAGGCTCCCCCCACACCAAAAAAACCCCCCACTCTGTCCCAGTAAAGGAGATTTGCATGCATTTATGATGCCCAGCTGGATACTACTGAGCTGGCTGGTTGTGTCTTTTGATAAGGGACTGGCTCTGCTATCCCTCTGGAAACTATTTAATTCATATAGCCCCAAAAGAGACAGCTATGAACTAGGAAAATTGTGTGGATGCATTTTTTCTGTTCTTACGAATAAACATGATTTTAGAAATGTAGCATTTGGGTTCTCCTCTTAAAAGCATGTTTACTCCAATGGTAGAAAATGTAGATGTAGGATGTATGGAATTCAACATCACAGAGACAAAGGATTTTAAAATAGATTTTTAAGTTTGTAGGAAGCACTGTGATACTTTTACAGTCGTGTTGCTTAGTTGCTAAAAAACTAAAACCCTACATATTAATTGCAGCTTCCTAAGCATCGGTACAGTGGACCATATATAGCTCAGTGTCCAGTTCACTATCCCTAGCACTTTGCTCATTTCTATGCTTTGAGTTTTATTACTACAGAGTAAAAAACTTGCATCTCGTTTCAAAAGGTCTGCACACTTTTATGGTGGAGTCTGAACCCTTTGATTCTACACTGTAGCATAGATTTATAACTAGACAATACTCTGAAACAGCTGCAGACATTTAGCAGTGAGAAACATACAGTGGAGACCTATTTTTGTGGCCCTGCCTTGCTAGTTTATCAGTGCTCTGAATCTTGAATTTGGAGTGCAAGATTCAAAGTGAAAAAGAAGATACACAGAATGCTCTGCACATGCTTGGATTCACAAGCAAAATAAAACTGGAATAGGAGTATACCCCTCCTAAATGGCCAATCATGTTAGTATTTGCATGCATTTGTCTTATGGGTTAATTTGAGAACAGTTCTTCTCAGTCAAAGCATTTCCATAATAAAATTTTTCATTCCAAGATTTTAACACTAAAGTTAAAATGCTAAGATTATTAATTATTAATACCTAATTAAATGACACAGACCTCTGTGCAGAATAGGCACCATCCTCAATTATATAGGTTCCCAGGAGAATCATCTCTGGGCTTGCTACTACTTCATGATGTATTTGTGCTTTTAGCCAACTATCTGTACAACTTGATGATAAACAGTGGAGGAAGCATGCATGTAATAGTTGAACACTGCTTCAGTTCAACTGAATGTTTCAGTGACTGAAAGAACTCCCATGTGAGGAAGGGTTACAACATCTGGGACTGTTTCACTTAGAAAATCATGTGTACAGGGCAGCATGGTGGAAGTGTACAAAATTTGGGAATGGTGTGGAAAAAGTGGTGGGGGGAGGTTTTCTACTTTTCTCATACTAGAATCTAGCATCATCCCATGAAATGGAATGGTGAGAGAATCAGGACAGATAAACAGAATTATATCTTCACACAGTGTATTATTTGTTGTGCTGTGCAATTGCAACCGCAAGATGTAGTGACGGCCACCAATCTGGATGGTTTTTAAAGGAAATTATAGACTTTCATGGAAGAAAATGCTATCAGTAGTTACTAGTCCAGATGGGTATACATTACCTCTTGCAATGAAGGCAGGATGCCTCTGTATATTCATTGCAGGTGAATACAAGAGGGAGGGTGCTCTTAATGTCCCGACTGTGGACTTCCCACAGGCAGCTTGGCAATTGGGTGAACAGAAAGCTGGCCTAGGTAAGGCTTTTATCTAATCCAACATGCCTCTACTTACATGCTTACTTTAATCCTTTATACGGAACCAAATACCATGATCAGAACAGTTACATAGCTGTCAGTTTCATAACACTCCCCCTCCCGTTTTCATTTTTGCCTAAATGGCTATTCTAAGATAATGTTGCAAAAAATTCTTCTGTTACATCGTATGTAATATAGACACTAGTCTGTAAAAATCATGTTATAATGAAGATGTAGTTCTATGCATACTTAGACTGACAAATATTCCTCAGCCAACTAAGGATGGCTGAGGGACTTTTGTTTGACTAAACTTGCAAATAATTTCAATTTAAATTATCCTATTTCAGGTATCACAGGCTTCTTGTCCTTACATGTCAGAGTCAGCTTTTCAGTTAGTGTGAAATTTATGAAGGTCCAAACAGATCCCTCCCCTGAAAAATTCAGATGTTAGGTAAGTAGCGTGCACACACACACACACACACACACACTTAACTAGACATTTCAAATATTGCAATCAAATATTTCAGGCAGGCAGGCAGGCTAAAAGCTCATCAAGTGTCATTTGTGTTAAGCCTGCATGCATGAAACCACAGACAGGAAACTGATAATTCTGGTGTATGAGCCATAGTTCTTGAATGCTGTGATTTTGTACTTCTTGGGAGCATGCTTCATTGAACTGCATGGGAGCAGTTATGTATAGGATTGTACTGGAATTTAATACTTCTAAAAGGGATCTATGTTTAAACAATGTTGGGATTGTGTCTTTTCTTTTAAAATCATGTGTGTTTAGTAAACATCTGTTAAAATCCTTGGGGGGGTTATACAAACAGTGATTCTCCCTTGAATTTTCTCTTGCATACCTATCGATAGAAAATAAGTTTAAAAATATTGGGAATACATGAATAAATAGCTTCCACTGCCTTGCAAAGGCTGGGATTTAACTCCGTTTCTTTTCACTGTCATTTTGTTGCGCAGATTGAGGTGTTAAGGTTATAGTCTTATACAAACCTACCTATACAGTGCCCTACTGGAGTAGACATGTATAGGATTCTACCATAAATGCCTTCACAGAAAGAGATTTAGAATTTCATGAAGCGAAATTATGCATGCAGAAAAGGAAAATCATTTGCAAAAGCTGAGAAGCTATATTAAAACTACCTGCTAGAAACTCCACAGATACAGTCTGTGTACTGACGTCACCAACGTATGATCTCAACTACTCTCTTGTGATTGGCTGAAGTACTGTTTCCTTTCAGAGTTGAGTTTTCCAAATCCCCAATCAGAGTCAGCTGAACTCTGAATGCAGCAGGGTTGTTAGTGATGCTGCTTCAGGAGTAGAGTTACTAATAAGAAGGCTTCTGAGAAACGGAAGGCTTCTGTTGTGAGAAACGGTGTTTATCTATGCTGTGTGAGAAATAGTCTATCATAGCAGCTAGTTATTGAATCCAGGCTCTGACTGTGCATATGCACAGATGAAGAAAGAAATATTTTGATGAATTACTCACAATTTTAACTGGTGTGTTGGGGGAAAGCTAAATATGGTTTGTAGAACTGGATATGCAGGAGTGGCTCATGGCCAGTAAGACTGGTGGGTGCAGAACAGATCAGCTGAGGTGGACCCAAGGGACCCATAACATCTAATTATCTTACACAAGCAATCACAAATATTATAAAATTTAAGAAGTCCAGAGATGTTTTCCTGCAACCTAAGAGGCACACACAAAACATGCTTTTCTTTCTTTTTTGTCCAAGTTTGGAATATTGGAAGCCACCCCGAGGCTTTTGTGATTGGGGCGGCATAGAAGTGTTCCAAATAAATAAATAAGTTGTGGTGGTTATGGGGCAGTAGCATTTTTTTCTGACCAGGAGTCTGAGCTTATGAACAGGAAGAAGAAATGGGTCTAATTAAACTGCCTAACCTCACTGCAGCATCTTGCTCAGAAACAATGCTACTACTGTACAACCACCATATCTTGCTCAGAAAAAAAAAATCTCCCACAAGTTCCCTATCTTCCTTACACTAAAATAAGACCCACAGTCACCAGATGATGCTAAGAGGGGGGCAGGGGAAAGGAAGAAAAAGAAATGTCTCACAGCTACCACATCTTGCTCAGAAAAAACAAATTACTTACAGCCACCGGATTGTAGAGTAAATGTAATGCCCCACAGCAATAACAGTCATCCATGACTCCCAAATAAAAGAAGAATAACTTAACATAAGATTTTGGCTGGCTTTTCTTGACTGGACAGAAAACACAGAAGAAGAACTCTAACAAAAAGCGCTCGCTCGCTCTCACATAAACACACACACTTATAGCTTAAATTTAAAGAAAATCTGATCTTCTGAGGAGTTAGGGAAGCATCTGATCTGTGGTGTTAAGCAAAGTGAAAGAGAAGACGTTTGTTCCACTGTCATTGGTTGCTTGGCTACCTGGCCTGTGCCCTAAAAAACTCTGATCAGACCTTTTGGTAACCCTTCTTCCTCCACCCTTTTCCCATGCTGATCTGCTGGGCAACCTGGCTTCTTCCTCCTCTCTCCAAACTTGCTGCCTATCCAGGGGAGTAGTGGTAAGTCATTTTATTTTATTATTTCATTTTTTAACCATCCAATACCCAGAGCTTTTGACTGTTAGCTTACAGTCTCTCAATGCAAAACACAAAAACACTCAAATAAAATAAAAAATACAGATTCAGTAAAGCATGGTATAAAATGAAATACAATAAAATGTATAATTTTTTCATACACAGAATTTAAAGGAGTATAAACAACTAAAATAATTTCAATAAAAGACAAAGGTAGGTCTTTAATTCCTTCTCCTTCTCATGTCTTTTATAGGGAAATAGATTTGTGTTTGCATGGGTTGTGCTCACACATGCAAACAAAATAGTGAAGCTGGGTAGGAGAAAAATCCTAGAGCAGCAGCTGGCTGCTGGGTAGACCCTACAGGAGGCTTGAGTTGCTAGGCAACATGCTACAATGTAAATTTTAATGTGGGCAGCAGGGAAGGAGAAACACAGCCAAAGTTGGGTGTTTGCTGTTCCTCCAGCCTCAAAGATCCAGCCATCTTTGTCCATATGGGTATAGCTGTTAAGTAGCTGCTTCTGCTCCAGTAATAAAATCTGAGACTACTGATTTTTCAGAAGGATTGATTTTTGGCAGCGATACAGTTCCAGTCAAATCGGGGCTAGACAACTTGCTTGGCAATGAAAATCATGCTGGAACTAATCAACATGTTTTTAAACTTGACATTACAGAAGCAAAGGCTAAAAAACTTATATTTCAGTAGTGAAAGCTGGGATTTTTGGGATTCTATCAAAATGCCACAGAATGAGCAAAAAACAAAAGTCTTAACAGTTTAAGGAGTTGTTTAATTGTAGTGAAATCCTAGAGAGCTTTGACTATTAGGCAGACAGAAGTATAATAAATAATAAAACATGGAAACATCCTCCCTTTTCTCAGTGGCTTGTCTTACATAAACAAGGACTTGCTATTTATCACTTCCTTTATTCTTTCTTCACAGTTATACATTAAATCATACTATGTTTGTTAGAATAAGCTCCCAAGTTTAACTGTGTAGCTAAGTGTATATGCCTGTGTTGTACATCCTTACAACTTTATGCTCCTGCTTCATCAGTCCTGTTAATACTGTTATTTATATAATCTTATAAGTTATTACTGTGCTGACAACTGTTGGGGCACCAGTGTGGGTTGCTGCTGCATTGTTGTCACATGGAAGAGACCAAAGAGACTTGTTAAATCAGAAAATTAAATACCCCAGCCATAGTGTTTGATGGGATGAAGGATCTAAATGATTTTAACATCCTTTCCTCTGCAGCTTGGTTCAAACAGATGCTAATTGACCATAGGAGCTGTCAGGATATATTAGTTGTACAAATAATATCAAAGGGTACATGTGCCTTGTAAACGTAAGAATCTAGTGCCTGGTCCTGAGGCTCCTTCATGTGACTCTTCTATGAATAGACCATTGATTGTGAGAGAGGCTCTTTCAATGTAGCAAAGTAACAGGGTATTTTGCTTTAAGAAAATGTACACCATTTACAACCAATGGGACTAATTACTCCTAGAGCAATTAATTCCATTCCTTTTCAACAAGATGTGTCCTCAAATAAGGCACTTCAAGCCTAAAGTAATGCCATATTTTTTCCATTGTGGTATTTCACCCCACTATTTACATTTTAAGAGAGATGCATTTTTTTTCTGCAATTTGAAAGAAACCTGATTTTGCAAAGGCTTAATTTTTTTGATGTTTAGGGCACAGTCCTGTGCATGAAGGACTTCTTTTTGTCTAAACATGTACAGGACTGAGACTTTCCTTTCTGCAATTATAGGTGGAAGGAAATCCAGTATTTGGTTGGATCCCACCAGAGCTAAAAGCCTTTTTCTAAAATATAGAACTGTCACTCACCTCTGTCTTCCAGACTGTGAACAAAGTACAGGTTTTAGGGAGCTTGAAAAGAGATTGGGGTGGAGAATTGCTCTGAAGATTGGAAGTCTGGACCTGATCTTTCTCTGTTCATTCAATAAGGAAATGTGAGGGAAGCTGCATGGCAACCTTTCCAGTACAGTCTTCACACCAAAGAGAATGACTTGGCTCCCTTTATCTTCTGTAAGCCAGAGACAGGAACCAAATGAGCCAGCAGTTCTAATCCAGCCAGGCAATATAACTAGGTGAATGTTTGGATAGAAAACGTAGCCTGTTAGGGACCAGTGCCTGAAAAAAAGCAGTAATAAAGGGGTGGGTTAGGGGATGGGTTTAAAACCATGGAATTAATATGGATTTTATAGGACTCAGGTAGATGAGAAGTCAAGTGAGTTCTGTACATATACTACAAACACAACCTTTTCATGAAGATTTGGCTGCTGTAATACAAATTTGAAATTCTACTAACTTCAAGGCCAGAACTTGGCGATTGATAAAATTTTCTAACTTGAGCTCTTATTTTAAATAAAATATCTTGTGTAAGTTTGTCAAAAATTGGAACATCACAAAGCATAAACATGTGTTCCTTGTAAATTTTTACCACCAGTTTGAGGAGAATAATTTTAAGCAAGAAAGGGACTGGTTGGGATTGATGATAATAAAGATTCTTTTCACTTGTGGACTACCCAGTCTACTTTGCAGTTTAAAAAAGTGGAGGAAGAGAACCTATACCTGGAAAGAACATCTGGAATTGTATGGTTAGATGTCATCAGTATAGTGCTGTCACCACACTAGTCCATCTTTTACTTGATTACAAGGCTACAGTTAACTGAATGTTGATGAGATGAAAATTATGTTGAGTGGGAGGGCTGAGGCATTGGGAGTGTGCAGTCTACTTGCAAACAATAGTACTTGGTACTATGTAGGTACAGGTACACAGCTTGCATATTGACCTGCATCTATTGATGCTTTTGGAAAATGCATGGCAAGGGAGGTTTTTTCCAGTTGCAGTTTATATGCCAGCTGTGGCACTTTACAGAGCATTCAGTCACAACTGTTATCCCTGTCTTTGTAATCTCAGGAAGTGACTTTTGTAGTGTACTTTACATAGGGCTGCTGAAAACTGTTCAAACCTGCAGGTAGTACAGAAAGTCATACTCTGCCTGTTAGTGAATGATGGCATGTAGGAACTTATTAACTGAACATGTAAAACTGGTTCTGGCCCACTTGCATTGGCTGCCTGTATGCCTCTGGGCCCGATTCAAGATGTTGGCTTTAAGCTGGAAAGCCTTACATGGTTTGGAACCACAATATCTGCCAGAGCCTCTGCCCCTGCAGTCTACTTGGATACCACACTCAGTTTCCAGGGCCTTACTACAAGTGAAAACTCCGAGGGAGGCTCAGAGAGTGGCAACAAGGAGGAGGGTTTTCTCTGTGATGGCCCCCCATTTATGGAACAGTCTGTCCACTGTAGCCAGCCTGGTGTCAAATTTGTTATCCCCTCAGCATCAGGTTAAAATGGTCCTTTATGCCAAGGCCTTTATGTCTTATGCAGACATCCAGGGGCTTGAGGGGATTTCCCATCCCACATGTTTTTACAAAGCAATTATTTGCTGTTTGTTTTTAGCTGTTTTAAACTTTTTACTGTTTTCTGCTTTTATTATATTTTTATTGTATTTTATTATCTTGTTTTATGGATCACATTAAAAACTACCCAGAGGGTTTCGACTATGGGGCAATAGAGAAATGAATAGATAAATAAAATTCACCTGATAATTTTCCAGCAGCACTTGCTTGTAGTTATGTGCCCAACATAATTTGCAGGCTTTCATTAATGGATGTGTAAAATTATATTCCACCTTTCAGTTCCAAAGTGTTTCCAGTGCACTTCTCAAATTAATAAAAATAGTAATAACCAGCAGAACAAGTAGGGGTAACAATAATAAAACATGAAAACAGTGGAACAACAGAACCACAACACTGAATAATAGCCAAGTAAATACAGCAAGGGCAGAGTTGAAGTGCATTAAAGCCTTTTATGGCCTGAGGTAGATGTGTCTTGAAGAGAGTTACCTGGTTTTCACATGACAGCACACCATGGTTTAACTACTCCTAGGATGTTGAATTATCAATTGTCATTATGTGCGAGCCCAGAACTATAGGTTAACTAGGGGACAAAGTCCACAAAAAGAACCCATGGTTTGTTGTTGGGTTGTGAACTGTAAATTGTATAAACCATGGATTGTTGTTAAATACAGTCTCAGAAATGCAGGTTCTTTCACCAGCTTACAACAACAGCAGGCAAAAGCAGCTAAAAACAACAACAGCAGCAGCAGCAGCCTTTTCGTATCCAGTATTGCAGTGCCACAAAGTCATTTGAGATACAGGGAAGAAGCAGGAAAAGGAAGAAGACAATAACCCAGGGAATGAGAAAACAGACGATGGTTATAAGCATCTGGCAGATGAACCCAGTGTAGTGCAAGAAATCATAGTTTAAATAAATTTTGGGTTTGGGTTATATATGGCCCTGACCAGTGCTTCCCCATATATGAACTCACTTGGTAACTAGGGCTTTCTCTATGGTCTAGTTTGCATATAATGCCAGAAGTTGTTTAGCCTGACAATGATTTATTTTATTTATTTAAAACTTTGAGATGCCATCACTTATGCATGGCATCTCAGGATGGCTTACAGTCATTAAGACAAAAACACAATAAAACAACCATATCACTATAATAACAAATAACCAAGAAATATAAGTTAAGTAAAAGTGACTGTTGAACATTAAAATATTAGTTTTTAAATAACAATTAAATTAAAATTAAATTAAAATAAATTAAAATTAAATAATTTATTTGAATCTCTGATCCCACGTCAGGCAATAAGTCAGAGAATAATTTGAAACAATAGGTTGAAGTTGGTTTTTAAATCCTGGCTTAACTATGAATTGTCTGAATCCATAAAAAATTCCATTACAAACAAACAAAAGGTTTATTACTTTGCTTGTCAGCAAGCCTACAATTCTGCCTTGTTTAGTAAATCATAATGAAGACAAACCTTGGTGTAGCAATATGTGCAAATACTGTTGACTGCCCCAGTTCAGTAGAATCACCTCATCCCTATTTCATTAATTCTTCATCCTAGCTTTAAGAGTCTGTCTAAAAGGAAAGCCTTTTGTTAGATAGTAGGAAGAATGATTGGCTTGGTGTTGCTGTTTTACACTTTAATCAACAGTTTTAGTATTTTTTTTATCACAAAAATTTGAAGCGGGCGTGCTCGGGGAGGAGGGAGATGATGCTGTACTCACACCTGCAGTGAGAGAGAAGAACTTGCGCTAAGTTGTGAAGTGACACTCGGCAGGCAAAGCGCACGTAATACTCATACTTGCAAGCAAATCATTGCTTGTTTATCAGATTAAAATTTAGGAAACCTTTTTGCTCGTCTTGCAAAACACTCACAGACCAAGTTACTTGTAATCCAAGGTTTTACTGTTTTAAGAATTCCAGGCTCATTTGCAAGTACAGGGATGAAAGGTGTTCAACTGAACAAGCAGGCCTGAGTCACTGGGTGCCCTGGGGAGTGAAGCAGAAAATGTTGGGTTGCCTTCTGCATTGTTTTACATTGAGCTGAAATACAGCACTGTAAAGGCTAAGAAGCAGTGTAGATTGATCCTTCAAAATGTGTGTGCAGCCTATTCTCCATGTGTAGGTGCAGGCCTCCACAAATTACCTCAGCAGGTGTATATATATCTGGCTCTTTGAATCTACCTGGCAGCATGCAGAGCTACTGTTCTTAATTATTCACACATTGCAGAGAACACAGGGACAACTGTTACATTTGTGGAGGAAGCAGGTCCACTGAGCTTTGCAACACGCAGAAACAGTGAGAGAAGGAACAGTGGCTCCTGGTCCTTCTCTAATGCACTCTCTTGCTGAAGGATCCTGAAACCCCATTTATTACGTTCTATATGATGCAACTGACAATGTTCTCTGTATAGTTTACAAAAATTAAAAACCTTAATAAATACATTTTATAAAAACATTTACATACAAATGTACAGGACACAGATACATGCATCAAACTATTATAAACAACAAGTAAAACCCTGATTAAAACATGCTGTAAGATGTTTGAGAGAAGATAGTATCTTGGTGCAAAAAAGATAACAGTGTTGGTACCAGATGGACCCCATTACGGAGTTTGGTCCATAACTGGGGCTGTCTCCAACTTTTTTCTTGTCACCACCATCTGAGTCGTAGAAGAACCATCTGGAGAAGGAAGGGGTTTAGATGGTAAGCATAGTATATGGATTGGTTCATGCTGGAAAAAGTATTGGCTGTACCAGACTTTGCAAGGCTTATAGGTTAAAACCAGCACTTTTAATCAGGATTGGAAACATACAGTAAGCCAGTTAAACAAGCCAGAATTAGTGTTATATGTTCAGATCTTGTCTTTATTATCAAGCTGGGTGCTGCATTTTGCATAAGCTGCAGCTTCTGAACTATCTCTGGGGGAGTGATGATGTTCCATCAAGGATGAGCTATTCCACCTGCTCCCCACCCCAAGAGACTTCAAAAGCAAGGACGGAACTGCAGTTTGGAAAGGAAAGACACCTGAATTTGTTGTAGCTGCTCAATAGGGGAAAAAAACTTTAAATTTAGTTTTGTAATGTTATGCTGTTTTGCTGCATTATATTTTTGTGTTTTGCTGTATTACATGAATTGTTGTTAACCGCACAAAGAATTTCAGCTAATGGATGGTACAGAAATGAAATAAGTGCATCGTGTTTTCAAGGGCAACACAGAGCACATTGCAGTAATCTAACCTGGAGGTTCATAGAGCATAAGCAACTGAAGCTAGATTATGCAGGTAGGGGCATAGCTGAGCCACTAGCTGAAATCAGTGGGAAAGCTCTCTGTGCCACTGAAGCTACCTGAGCCTCAAGTGACCAGGATGGCTCCAGAGGAACCTCCAAGATGCGAATCTGCACCTTCGGGAAGAGTGCAACCCCATCCAGAACAGATTGAGCACCTTCCATCTGGTCAGAAGAACCAGCTACTAATAGCATCTCAGTCTTGTCTGGATTGAGTTTCAGTTTATTAGTCCTCATTCGGTCCATTGTCACAACCTCACACTGATATAGCACATCCACAGGCTTACCTGATAAAGATGAGGAGAAATAGAGCTGCAGTGTTACCAGCACACTAATGAAGTGCACACCAAAACTTTGAAAAACTATACTCAGCAGTTTCAGGTAAATGTTGAACAGGATGAAGAACAAAACTAACCCATACAGAAGCCCAACAAGGCCAAGCACAATCTTCTAGAGCCAACCATCCAAGTAGGAACAACAGAGTATCTCCCATTTCCAATTGAGACAGTTGCCGCAGAAGAATAATATGGTTGATGCCATCAAGATGCCTTCACACTCCCCCTGTCTCTCTCCAGGCATAGGCCATCATACAGGGTAACTATATGTTTCTGTGCCAAAATTTAGCCTGAGCCCCAACTGAAATTGATCCAGATAGTTATTGTCATCCAAGAGCTTCTGCAGGCTCTTACCTGACCCTTTTTCAGGTAAAAAGAAAATGCACTAGGCCCTATGGTTCATGCCTTAGAAGCTCTGTTCCTAGAACATCCTAGCTAGTAGATGAAGTCCTTCAAGCAGAGCTTCCTAGGAGTCTGTGGAGATACTGTAGGAACAAGTCATTTATGGTAGAAACTGAACAGCCATTGCTATAGCATTTCCTCTCTCCCACCCTGAGGGTGGGGTGGCTACCAAAGGAGAGCATTTTTTGCACCCTTGGTTTAAAGGTTAACATTTCTTTGAATTGTGCTTGGAAGTAAAGATTGATTCCAGGTTGCTCGCTCCTGTCAATTAGCAGCCTGTCATATTTTGAATCAACTGTAATTTATGAATAGTGTTCTAGCTACAGCTTTCTGTAGATCATATAATAGCAGCCTAATCTCTGAGACTTAGAGTCTAAGGGGAAAAAGATTGTTTTATCAGAGAGGCTAGGTCATCTTATAAAGCTGCAGCTGGTGTACTAAAATAAGCTTGTAAAAGGTACTTTTAGGACTAGGTTATCTCTGCCTCCTGTGATTTCAGGAGCAAAGCCAGATCCAGCTCACATATGCTCCCTAACTGTGCACCTGGTCTGTCAAGGGAAATGCAGCTCTGTCCAGCACAGGCGAACCAACAACTCCCAAACCAGTTAAATTTCCTGCTATTGTCATCTGTCTTGTCTGGGTTTGGCTTCCATTATTCAACTCCATGCAGTCCATTACAGATGCCAGGAATCCATTCAATCACCGCATCTGGAAAAGAGAACTAAAACTGGATGGCATCAGCATACTGGTAATGGCCAGTTAATTCTACTTCTTTGAATAACCTCCCCAGTAGTTTTATATAGATTTTGTAAAAGCACTGGGGACACAGCAGTTCCATGTAGCACTCCCTAGCATAACTCTAAGGAGTAGAGCAGCTGTTCCTCAGAAATTATAATCTGAGATCTACCCAACAGGAGTGGAATCCTCACCCAATAACTTGGCACATGATCAAGAGTATAGATAGGTTCATTTTGGAATTGACTAAAATGTTCTTCCTGTGAGCTCTTTCTGTAGTGTTGGGAAATAAATTAGCAAGCATATATAATAAAATCAGAATTACTGGTTACATTACTATGTAAAAAATGTATTCAAATAGGTGAACATATGGATTTAGATCTGTGGTAAATGAAGGAACAATAATTGGGTTACTTAAAATAATGGTATTTCAACACTAAGATCCTGCCATTGTTCCAGTACTCGCAGGAACCCAGGATATAGAATCAGTCAAGACATTGTCACGTGTTACAAATTATAGCATTAGTTTTCTGGGCTGGAGTTGCCATGTAGCACAGAGGTGCAGAAGTGCCCTCGTCTTTGCAAGCATACCCTTAGACCCTTTTTCTCAGGAACAGTACTCATTCGTAACCCAGAGACTGCCTATAATTGTTTTCTGTATGACTCCTCCGACAGAAAATGTACATTATGTATACAGAAAGACTATATGCATAATGTATACAGTAAGACTCCACGGAGTAGTGTAGAAAGACTACACAGAGTCTTCACCCAAATAGCTAGTGTTCCAAGCTAGATAGTGAAACAGTGTTGACACTTTCTTCTTTACACCATTTTCAAATAGGGCCCTTTCCAAAGCAGCTGTTAGGCTTCCATGGGAAGAGAGATTTAATATTTATACTATTCTTCCCCCTTCAGACCAAGGTTACTATGACAGAGCACACTAAGACTCATCGAGTTGGAAAGGACCTCAGAGTTCATCTAGTTGAATCTCCTGCCAGGGCTGGAAATCTGATACAAACAGGTGGTTATCTAGCCTCTGTTTAAAGCTATCCAATGAAGAAAAACCCACCCCCATCCAAGGCAGTCTGCTTCACTTTTTAAAAGTTTCTGCTGTCGGGAAGTTCATCTAATGTTTAGTCAAAAACACTTGTCGGCTCAAGTCCTAACCTTTGGAATAACCCTGAACACATTTCCTCCATCATCTCTGACAGTCCAAGTATTCAGTATGTAGTTTGGCTCTAAGGCTTGGTCTTTGTTTTTCATTTGGTCATATGAAGGTTAGACTTTAGCATTGGTATGTGGTGTCATTTTCAAGGCCTAGTTTTCCTGTGTATTAACATAGTTACCTGAACACATTCACTGAGACCATTGGTCAGTCTCTAAGCTTTCACACCCCTGTTATCTCCTTTTAATAGATGATGTCAGGAATTGCACCTGCAAGAGTATACATCCAAAGTATTATTTTTAAACTGAACTCTTAAGTTACAAGTCTCACGTGTACATACACATAACCCAGCTAAGCAAGAGGGAATTTTTGTTCAGTCTCCTCATTCAGTGCCATCACTAAACAAATCATCAGTGGAAGAACACAGTTATTTGCTGGAGGTCTTACTTGGCATGTAGCGGCACTACTTGCAGGAGTCTTCAATGCTGAAAAGACAAGGGGTATCATCTGTGTATGCATCATAGCTACAAACTTGTATCCATTCATGGGTCAGCTTACACAAGAGTCTGCGCACCTATTCTCATTAGCTTGTGACACCAGTTGGCTTGGATAGTTGCTAAAGTTGTTGGGTGGCCCCATTCCAGCAGCCTCCCCAGCACTGCCTTCACCATTACACATTTACGAAGTCAGTCTTGCACATTCTTTGTCCCTCCGTTCTGCTGCCTGAAGAAGCCAGGTACTGCTAAGAAGGAGGGCCCAGCAGAGAGGACTGCAGAAAGCTTTTTGACTGCCTGTGGCAACTGTTGGAGCTCTAAGCTGCTGTAGCTGGTCAGAAGTTCTGGTACATAGAGAAGCATGTTTAAAATAAAACTTTCTGAACCAGCCTTAAGGACCTGTTTAAACTGGAGAGGCTTATGCACACAGACATAACATGCAAGATTCATGCATATTGTTGTGGTATACCAAGTATATAAATTCTGATGAAGTAGTTTCTATAAGAAATCAAATATTAGCTAGAAAAATGTGATATTCTTAGCCAAAGATGCGTTTTTTTCCTCTTCAATTTTCACAGGTGTGTAATAATGCCTTGCCTAAAGTTAATGCCATATATCTCACTGAATCCCTTGTTCAACATTTTGAGGTTGCAGTATAAAGTCAGAAAAGTAAATGAGCACATTCTCTTTTCCAGCTCTTCCTCCAAAGCCCTCCAAGCCAATAACACCAGTAAATGCAAATGGGACAAAAGAAAATGGAAGCGCCTCACTTCAGGATGCAGAATGGTACTGGGGAGACATCACAAGGTAAAGAATGCTGTTTTCTGAAGCAGAAAGTGGTTTCTTCTGTCTTAGTGTACACATATTAAAAAGTGTCATTATTTGCATCATATTGTGAAGAAACTAAGGCAAAACTTGGAAGAACAACATGAGCAAAAAATAAATTTGAGTGAATATGCTTTTTCTGAATCTTAAGTGTTATGATACTAATAAATGTTAAACAGTAATGAAATCTATGGAGCATTCACGGTGAAGCCAGTTTTTCCATTTAAAATGTTACAGGCTTGATAAATGACCTTTAAAATTAATTTATATTTTATTAGGGTGATCCTATGGCCCCTTTGACTACAGAGAAACAGAGCTCCTATCTCAAAGCAGGGGATTTGCACTTATTTCCCCTCTACCTCCCCACAGCCAGCAGAAAAAGAATCACAGGGTCAGGAAATTCGATTTTGGAGGTGGAGCAGCTGGAACACTGCCGGATTTTGGAGGTGGGGAAGTAAAGGGAGCAGGAAGAGGAAGAAGACTAGGGCTGTCAGAATATAGCATATTCTGGTGGCGTTCCAGCCTGTTCCCTCTCCATCGAAAGCACTGCAACCAGATAGCTGAATTCGTCCCTCTTAGCTGAATTGCAGAGCAGGAGAAGTGGAAAAGAAAAGTCTCCACAGCTTCTTCCACTCTGCAATGGGTACTCATCAGAGGTTAACAAGCACTGAGGATACAATTCATGCGATTGCTTGCCAAGTCTCTTAAAGAGCCTGGTTTAAAATTAAATCAAAATATAATAATTTCTTCGTACAGAATCCATAACCCTTTCTGTTGATGTGCCCAGGATGAGAGGTGTGCCTTTATTCCTGATGATTTTAAAACCTCTGCAGAATATTAAGCTTATGTAATCAATTCTAATCATGTAATTAACATAAGACAGCATCCAAACATCAACCTCCTTGTAAGAAAGATTTAGGTGTGGCTATTTAGGAATCAATTAAATGCCAAAAAATTGGCCTACTTGAGGAAAGTTTTGACAACAAATTCTATGTGATACTCAGCATAGGCTGGGAAGGAGACAGATTAAGAAGCACGTATGTGATAATTTTGGAAGCAAATAGGGAGGAGCGATTAGTGATGATGTTAAGAATCTTTGCACACTAAACCTGATAGTATGTTTCATTCTTTAAGGGAAGAGGTAAATGACAAACTGCGAGACATGCCGGATGGAACATTCCTGGTGCGAGATGCATCAACAAAGAAACAGGGAGACTATACGCTGACACTGCGGTAAATAATTGGGACTTTGCCTTATCTGTTGTCCTGTGTAAATTGTCAGTAGCATCTGTTGCTACATTGCCATGCGTGTCACAAATGGTGATATGAATATAAACTTTGTTTTTCATTGTCTTTCTTTACAGTTTTGCTAGGTCTTGAAATATACTGCATGGTAGGAATGAACAACTTGAGTTTCTTCAAAGAATTTGCAAAGTGCATTGGCTTTCTGTGTCTTACAGAATGTTCTCTTATTTTGATGCCATTTTAACATTTCTTGATATTAGAAAAAATTCATATACTCTTGGGAAAAAATAGGGAAATTCTAGTTAAGGTTAATATTAAAATTAGTGATGTTTGCAACAGATACATTTACATTTTGGATGTACACTTTTTGAATTGGTATCATTAGAGCAGCTGATGTAGGATGTGTGCAACACAAATGCACAGCATGTTATGCCTTAATTGTTGTTGTTGTTATCTTCTTTTCAGGAAGGGTGGCAACAATAAATTGATAAAAATTTATCATCGGGATGGGAAATATGGTTTTTCTGACCCACTGACATTTAATTCTGTTGTGGAGCTGATTAACCACTACCATCATGAATCTCTTGCTCAATATAATCCTAAACTTGATGTGAAGCTGATGTATCCTGTATCAAGGTACCAGCAGGTGAGATTTTTCAAGACCTTTATTCTTTTATCTTTAAATGCAAGTATTTTTAATAGATGTTTCATCAACTATTTTTCAAGAAATGGTGTTTTGTAAGCAACCCCCCACCTTAGTGCTCTAGTAAAAAATATTTTCAAGAGTAACTCATCAGAAAGCTCTGACTGGGGTATTCTGCTTTAAATTCATAGTTGTTCACTTGGTTCATTCATAAATTGGCAGACATTAAAACACCAGTTTGATGTTTCACTGTAACAGAATGCATAGATGCTATGATAAAACATGGGCTCTTGCAGCTTCAGGATGTACCAGAAAGCCTATTAGAACCCTGCTTAGTGTAGAATCTTCTGAAGATTATGAGCGGTGTGTAGCCATATAGTTAGATATTAAGTTTTACAAAAATTATGTCTAAGTAGTGATATGGAGGGGAGGTGGGAAACGAACTGATCACAACTTTACCTACTCACTAAATCTAGACCTCGGCATCTTAATTTTTTCTGCCATTATTGATATCTCTTCAAAACTATAGAATTTACAAATATAACACAATATAAATATTTTCACAGTGCAAGAGGATGAACATATTGAAAGTCTGCCATGCTTTCTGTAAAATAACTTTTACAGATTAAGTAGCTGATATCAAGTGATTAATGCTGAGCACCTTAACTACAAACATTCCTTTACATAAAGATCCAGTATCTAACTTGTTAGCTCAAAAGTCCTAAAACATTTATATATAGTGAATAATTGGAATAGTTATCATTCGAAAGCTAGAAGAATGTATTAATGGATATTTAGCTATAGAGGAACTACAAAAGTATGTAGGTAGAGAGGCTTTATTATTCAGAATTAATAAAACTATTTAATACTTCTGTTTCCATGTGGGTAGTTCTGCAGACAGGTTGGTACTTGGGTCAGTTTTGTAGAAAAGTATACCTATTTTCTATTGTATTTAGGATCAGTTGGTAAAAGAAGATAATATTGATGCTGTGGGCAAAAAGTTGCAGGAGTACCATAATCAATATCAAGAGAAAAGTAAGGAGTATGACAGATTATATGAAGAATACACCAGAACATCACAGGTATGTTGTATTAAGCTATCATGGTGACTTAAACCAAAATAGAGTTCGATAGAAAAGATGCAATCCAAAGAGTAGATGGGTTGCTTGGCATTTTCCTGAATGCTTTTCCCTACTCTTCTTGGAAAAACTGGCATTGGAGCTGCGGTGGAGAGTTAACAACACTGCTGTCCACCATCTCTGCTGTAACTGCCTCTCCGCACTGCATGTCAGAGGCCAGCACTGTCGCTGCCAAACTTGCAGTTAAAACAGTATCTGGTTAAAGATAATTGCTATAGCTTTTGAATGCCATTGAAAAACTTGGATGACAGCTTCTTAGGGACAATGTTTCAGCTGTGAAATGTTTCAGCACAGAGCATCTGAATTCTGCTAGATGGTAGTCCAGCAGAGGATCAGCCAGAAAAAAAAACCCTCCTTCATTCTTTAAGCATATAAAAAGTTGACTTGTGCAAAGCTGTTTCTGTTCAAGTTATTCTTTAATATGGTTTGTTGATGTTTGAACTGAGCCATGTAGATCTTTTGAAATAAAAATATGTAAATATGGAGGTCCTTGGAAAAACTAACCATCTCTTTCCCTCATACTTTATCAATATTGTTGTGAATATCTAACATTGCATTGAAAATAGAAGATGAGCTCTTCAGGGGATGTAAGGCGTTCCCTATCCCTGAGATCCCTTAAGTGCCTACATGAATTTAGGGAGTCATCTAAGTGAGCCATGCACTTTATCACCATAGGATATCATAATGACTGACTGTGTCTACCAGCCTCACCTAGTTTTGTGTACGGATGTCATAAGTGGTTAGTCTTTAATTTGGATGAAAGAAGGCAAAGCCCAAGTACCTAAGTTACCAGAAGTTATTGTCAATTTGATTTTATTATTTCCATTTTTAATTATAAACTTTTCAATATTGAATCAATATAAATTCGGAACCTCATACTAATAATCTGCTATGTGTCATATAAAATAATGAATAAATAGAAAGCAGAAAGCAGTTTGCTTCCAGTTTGTTAATGATCTTTCAAATTGGTTCCTCTCTGTAGGAAATTCAGATGAAGAGAACAGCAATAGAAGCTTTTAATGAAACAATTAAAATTTTTGAAGAGCAGTGTCACACCCAAGAACAATACAGCAAAGAATATATTGAACGATTTCGAAGAGAAGGGAATGAGAAAGAAATTGAGCGGTATGTCTGCCATATGTGTTGGTAAATTATGATTCAACATGGTAACTTATTTCAGTCAAGTTAGATAATGTGCAGAGTTGGTCAGCATAGGTGCCATCGCAGTATCAGCCATTCACTGTAGGAATTTGACAAGGGATGTTTTGCTGAATCTATGTAGCAGCTTTTCCTTGTTGATTCTAAAAATGTCTTAAGGGATGAATTGCTCATATATACTCAGTAATACTGAACTATTATGAAGATTCATTGGCTGTATTCACACTTAATTGACAAGGCATGTTGGAAGCCATGCAGGTGGGCTTGTCATCACATGTGTATTTAGCAAGATGTTAAAACAGGCCATTTGGTTTCCATGAAACCCCACAGAGAGCGTACAGTCTATTTTAAGTTTTCCAGACTTCATCAGTGCTTGTTCTTACATGTGGTTTCAGTTGCCAAGTTTTTGCACAGTCCCTATGTTTCCACCAGCAAGTTTGGTGGCAAGGTTGGCCACAGTGGCAGCAGACTGTGCTCTAGCCTTCATTTTCTACTGGTCTTTTCTGCCTATCAACTGTTTATGTGTCAGTAGCAGGAGTGCTCTGATTGACTGAGTCTGAACTCTCTGTCTTCTCTGCCATCAAGTGCCTTTTTGATAACCAGCTGCCTTACTATTCCACCCAGCAGTGAGCATCATGGCAGCAGGGCATTGGGGAAGCATGCACTGGCAGGGAACAAAGGGGCAACCACAGTGAGCACAGGGGCAGCGTGCCTGGCACTCCTGCCTAGTTCCTGCGCTGGACTGGATTGGCATTTGGGATGAGATGGGTCCTGCAGTTTAAGGTCAGAGCTCTTTTCTGACTTCAGATCTTGAAATCTTAGAAATGCCAAGTGTATTAGGCATAACTTAGTTTGGTCATAATATAGTGATAATATTATCACTAACATTAAACATATTTAAAGGAAAACACAGTTAATTGTTATTATCGTCTGGCTTCTAAATATAATATTCTATAGTAATTTACAAGCAAAACAAGTTAAACATAATACATTTTAGGCACTTGAGCAAAATAATCTCTGATATGTCTGAATCATCCTAAAAGCCAAAGAAAAAGGAAGAGGTAGAAGGGAAGGGTAAAGATATTTGTATCAATGTCGGGCACAACAAATATACTTAAAAATAGATAGCAAACTAGTGTTGCCATCCTAGGATGGCGCTTGGATGGGGTTGTCAAATTAGAGATCCCTGATAGCGATCTCCAAGAAAAAGTGTGGGGAGCTGCAGTGAGTCTCAAAGGGCTCACAGTTGGCAAGGGCTAGTGGCAGCGCTTCAAAGTGCTCCTTGGGCATCTTGTGCAGCAGCTCTCGCTGGGGACGGCCCAGGCCAGCCAGACGCAGCAAGGCCTGCAACGGGTGCTTTCCAGACTTATTGAGCAGCTCATTCCCACTTGGCTTTACCCACACGAGGTTCAGTTGCCTGGTTGCAGATGACATTGCTGTTGGCAAACAAGCCTCCCTGCAGGAAGCAGTCTGGAGTACTGTGACACAGCCCCCCACTGTAGTTAATTGCCCTTGTTGGTCGTCATGTTGGGTGAACCCAGTAATTGACTACAACAGCTTCTAACAGAACAAAGCCAGAAATAGATCTGCATAGAGCAAAGAAGAACACACACATTTTCTTTACATATATTATGATACAGTGATTCTAATCACATGTTCAAAATTGAGTGTGACCTTGAGTGTGCCTTACTGTCTATCATAAAATAGACTTTAATAAATTTAGGAATAATAGATGACATTTGTGCATATTTTAAGATCAGAGCTTGCTGTTTTGGTTTGGCATGTGTACCTAGTATTTTTAAAACAACAGGTGTTATATTACAGGATTATGATGAATTATGAAAAGTTAAAATCACGTCTGGGTGAAATCCATGATAGTAAGCTCCGACTGGAACAGGATTTGAAGAAACAAGCCCTAGACAACCGGGAAATTGACAAGAAAATGAACAGTATCAAACCTGATCTTATCCAGCTACGCAAAATCAGAGATCAGTACCTTGTGTAAGTAAGCATCAGCTGGGAACCTAATAATTGGTTATAGAGTGTCTAGTAGTCCACTAGAGTAACATAATGAATCTCATTTTTGAGCATGGACTGTGAGGGTCAAACTAGATGATTCCATTAATACAATTGGCAATTATGTGAATGGCATTTTTAAAGGGTATGTATGACGAACCCGATCTGGATTGGGATCCTCCTTAAGAGCACAGGGTTTAACCATACCAGGGGCATAAATTAGGTCAACCTCTTCCCCCACCATTTTTTAAAAAGAGAGTCACACAATTATTAATGGCATTTAGTTTGGTCATCTAGTATATTAATGGCAAAAAGACCAAGCCTCTTGTGATGGAAGCATTTTAACAAATTTGATAATCATGTAGTAACTGTATCGCTTATTAATAACAGGTTCCAGCTGTGCTTGGTATGCCACCAAGGAAATAAGCCCTTTCATTTTGAAGTGAAAGGCAGCCTACACAGAGTAACAATATGTGAAGAATCTGTTTTGGAGGTGGGAACTCAAATTTCTTCTTCCCCAGGCTCTGGCCCAAAGTCTACTCGATGCTGAGCTTTCTTGTGTGCATCTGTGGCTGGAAACAAGTCCTGCTTTAACACACATGACCTGTGGGTTTTCCATACTTTGCACAAAAAAAGCCATTAGCTTTCCCAAGCATCTGAGGACTTGATCTCAGCTTGGCTCACTTCCTGGCCAGGACCAAGCATGGGAAAGAAGTTCCGCAAGTTCAAGAGAGCATGATTCTGGCCTGATCTTCTCAATAAACTATGCCCTCATACACTGCCTTTTTTCATTAGTGTTATCATTGCCCCCCCCCAAAGGGCAGTTAAGATACCATAGAACAAGTGAGCTACTCTCATTTTGGTAGGAAAAAATGGGGAAGGATGTAATGGTACTTAAGAGAGACTTGTTTATGCCATGGTTAATCCAATGTACCAGAAGGATCAAAACAAGGTGCACACATACAAAAAAACCACAATTGGATATGATTGTTTCTAATACTCTCTTAGATATTTAATTTTTTGAATAAGTTTTATTCTTTCCTAACCAAAAAAAACTAAAAAGCATCAATCATCGATAACATCAGACCTACTGGGTCAGCCCCCCCACATTTTTTCTTTTTATGTTAAATGATAAACATATTTAAGTCTATGCGTAGTCCCGTTTCTCTGGCCAATGATAAAAAGAGTCCCAAGTTTGATAGAAGTCTGTATCTTCTTTCTCCTTCAGAGACAAAGTCAATCTGCCCATTTCCGCACAGTCCAAGATCTTTTTTAGAATCAGTTCATCGGTAGGTGGCTCTTCACTCTTACAGTGTTGGGCAAATGCAATCCTCGCCGCAGTGGTTACATGTAGAGACAAATACATTGCTTGTTTACTAAGATCATCGGGTACAATGCCTAATAAAAAAAACTTCAGGTTTAAATGTTAGAGGTTTTTGTAACATCTCCTCAAGCCATTTGTGTATTTTAATCCAATACTTTTTTGCCTTATCACATGTCTACCACATATGCTGTCTTAGATATTTAATAAGGGCACTGATATAGGAGGTGAGATTGGGTGTTTGGGGGGCTTATTAGACAATATTAATTATGTATATTGTATCTCATTGACAGTTGGCTTAATCATAAAGGAGTCAGGCAAAAGCGAATAAATGACTGGCTGGGAATAAAAAATGAAAACATAGATGAGTGAGTATTTCATTGCATCTTGCCTTAATGTTGTGACATAGCATGACCAAATTGCATTTAGCATTTGCAACACAGGAGCCTATAGCACTGTGTCCATCTATATGGATGTGGTTGCCTAATGAATGTGTATCTTTTCAAGTGACCATGTCTTCAAATTCTTGTCTGTATGCATGACCAAATAACCCTGATGGTAATTTCTCCATTGACGATGTATACTTTCAAAGAAGTAGTTGAAAGAATGTTACATCTGACTATCATTGTAATTTACTGCATGTATTGTGAACTTGTTCCCGTTAAAGAATTTAGACTAGAGTGTCTAGAATTCATGAAGGAAGTCACAGAGCTGAGCCTGGCAGTCATGGACAAAACATTCTGGAGTGCATTTATTCATAGGTTGCCCTAAGTCAGAGCCTGCTTGATGGCATGTAACAACTGGTGTAATACCATTAGTTACTTATGTATATTTTTTTCTTAAATGTGTGCATCTAAGATAGTGGAAGTACTCATTTGGCCATCACAGACCTATTGCTGACTACTCCAGCCCTTAATTCCTGTGACAAGTATATACAGGCCTAACAGTGGTAGCCATGTAATGATTTAAAAAATGAGTCATGTTTCTGTTTTTTTACACGAGTTGCTTCAGTGATTATAATACATATAAATCAGCACTGAAATAATAAGATGTTGTATCTTTTTAGTATATATTTTACAAATGAGGAGGATGAAAATTTGCCTCATTATGATGAAAAGACATGGTTTGTGGGAGATCTCAATCGCATCCAAGCAGAAGATTTGCTTTGTGGGAAACCTGATGGAGCATTTTTAATTCGAGAAAGTAGCAAGAAAGGCTGTTACGCTTGTTCTGTGGTGTAAGTAGTGATTCTCTCAATTTCATTACAGTTGAAATACTTTATGTGCTCTTACAGAGGAATGAGATACACTCAACCTACTGTAACTGGCTTCAAAAGAGGAGGGAAAGATTGGGCTGTCAGTCTCAGATACCTTTTTACCTTCTGGGGTTTGCTGGTTGTGTGTGCTTAATGTTTATATTGTGGAAAAAATATGAAGATAAGGTAGTAATTCAACTGAAGAATGATCAACACCTAAATAGATAATTGTCTCATAAGCTTACTTGATATTAAGGGAACAAAACTTTGTCCCAGTCCTATAGTTGATGTGTTTCTGAGGCTTTTACTTAAGATGAATTTCTTAAGTTCTTCTTGGCATTCTTAGGCAGATTTCCCTGACTAAAGTACTCTCAACAAGTTCTCAGAGTGTACCTACTCAATAAAAAGATGTGTGTTTATTTACCCATGTGGGCAGCTACTTAGAAGAGTATGTCCTTCTACTCAATTGTGTCTTTTCAATTTGATGGCTAAATCCCTTTTCAAAAGCGTTCTATATTAACAAAGATTGTGGGATCCCATCTTAGCCCTTAGATTCCTCCCTAAGTTTGGCCATAGCCTCATAGTACAGGCATGCTGAGTTCTCAACATCTCAAGTGAAAATAGGTTTGGTAGCAGCTGACATAAACCTTTGCTTAAAAATTAATAGCTCTGCCATTCATTTTTGGACCAAATGATCATTAGTCTCTCATGAGATACTAATATGAAATGAGAGCTAAGTGATACATCACATCTTCTTGGTGATTACTTCAAAACAGAGCATAGGAATAACAGGACATAATGGATGGGTTCACATAACATGACAGGTAACAGGTGTTTGTTGCACAAGCTGATCCATCACATCATCCAAACCCCGTTATGGTAGTTCAGTGTGGCACGTTTGGTTTTCAGAAACCACAAGCAGAAACAATGGACTGTTCTATGGTTTCTTGGCACCGTGATGGCTTGTTGTGTCATGAAAACTCAGAAAACACAACTCATCCTGGTACCAAGGCAAGCACCATAGAGCCACTAAGTTAGAATGACCAGTTGCCAGAGTAGCAAATCAGAGTATGCCACTGACAGCTGCCATTCTGCACAACTGTCAGAGGCATCCTTGCTCCCTCCTGCCCAAAGGATTGTCTTTGGGACATGGAGTGGATGACCAGCAGGTCAACCCTGGGAAATGAGCAGCAGCGCTCAGTTGATTCCCCTGCTACCCCAGCTGCTCAAGTGGCAGGGAGAAGAATCTGCTGAGAATCAAGTGGCAGCTACCCCTCTGGCAAGTGGGAAAGGGGGATGAGCAGAGAGTCTGTTGAGCAGGGCTGTTGCCAACCAAGAACTGCCACCCAGCTGATTCCCACCACTTACGCTTGTGAGAGGCTTTGCTCTGGCATGGGTGGGTGGGTGGGGGGGATCTCCAAGGTGCACAGCCCCCAACCAGGCACTGCTGTCCAACTGCTGCTAACCCCCCCCCCCCCCCCACACACACACAAGGGCTTTTATCTGGCACATGACAGAGGTATCAGAAGAGGAATCCACTGAGCAGCACAGCCTTCAGCCTGGCATCACAACCCAGTGGACACTCCCCACTTGCATGTGCAAGGGACTTCCCTCCAGTACCCACAGAAGGGCAGGTGCAGCTCCTTTCTACCATTGCCAGCTGATCCCCCCCTCCTTTTGTCTGTTAGGTACATCCATGTCAAAAACTGCAAAGTCTGAAAACCATGCAAGGCTGCTTGGCATGATATGTGAATGCAGCCAGTCTTTCACTTGTTAATATCACCAGTGGTCAGTGCAATCAATAGCAACCTGTGCTTAGGAAAAAAATATAAGAGACTTTTACAAAAAGTGGGATCTAGTTACTAGATAATTCAAACATTTTCCTAGATTGTGGTCATTTCTGATTCCTGAAATCCTTTCAGGGCAGAGACACTTACTTAGATGGATGTTGGAGGCTATATGATCTGATTAATCCTAATATACAGTGGCTTTTCCTATTTACATGAAAGCTGTTTGTAGGAAGTGGACTGGTTGCAAATTCAGCCTAAAACACGGCAAAAGAAAAAGCTGTACAATTTTGTTTAATCATAAATGAAGTTGAGCCCTAGAATGTTTGTGAAATTATATTTAGGTTGAGTGGAAGCCTTTGTTAACTTTTATAATAACTGGTGGCATTTCTTTTGCAGGAAGGGAAAAAACCTAATTGTGCATCAGTCCTCCTGCTCCAGTAGGGATTGAAAGGACTGTTGGTGTAAATCTGTTAGCTATTGTTATTTTTAAAAATATTTAAAACATTTCTACTGTGGTTTTCCTCAGAGAGTATCAAGTATCAAGGTGTCTAACTATAGACAGTTAGTTCTGAGAGTATCAAGGTGGCTAACTATAATTGAATATGAAAACATAAAAAGATGAAAAATGCAAACATAACAAAACTAAGAACAGCAGAATCAATGCAAAATGCTATAAAAGAAATTTCCAGCAAAGTTAGAATAGTTTTCCATCTGAACTTAAAAGATTTAACACCCAGATTTAAGGTCTTTTCGGCCCTCACTTCATGACAACAAGCTATTACTTAGGCAGCAAGCCATGCTAACCATACTAATCACTGCAGGTACATGCTTGTTTACAGCTTTTGTTCTTATTCATCATGACACTTCAGTATCTCATTGACTGTAATCCTCCTAGCTGAACATTGCATTAAATGTTTTGTTTTTCCTTTGCAGAGCTGATGGAGAAGTTAAACACTGTGTGATTTACAGCACTCCAAGAGGTTATGGGTTTGCAGAGCCATATAACCTATATAGCACCCTGAAAGAATTAGTCCTTCATTACCAGCATACCTCCCTTGTCCAACATAACGACTCCCTCAATGTTCGGCTTGCTTATCCTGTCTACGCACAGATGCCCTCCCTCTGTAGATAAATTCTAGGAGGGTGAAGTATAAGTGAAATGTTGTTTTTCTTGGATTTCTTTTCTACAGTTTTTATTAGAAACCAGAGGGCATTCTTTCTCCTTAGACTGCTTGTTTTGCACAAGAAGTGATTTGATGAATGTGAATTGGAGACTTAGCAGCAACAAATCACAGCTTTGGGGTAGGTGCCCTGGTGCTACCTGAAGATCAGCTGTGTTTTTATATAAGGAGATTCTCTCTCTCTCTCTCTCTCTCTCTCTCTCTCTCTCTCTCTCTCTCTCCCTCCCTCCCCCCCCCAGTCTCTCTCCCTAAAAGGAACAAGTAAACTCTCAAAAAATGCATACATTTTTGCCAGACACCTAAAAGTGAAACTGTGGAGAGAAACATTTTTGCCAGACGCCATCAGCGGAACTTCTACTTGGATTTTGTTTTTCTGAGGTATTGGTAACGTCTTTCAGTCTTAAGCTCCAGGAGAATGGGGGAAGTCTCTGTACAGAAGCTTTTCCCTGTTAATTTTAGCAGCTTCGCTGCAAGTCTGACAAACTTGCAAATGAGGGCTCTTCTTGATGTAGCATGGTATTTGATGAGAGGAGACCAAAGGAATTATGGGGAGAGTTTCAGGTTCATATTCAAAAGGATATCCTCAAAGAAATGTTGCTTTATATTTTACCAACAATAACAAAGTTTTGGTTTCAACAGCACTCCAGGTCTTCAAATAAAGAAACCAAATTGAACCCACCAAAACTTCTCTCATTGCTGGATTGAGCACTTATGGGGAAAATTGCATTGCAATCGCACACTTGCCAAAACTTGAAGAGAAAAATACAAAAGCTAAAACTTTCTTGTGTAGTTTTCAAAACTCTAACCTGACCTGATGTAACTGCACCACTTTCCCCATTATTACTTTTTTAAAACACATTTTGTTTCTTCCAAGGATGTCAGATTTTGTTTTTAAAAGATACGAAGCTTTGGAATGTAAACTAGAATGAAGCTGGCACTTGGCATGTTTATCAGATGCTAAACAATGACTATTCTATTTGAAAACGTTTGTTAAGAAAAAAAACTTTAAAAGTGCAATGGATTGCTTCTCAGTGGCTTGCTAAACCAAAAAACAAGAACAACAAGAACAACAACAACGCTATGGGTGCAGTCTATTGCTGAAACCGGTGACAAAATTACACTTTTAATGCATTTGGATTGCACCCCTAATCATTAGTCCCATTGCACAGGTTGTATGCTTACCCTCACAATTCAATGTTGGCTTACTTACCATAAGGCAAATACTTGGGTAGCTGCATTCTGTAGGACTAGTCAAGATGTATAGTGGTAGAATCTATAAGTATGTAATCAGCTTTGCTTGGTCTTCTGCCATCATTAGATTCATCTGGATTATATGTGACATCAAATAATGAAATTATAGCAAATAGTTGGAACTGGATCCACTGGACTGTGAGACTCTGTATCCTAAAAATGCTATTATGACTTTTTGTTGTCATTACATATATGCCCTTGTTTATACTTTATTGTAATTTCGAAAGATTATATTTGAGCTAGAACATTTCATAAAACAACAAGGAAAAGTGGACAGATTCAGCATAAGTCTCTCCTTTTTTCTGGTGCAGTATTTGAAGTGCATGCCAGGGATTTGGGACATCATAGATCTTTTCTGGCCCTACCCCACCTTCAGTGCCACCTTGAACCCCCAGACTGTTAGACTATTGTTTACACAAAGCAGAATGCACTATATGTGAGCATAGAAGTATTATGCAGAATATGAAATTGCTGAACAGGAAAATGATAAATCTTGAGCACTAATCTGTAGCTGGAGGGGCCAAACTAGATTGCTTGACATGTCCCAGAAGCACTTCTTTTGCACTAGTCCACCATGGCTTAAGCTAAGTACTGGCTAACCAGCTGCAGCAGCATCTTATAAAAATAGAGCAGTGGTTGTTGTAAGAACTACTTGCTAGTCTTTGGATTTGTGAGAAGATAGTGAAATACCTAATGTGTCCCTCTCTCCTAAAACCTGGAAACACTGCTTCCCCTTTAGACACCAGCAATATCTTTCATTAACTGTGGTTATAGATTTTGCCATTTTGCAAAGAGAGCAGGTACCTCTTCTAGGGACCTGACCACACTTGTACATCCTGATCTGGTATAGGTGCATTGATTTTTGCTTCCAGTCACAAGATGTTGCCTAGAGTACAAAGGCCTCTTCTCAAAATCAGTGGAATGTTTCCAAAGCCACCAGTGATAACACTTTCTATTTAAAGTATAACTGAACAATTGGCAATGTAAGAATCCCCACTGTTTTGAATAAATTTGACCTTGCTTGCCTACATAAAATATTTGGCTTCTATTTTTTGTTTTCAGAGTATCAGAAAACTAAGAACCTTATGCTTTTTTTAAAACTTTGTTTTAAATTTCCCTGTTAATGTTATCAGCTTACTTTGGTTAAGATAGTGTATATTAAATACCTATGACTTTCCTTTTGAAGTACCTCTCTGGGTTTGGGTAAATAAGTAACAGCTGCTGGCATTTTCCATCTGGTGGGATCATGCTTTTGCATGTCTTTCACCTTAGACTTTGGGATGGACTTGGCAAATGAAAAATACTTTTGAACCAGTTGAAATATGTAGCAATATGTACTTCTATTCAGTTTTAATCAAGTGTTCATGATTTAATGTTTGCCCTATAATAATTCATCACACCAGTGAAATGTTAGCTTACCTCAGGTGGCAACATTCCTAATCTCATGGTGCAAATCACTTTTGATGGTTAGGATCAGCCCTACTAAGTGTTTTCTGCCATATGAGGCTAAAACAAATGCAAAAGACAACATGACAGAAGTTAAATACAGGATTGTGTAGGGCCAAAGTTCAGAAGAGATCTGTGTTTTTTTGAAGCCAATGAGCTAGACTTCCTTTAGTAGAACTTGGTTTTTTCAGATAGCAGTTAATTGTATTGATCTCAGTAACCCAACTATGTAGATGACCCCCCCACCACCACCACAGTGTTAAAAAGGGTGGGGAGAGAAAGTATTTTCTAATCTGCACAGTTTATCTGAGGTATATTTGCAAGGATTGGTGATGATCAGTATTTTGTTTTTACACCAGAGGAAAATTGCACATCTGTCTGCATTTTCTATGGTTGTTGTGATGCACAAAGGATCAGCCAAGAACGAAAACAAACTGAACAGCCAGTACTACTGCTAACTAGTTTCTTGTCACTTAAATGTCATAAGAACAAAATTTGTGTATTTAACACTTTCAGGAAAATTTTACTATGGGAAGTGCAAAATTGATTTTTCCTTCTGTAGCAGCTTTGGTACAAAGCAGTTCTTTGAATCTCCTGCTTAGCAGAATATTAATAAAACCATAATCAGTGGATTCCTTTCTAGTGCATTAACCAGGAATCTATTTGCATATGCACACTGGAACTCTTTGTTCCTTCCCCCAACCACTCATCCACCACAGCAGTTCCTTGCACTTCATCAGAAACCACTTATGAAAGTCTCCTCAGTTTCAAAAGTGACTTGTCAAGCAATGTGAGGCAGCTATTACTAGGTTGCAAACATTCAAAAACACTTCCACATAAAGCTGGTGATCCTATCCTAAAATGAAAAGCAGCAGAGCCCCAACAAAAAAGTTATATTTTCAGGATCCTGAACTCTTAAGTCATTCCATCACCCACATCCACTGGAACTCATATTTTCGAAGAAATTAGCATGCAAAATCCATCTAGTTCCCATACTTCTAATTTATAACCATGTAGAATTTTGGATAAAAACAAGCATGGATGAGAACCATGCCTAACTACTTGTACAAGACAGCCAAATGCCAACCTGTGCAAGCTCAGGAATAGGGATAGGAGCAATTCTTTAACCTGTCTCAGGACAGGCAGACAATAGTCTGTAGGAGCAAATGTAGACACACTTAATGCTATATTAAGGGCTTCAATGGTTTGGGTCTGTAATCCTGTGCTGTCCCTTGCTATGGAAAGGCTTGATAAAGTATACAGCAACTTCATGCTGTGTCTGCTCAAGTAGCAATTTTCCTGTTTTGCTATCACATTTCTAAGTCTAGAAAAGCCCCCTTTTGGTACTTGAACAATATATTTTTGTTTGTATGTGTGTGCTTGTTTTTGTTTTTAAATTCACACTAACAGGGAGTAAAAACTGAAAGTGGTAGTGTGTGTATGTGTGGGTGGGTGGGTGTGGGTGTACAGACATGCAGAACTTTGTGAAATGACACTTTATAAGTGAGATCTGAGCAAGCATTGTAGTGTATGTTCAAGGTTTTGTGTCATGGGTTTTGAGTTATCTTTTTTTTACCCGTTTTGATTTTATTAATGTGAATTCATATATATCTGTTTTACAGTTAGGGAAGCTTCATTATATTCCTGAAGATTTACAGCAAGTATTTAATGTGTACTTGCAGTTAGAAGTAGTCAGATTTCAGGTTTTGGGTTCTTGAAATTTGCTGAGAGTTCAGCAACTATTAACTGTACTTTCATACATGGAATACATTTTTGTTTCTTCAACAAGAGTCAGTCCCTTGCCCCTGCAACCGGATACTACAGTGAAATGTGTTGGAAGATAAAATTACTTTTTAAAATAAGTAGGATAGTGACTAACAGTCCCAGGGCTGGACATGATTACACTTCTGCTGGGACCCAAAGCTAGGTCAGAGACCTACAATAACCAGCATTCTCTACTGTTCTTCCTCCTCATCCATTGTCATCTGTTCCCTTGTTTACTCTTCTTTTACTCCCTGGACTATTTCCTGCCTGCTGAAGAGTCTCAAGGATGTAGGGATGTGCCCTGTATTATGCCGCTTCATACATCATGAAAGTTGTCCCTTGCCACCATTACAACACTGCTTCCCCAACCTTAGAGTGCTGGAAAGCACACCATTGCTTAGGCACTGTCTATCAGTGCCCCCCCCCCCCAAAAGAACAGTGCTTGCCATCCTGGTTTTAGGGGCTGGAACTCCTTGACAGCTATAAACACTTAAGCCAAGCCTGGCTTCTCTTTTCTGACCACTGGACATTACTCTCATCACCTGCCTCCAATGAGGAGAGAGGGAATAAATTCCTTGTAAGCAGCTGCAACAGTGTTAGTTAATGCCTTGTGCTATGGAAGGGTGCCAGAGCACCCAACACAGCCCTTAGTTTGCATGGTGTCTTATTTGAGGGGCCTCAAACATTTACACATTAAGCAGCTACTGAGTGGATCAGTTGCCACCACACACAGGTAATTTGTGTCCATCTCCTGTCAAGTAACTTTCCTCCTTGTGGTCACAAGCCACTGCCATGAATGAGAAGTAATGAGAAGATGCACTATAGAATGGATGCAGCTCTCTTGTAAGGCTGTACAAACATAATTGCAAAGCTACCTTAACATTTATAGAAGGCCTCTCTCTATATCACTGTAATATGACATTTGGATTTAAGTTTATGCTTTACATGACCAAGAGATTCCAGTGCTGCTAAAAAAACCCTGATTTTTTTTTTTTTTTTTTGAAAAACAGCATTGTGGGCCAACTGTATGAGATGGTTAAAAGAACCAGGATCAGATAAGTTTTAAGTTGAAAGCAGCTGAGGTGTTATAACAGGATTGTGTAAGCAGTTGTTTGCTTCACTGTACCAGTTTCCTGTTCTAAATCACCAATCTAAAACTGTTCCTTGCAGGCATGCAGCTGCTACTGGTGGAACTATCACCACTGGTAAATTATTTGGATTGGGAAGATAGCAGAAGGGGAGAGTCAAACACACATCCCCCCCCCTTTGGTAGTGTTCCTTTGGCATAATTGGAGCCCACATGGATGCTTTAAACAAACCTTTCATAGATTGCCCAATATCTTGCCCATCGGCTTTGAGCTAAAACCTATGCTTGGAAGAATATGATTTGACTGAACACTGATCAACAAATAGTAGCTAAAGTTCTTGAAATCTTATGTTCTGCAGGCAGAACACCACCACAGCAAAGGAGGATTTTTTTAAACCCCTCACATCTGTTTTGTTCAAAACAGCATATGTTACTTTTCTAGGAAATTATAAAAATTAAGCACTGGCTTTTTGGACTGGCTCCATAGTTTTAAATAAGGATTTTTCTAGCAGTCATGGTCCTTAGGCAACATCCCTTGTTCCTGTCCTATGGCTACTGCAAATATTCCTGTTGGCTTTAAACTTAACTTGAAGAGCTCTATGCAGTGAATGGCACAGAGGCATTCTCTGCTTGACTGGAGAGAGTCTCACTGATTCACTGAGAAGAGTTCACATATCACAGCAAGCCACCCTGAAAATGAGCTGTGGTGGGCTGGTTGTTGTCTCCCTGACTAACAGCCATTTTACCACTTACCATAACTTGTTTCCCACTTAGTCCTCCCATATGCTCCTGGCACATACCTTCCCAGGCCTCTGCAGCACAACCTTGGCACTACTCTGCCACTATGCACACTCAGACTCATTAGCAGAGTAGAGGTTTTCAGTAGAATTTTCTTTCTACCTTTGGGGAGATTTGCTCAAATTTAACAGGGCTACTTCTGTCTCATGCAGATTTAACTTGACTGACTCTTTTAAACTTTTGAGGAAATTCTTCCAATCTGAAAGAACCAGTGTGGTGTAGTGTTAAGAGCACAGGACTGGGACTCAGGCAAGCTGTGTTCTAGTTCCCACTTGGCCATGGAGCCAACTGGGTGACTTTGGGCCAGTCACAGACTCTCAGCCCAACCTACCTCACAGGATGGTTGTTGTGGGAATAAGATTGAGAGTAGGAGGAGGAGTATGATGTAAGCTGCTTTGACTTCTGTGTAAGAAAAGGCAGGATATCAATCAAGTAAAGTGCAATAACTACTCCACTAAAGTAGTTAACATCACTGTGTTGGATTTGTACAAATCTCCCCAAAAATGGATTTGCTTGTTAAAGTTAAATTTGTGCAAATCTCCCTAAAAGTAGGAAAACAGCACATTGTCTAAGAGCCAATGAAGTAGGGGAATAAATTTATTAGTGTCATTTCAAGACATAACAGATACCATTAGTGAGATTATAAAAATGGGCTGGGAGGGTTTTATGCTGCACTTGCCAGGCAGCTCTCTCACTGTTTTAAACAACATATACTGAAGAAAATCTGCCAGAGTTTGGATGTCAAGCCATCCTAAACAACCCTACCACAAGCCATGGGCTTTTAGTGATGGCTTTAAAAAAAAACCCACAATGGGAAAGCCACACCAGATCTGGATGTCACACCAAGCCACCAATAGTGATAACCCACTGTGGCTTAGCATGATGTGTAAACCAGGTCATTTGAGTATTACAAGTAGTAATAGCTCTTGTTTAAGGTCCACTCTGATATTTCACACTGCTTGGTAACTTGTCTATATACCCACAGGAGCATTGCACTTTCGCCAATCTGCACCTCCGGGCACTTTTCTTAAAAAAAAGATAGGGAGCAGGAATTTGCAGAGTCTAAAAAACTACTATTTTAAGACATTTTCAGGGGTCAACATGCTCCCTCCTCATTCTAGGTCTGTTACTTTCAGTAGTGTTGCACCCTCATGTATTCCAGTCAGCTGTGCAAGTAAATGTGTGTGCTGTCTTTGAAGTGAAGTTATTTTGTCTTTGAATGACTGACTACAAAGAAATTTGATTCAATCTATTAATAACTTCGTAAATTTTGCTAGTTTACAGCCCCATGGGATTGTACTGGTTTGCAACCTCTCCTGCCCATTCTGAGTGTGTATGTGTACTGTATGTATATAGATATATGGAAAATAAATTCTCATACACAAGTCTATATGCATTGGCCATAAGTGGCACTGCCCTTTTGAAAATTCAATTTTACCATTTGCACTTGTTTTACCACCCCACAATCTTAATGCTGGGATCATTTTTTGTTGTACTCCTTCCCACACACCCTGAAAAAAGGTGGAGTTCATCACTAACACTTTTGTTGTACTTTTTGAATTTATTTTTTCTTACCATTTTACTAATTCGATCCATATGCAGCGTTAGAGTTGATTCAAAACAAAGTTGTTTTATATAAGACCCACTTTCTTTGAAATGCAGTAATAGTTGCACATTTTAAATACATGCAAACTACATCTAGCGCTAATGTGCAAAGGAGAGCAGTAGCATTAATAACTGTGTGTAGAAATATTTGTACCTATGTGAAAACAAGTGGGTAACTTTATGTTGAAGTTTGCCAGAACTATGCACTCCTTTGTACATCCTGCATAAGAACATTGCATTCTTGAAATTCATTTTGGTTTTCCTTTTAAGGGATGCTGTTTGTCAAAGATATGCTTCCCATGAAACAATGGGGGTGTTTTTGGTTTTGTTCTTTTTAATATGAATTCCAGCATGTAACTTTGGTAGTCTTGTTGGTATGTAAAACCTGTTCTTCTGTCATTTTATGGTGTAGTCAAATTCATGTAGTTTAACTTTTAAAAAAGAAACTGCTTCATGAGGAAAACAGTTGTATGTTAGTCATAACGTAGTTTCTAGATAAGTAATGCAACATTGTACTTGTCACCAAATGTGCTATGATCTTACTGTATGTTTCTATTTTTAAAAATAGATGGTTGAGCTTTGGAATCCCAGACACTAAGCATTCTGGCCTACTTTGCTTTAGAATAAAAATGCAATAAAAGATTGCAATAAAGCACATTTAAATGTAATGTTTTAGAAGGATGTACTGACCGCTGTTTCTAATAAATTCAGAAATACAGCCTACCTGGTATGATGTGGTGGTACAAAATGTGTTGGCTCTGTTTTGAAACTTTGGTATTTGATTTCTTAAAGAATAATTCAGAGAAGGTTTGTACTTGAATATCACAATATTGTTGAATTGCCAAATGCTTACCATTTTAAAATCCCAGTCGGCAAGCTGGTTTGTTCAGCTGAAATACCAAATTCCTGTCAAGTGCTTTCTTCAAAATTTCAAGTGCACATAAGCATGTAGGACACCAGCAGTTGCAGGGAAGAAAAGCCAGTGGAGCTGAAGAAAGTAAGTCATCAATGACACATTCCAAGTTAACACAGTGATAAAATAATCTAAAAAGGAAAAAAAAACCCACTCAAATACAATGGAATAGATGCAGATTTACACTTGATCAGCCACATATCTTTCTTCTGAGTTTCAAGAAGAATCATTCCTCTGAGAGAATACTACATGTGGAAGTAGTGTTATGATTGATAGTCTCAAAACTTTTGTCACCAGAAAAAAAACCAAAAATTACATAAAAGGTCAAGGATTGGCAAGCAAAGCAGATTTAATGGCATTACATCTCTCTCTCTCTGGCCGTGTGTGAGAAGACATTTGTAGCCTGGATGTCCTCTCGGAGGCCCAGCTTTTTCATCCCTGGCTGCTGTTATGGATGATACAGAGTTATCAAAATAGCAGCAGTATTTCTTAGCCCACAGATCAAGTTTTCCCTTCTTTGGTAAGGGAGTTTACTTATTAGATTTATATCCCACTTTTTTCTTATAAACTCAAAGTGGCTTACACGATTTTCTTCCACCTGCTCTCAATCTTACCCGCCCCGCCACAGCAACTCTGTGAGGAAAGTTGTGCTGCGAGTCTGTGACCAGCCCAAAGTCACCCAGTTGGTTGCCTGACCAAGTGGGGACTAGAGCACAGGTCTCCTGAGTTCCAGTCCCATGGTCTTCACCATTACACCACACTGGTTCTCAGAATTGCAGCAATATGATCTAGAGCATGTCCCCAAATGGTTACAACAAGCCATCTTTACCATGGATATTTCAGATTCAGATCACTAAAGGGATTTGATCCGGTCACAAGGCCCTTCACCAAAGACCCTTGAGCAAACTTATCAGTCATGAATAAGATGGGAAGACTGCTTATGGATCCATAACTGATTAAGGAATAGAAAGCTGAGAGTAGGAATAAATGGTAAATGCTCCAAAAGAAGGTGCATAAACACTAGGGTCTGTATTAGGACGAATACTTTCTAATAATACCTATTCATACATGTGAATGTATGAATGAGCAGTGAAGTGGCCATGTTTGCTGAGTGGCCATGTTTGCTGATGACACCAGACTATTTGTATACACTATTTAAAAGCAAAAGAGAGTATGAGGAGTTCAGAAAGGTTTTTCCCAAACTGAAAGAATGGCCAACAAAATGGCAAATGTGGTTCATTGTAAGCAAGTGTGAAGTAATATATGTAGGGGGCAAGATTTTCAACTTCAAGTACAAGCTGATGGGATCTGAGCTAGCAGTGATTGACCAAAAAATAGATCTTGGAGCTAAGGTGGGACAGCTTCATGGAAATGTCAAACCAATACATGTGAAAAAGGCAAATTCCATGTTAGGCATGATTAAGACTAGAATTCAAAATAAATTGTCAAGATCATAGAATCTGTGTTGCGACCACACTTGGAATACTCTGTGTTCTGGTCACTGCACCTAAAACAGGATATTGTACAATCTGAAAAGTTGCAGAAGAAAGAAAAATTAAGGTGCTGGGACACCTCCTCCATGAGGAAAACCTATAACAGCTAGGATTGTTCAGCTTAGGAAAAAAGAAAAAAGGCATGGGTATGGAGAGAACTGACCGATACATACAAAATTAAGCATGGTGTGGAGAAAGTGACAAGGAGAACACTTTTCTCCCCTTCCCATAATACTCCAACAATTGGTGGAAGAATCAGGACAGATAAAAGAAAGCACTTCACACAGTGCATAGTGAAACTAGAATTCACTGCCATAGGATGTAGTGATGGCCACCAATTTGGTTGGCTTCAAGAGGACTGGACAGATTCTTGTAGGGCATGAGTATCAACATCTACTAGACTTGATGTGATCTCTTGTATCAGAGCCAGTACCTTCATGCACACCAGTTGCTGGGGAACTTGGGCACAGGATGCTGGACTACATGGACCTCTAAGTCTGATCCCGTATGATCCAGTCTTCCTATGGTCTTATATTAAATCCTGAAGATTTGCACAGTACATCTGTTAGTACTTCATTTTTCCCGACAATTTCCTAGTGAACATAATCCAGTCAGAACGGACAAAAGCTCACTTGAAAAGCTGGGGGGGGGGGGGACTGAGCTCTCCATCCCTCTGGAAAGAAGCAATAGACCATTCTCAACCAAACCTGGTTGGAATATGCTGGGAGTCATAGTTCAAAATGTATGGAGGGCACCGTGTTGGAGCAAGACTGCAACAGAACTACTGGAGCGGGCAGAGAAAGCTCAACCCATATTGGCTTCATACATAAGAGAGCTTCTTAACATGCCAGTCTAGTTTTTAAGCAAGCAACCTAAATTTCCAGGACATCTTAAATCCCTCAGCAGTCAGCAGAGGTACTGGATGCCTTCCACATTTCAGTTTCCATGGGGCTGCTCCAAAGCATCCCTTGGGCTTCCTTGCTGTCCAGGGTGCTGAGGAAAACCAGAACAAAGAAAGCACCAGTCATCCAGGAAGACACAGAACCCTTGGTTTTCGGAGAACCCATACCTGGCACATTTGGACTCCTGCCAGTATTACATCACTGCCTTCATTTTGTACATGCTCGTTCATTAATCTGTTTCCTTCAGTTTTGAAATCAATCTACCTATTTAAAAATGTGCATAAAATCATGCTGAAATAACCTTTGGGGGTTATAGTTACACAAAGTGCACACTGTGTATTTCTAAACATACTATCCTAAAATTTTATTTGACTTCATTCATTCTGCTAATTGAGATGTATAATGAATGTTGGTACATTCTTTTCAGACAAGACTCGCATCACAAAATTCTTAGAGGTGTGAAATCCCACAGGTAACTGTGTTACAAGCAACACATTTGTCTGGGTGATGTGGATAAGTCAGCTGCAAACACACCTAGTTAAGGCTACTACTAGCACTTCACGTTCAACACTTTTTGTCTGAGGAAAAAGTGTTTATATTTGGACACTGTTCTATGCATAATAAAATAAACAGTTTTAAACCATATTTAAACACAACCAAGAAAGCCATTTTATTCCCCCACACAAATGGCTACCAAAGTTTTTAGCCCAAAGGCAACAGGAAGAATTTCATATAATTCTGCTTGCTTAGTCTGAATTATAACTTAACCTTTCAAACAATTTTCTACTGACAACTTGTTTTCCCCAGTTTCTGAATGGATACACTGCATAGAATCTGCCCACCAATAAGAATAATTAAATCTTACCAAGGACAAGTACTTTCGCTGCTATTCACTGCATGAGAATTTAAGCCCCATATCTTTGAATCCAATTCTGATTCTTGTCTACTAAGCTATAGAATATACTCTATATCCAAGAGTTCAGCATGGATGAGAAATACTTTTATATGCAGATGATAGTGCTACTTTCCCTGACAAGCATAGGTCCAAGATAACTTCTATGGAACTTTAGCTCATTATCATAAAAATCAATTACTGACAATTAACTATGCTAAGTCCAAGGTGATGGTCTCAAGGAGGAGGAAACAAGTGGAAGATCAATAACTTCCCCGTTGATAAGGTTACATCCTTTTTGATACTTGAACATAATTTTCCACTCTTCTGGCTCATTTTTTTCACAAATTAAATATGCCATTGAAAATACAGAAGCATTGAGGCTCTCCCACCTCAAGATAACCATTCTTGTCCTGCTGATTTCAGTGGGTGTAAGTAAATACTTACCTTTCCAATAGATTAAATGGGTCTTAAAATGCTTAATTTCACCTGGACTGCATTTATTGTCCCCTTTTGAGTTCACTGACACCCCCCTCAAAAAGGTCACCTTTCAGTTTCTTCTACAAGCACTTTTTGTGGGTTTCCAAAAATAAGACTGGGGCTGTTCAGACAAGAGACAGGATTTTCTAGAAAACTTTGGAGTAGCCTCCTCTAGGCTGCTATGCTGCAGTTGTTTTTCACTTCAACTCCCAGAAGCCTAATGTCTAAAGAACAGAATTCTGGAAGTTGTAGTGTGAAACATTTGGAGTGCACTATGTGGAAGAAGGCTGCTCTGAAGGATTATAAGGGCTGGCTTCATCCTTCTCAGTAGTAGCATTCTGTTCCTTTTGGACCATGCAGAATGCAACATCAGGAGGAGACCCCCTGATCCCCCCTTGTTCTCCTCAAACCCTCACCCTCTATTAGTAAGGGACACTTCAGAAAGTTCTATGACTGTATCAGTAAAGTTCCTAAAGTTCCAGCAAAGGGTTTTTTAAGCTACTCATAATACCAGAATCCAGGGTCCTCCAATGAAAGTGAAGGAGGAGAGATTTAGGACTGGCAAAAGGAAGTGCTTCTCCAACAGCATTTAGTTGTAGTATGCAATTCACTACTACAGGATGTATGATGGCTACCATGGTGGACTACTTCAGAAGAGAATTAGGCAAGTCCATGTAGAATAAGACCAACTTTGGCCATTAGTCATGGGAGCTGAATTGGAGCAATATGACTCTATACCAGTTGCCTGGGAACATTAATGAGGAAGACAGAGGGAGACCAGGTCTTGAACGTTTCACTCTGCTCAGATGGATTCATCCAATTCTGAGGAGGCTGTGGAGGGGTAGTGGGGAGCAGCTATCTTTTAGCAGTTTCAAGGTTACCTAGCGAAGCTTCTCAAGCAAAGCAAGAGAACCAGCCCACCTTGGAGAAGGAGGCAGGCCTTTCAGAACTGAAAGGAAGTGATGGAGAAGGACCTCCTTGACCCAATCAGGAGATGACAGGCAAAGCAAGCAAACCAATTACAAAATGTTCCTATCTAGCCCTCAAGTAGGAGCCACCCTGAGGGTGGAATAAGAGGCTTTTCTAAAAGGGAGGAAAGGAGGGGAAGTTTCAGTCTGAATTCTTTACATAGGCAGACACTTCCCTCACATCTCAAGGAAAATGCTACTTTGTTGTGCAACCTGTTGAGTTTTAATTAAAGAACTGTGCTTCTAAAGTTTCATCTGAGTCTGCTGCAGAGGAAAAGAAGGAGGGAGAGTCTTGCTCATGACAGGTACTATTGCACACCATGCTTGCGGTTTTCCCACTCATAACTGATTGGCCATCATGAAAAGAAAATGCTGGACAAGGTAGCCCTTTGATCTGATACATCAAGGTACACATCTTAATAATGTTCTAACGTGGATTCTTCACTGAGCAGGTGGTTAAATTAAATGGACTAAACAGCTCCTTCCAACACTATAATTCTAAGTTCCTACTTCCTTATAAAGGCAAGTTTTAAAGTATTATATTAGTGCTGGAATTCTAAATCTATCATGACTTGGTATAATATGCATGTCTTTAAAATTTTTGATAGCCATCCTTCTACCAAATGTACTGAAAATGGCTGACACAAATGAAATAATATTCAAATACTAAGAGCATCAGATAGGCTATGGCCATACTAGAGATACAGTGACCTCAAAATGTTGGTGGTCTGGAGTTCCCATCAGCCACAGACAGACTGACTAATGATAAGGCATGATGGGAGTAACAGTTCGTCATGTTTAGAGGGCCATGGGATCTGTACCTCTACTCTAAAGGGAAATATTCTACAATGGAGGCATAGCAGCTGAAAGAGCCTTCTCTTTGTCATCTATATATTTATTTTAGAATATTTATATATTATATCCCATTTGAAAAATCTCAAAACAGTTTATAACAAATTATAAACACTACAAAAACATGAAAATATTTAAAGAAGAGAATGAGTAGGAAGATTTAGGGTAAATTAACACATTTGTAAGGATCATCAAAAGCACATGATTGTTGGTCTCTCACATAGCACAGAGGCGAGGGCATACCACAGAGAAGGCCTGTTGCCATGTTGCAGCCAGATGGGACTCTGCAGGATGTGGCACAGATAGCAGGGACTCTTTGGAAGATCCCAGTTGTCAGGGAAGGCATATGGAGGAGGACACTGTGAGCTGATCTAAGAGCACAGAGGGGCTGCTGTGGGGTGGGCACACCTTTAGGTACCTAGGTCACAAGACATTTAGGGTTTGAAAAATAAGCACTAACACTTTGAACTGGGCTTGGAAGCAAGTGAATAGCCATGAAACTCTTTTAAAGTTGGCAGTACATGATCTGAAGGGGCTGCCCCATTTAGAATTCTATTCCTTTTATTTTGCTCCAAAATACTTCCCAAAGGACAATGATTGCAGTAATCCAGTCTCACACAATAATTGCCACAAGTTTGCTGTCAACTTACTTGAGTGTTGACTAGATGCATTTCTTACAAAAGTCTGATCACTTTTGAGTAAAATCTACTGATTGCCCAATAAGTGCTTTAAAAACAAACGATCACATACTTTTGAAATCATATGAATACAAAGAAGAGTTTGGTGGGGAAAGTTCTGATTATTATCCATATTATCTTCAGATATTTCAGAGTGTTTGGAGGGAAGAGGTTCAAGTCCTCAGAGTTTTAGAACCAACAAATCCTTAATCTTCTATTATTACAAACACCTAGCCTTTCACTCTCACTAACTCATCTTGCACCTCAATCCCAGAAAATCCTGTTGTAAAGTTTGAACCCAAACAAATATGTAAAATAAGCAACAATCCCACTCTTTGGTGCATACCTTAATATGGTGAAGGGTCAGAGAAGCTGAGAGCAAGGCTGCCAGAAGGTGCTCTAGTATTCATTAGACTGGTGTCCTTACAGGGTCACCCAAGATGGAACAGTCAATGAGGAAACACCAGCTAAGATGCATCCAGCCTCTCCAGGAGTAATGGTGCCATCAGCAGAGGAAGATTGTGAGGTGGGTGAAAAAACTTCTGAAGGGCAGCTACTGGGCAGCAGCAGCAGTAGAAGGCAACACTGAGGAGGATCTTTCAGAAAACCAGTGATGCTCAAGCTAACTCTGGTTAGTCCTGTGCAGGAGAAGGCAATGATAAACTAAATCTGAATATTTCTTACTTTGCAAACCCTATAATAAAGCAATCAAAAATGAAAAAAATAGAGTCAGAAGATGTGATTTCCAGGTAAGAATGCACTCAACAAGCGACTGGAGAAGAGCAAAGAACAAGTACAAAAATCAAGAATCAAAGTCAATCTGAAAAAGATCACTAAAGGAAGCAAAATGCCAACCTACTTAAATAACCTTCCTGTGGAATTTGAACACCACATAAAGAACAGATTTGATGCAATGACACCTCGTTTTTCTAACCCTAACCCTACCCTGGTTCACACTCCTAACCCAAATTGAGGGCTTAAATTTCATTGAAAAAAATGCGATTTTGAAAAAGCCATCCTTGAGTAGGTTATCTGCACTGCTCATCATTTCTGCCCATTCTAAACACATTCCCACCATCAAAATCATGCCAGGACATGAGTAGAAGTGCTGAGCTGTGTAGAAGAAGCTACTCAAGGAAGGCATTTTCAAAATCACATTATTTTCATTCGTACTTCTGACCTACATTAGGTTGAAATTTTTTATTTAAATAAAAACATACTACAAAGGTACAAAAAGGCCCTAAAATTGCAACATTACAAAAATAGAAAGTACCCCATACGTTATTTACATCCTTTCAAAATGCCAAATGTACACACATTTACAAGATTCCCAGGCTTTACACATCAAATGTACAAAAAGAACTTTGTATAGGCTTTTCCTGATAGCTTCATGCCATGTGTCTGAGCAACATGTATGAGTGATTCACGGACATTACGTTATCGGGGCATGTGCCCCACTCAACCACGGCCATAATTTCCTCCACCTACTGGGCGGCATCCTCCCTTTTTCCTCGCGGCTCAACCAAAAAATCTTCTCTTGGACAAATTTAGGGTTAGGAGTGTGAACCAGGGTAGGGTTAGGGTTAGAATAACGAAGTCGGAAGATTGCAAGCTAACGGTTTTTGGCGGGAAAGCTCCCCTCCCCCTCTCCCATAGCCTATAAAGAGCGGAGCATCCGCCATTTTGTTCAGTCTTTGATGACCAAACGTACGCCCCCATGTGGAAAAAAATTGCCACTACTAGATAGGAAAAAGATCGGCACCATGAAAAAAAGGGAAACCTTTGGTACCAACGAATATGTCCACTCACCAACTCCGAGTGGGGCTGGCGGGTGGGTTGTGTGACTGCACAGATGGCCACTTGAAGAACATCAGTTACAGGTAAGCAACCTGCTTTTCTTTGTTGTGGCCTCTGTGCATCACACATATGGGTAGATTAACAAGCTTACCATAAAAGGAGGAGGGGAGGTGTCCTCAATGAAGAACAGATGAAAGAATGGCTCTGCCAAAGGAGCAATCTTGCTGAGCCTGAACATCTAGACGATAATGTCTGGCGAAAGTGCAAGGCGTACATCATCAATCGGGACCCACGATGCAAAGGCAGATGAGGCAGCAACAGCCCTAGTCGAATGGCTTCGAGGAACTGTAGGTAATTCAATCTTAGCCAGTTGGTAGGATAAAGAGATAGTATGGACTATCCACTTGGAAAGTCTCTGCGGAGTGACTGGATCGCCTTGATCTCTGGTGGCAAATTTAACGAATAGTCTATTTGAGCGTCAAATAGATTCAGTCCTCGATCTGTAGAAGGCTAAGCAGTGCCGAACATCAAGTGAGTGCAATGATCTTTCTAACGGAGTTGACGGCGATGGAAAAAAGGCAGGTGAGATAATATCCTGTCCCATATGAAAAGATGTGGCCACTTTAGGAAGAAAAGATGGATCGAGGCGCAAAATGACCTTTTCTCTGTGAAAGTTCAAGTAAGGAGGGTCTATGCGGAGAGCGCAGAGCTCACTGGCCCTTCGGGCTGAAGTAACCGCAACAAGAAATGCTGTTTTCCATGAAACCAGATGTAAATCGACTGTTGCCAATGGTTCGAAAGGAGCTCTCGTAAGTGCTTGTAGAACAACAGAGAGACTCCATGTAGGCATTACTGGCCTGATTGATGGATTAAGATTATGAAGTCCTTTAAGAAACCTCTTAACAGCAGGTCGAGAGAAGATGGTTGATCCGTCAACTAAGCCACAATGGTAGGCTATTGCTGCCGTATACACTTTAACTGAAGACGGTTTCAATCCGGAATGGTGCAGTTCTAATAGGAACTGAAGGATTTGATGTATCGATGATGTCAATGGAGAGAACAAACGAGACTCGGCAAAGGTAGAAAATCGTCTCCATTTAGCCACGTAGAACTTCCGTGTGGACGGCTTCAAAGCAGAATCAAGGATGTGTTGGATATCAGGATGAAAGGCTGTCGGATTCAACAGATCAATCCTTGAATCCGATGGTACGGAAGGAAGAAATGAAGAGGAAACGCCGAACCCACTGGATTCGACAACAGGATTTGAACCACTTGAAGCTGTCGTCGATACCGATGGCACAATGGTAGCTATCGGATTCGCCACACTGTTAAGTTCAATGACAGTAAATCTGGATGGCGAAGCGTACTGTCCTGTTGGGTTTTGAGGTACGGAAGCAGTGGTAGATGGAGGCATTCCCTGCGAGAGATGTCGAGCAGTGTCACAAACCAAGCTTGGCGTGGCCACCAAGCCACTAAGCTGTTGGGCCTGGGGCAATTAGTATCCCCAGGCCCAACAATATACTATCTTCGCTATCACTCTCATCATAAGAGGGATTGGAGGGAAGGCTTAAAAGATCAGGTTGTTCCAGGGGATCATGAAGGCAACCCCTAGGGATCCATCCCCGATTCCTGCTCTCGAATGGTAAGCATCGCACACCTTGTTCTGTTGGGTGGCGAACAAGTCAGGGAATCCCCAGCGATGAAAGAGATGGTCGCGTGTCCGAGGATCTAGGTCCCATTCATGAGAGATGAACGTGTGCCTGCTGAGGAGGTCTGCTTGCACATTGTCCGTACCAGCCAGATGGACTGCCATCAGAGTAATGTCCCTCGGAATGCACCAGTCCCAAATTTGCATTGAAAGTCTGGCCAAAGTCAGGGACTTTGTTCCACCTTGTTTGTTCAGCTAGAAGACGGTGGCTATGTTGTCCAAAGTTATCTGAATGACCCATTGTTGGAGAACATCCTCGAAAGAGCGTAGGGCCTTGAATACTGCCAGCAACTCCAGGAAGTTGATATGATTCATGGATTCTCGATGATTCATCGTGCCTTGGGTGTATAGGCCCGAGCATATCGCTCCCCATCCCAGAAGAGATGCATTGGTACCGAGGGTTATCAAAGGACATCGTGGCCTGAAGGGTAAGTATATATTTTTTGGTTTTTTTTTTTAATAGAAGACTGAAAGGAAGGTAGAATGATAGAGAAACTACAAGAACTATAAGACCTAGAAGAAATACTGGGGCTATAACAACTGGGAGAACAATCGATAAGAAGAACAAGAACAAGCTAGACGAGCAACAGTCAGAGCGAGAGCGAAGGCGGCACAAGGCACAGCAAATGGCGGTCGCAAAGACTGAACAAAATGGTGGATGCTTCACTCTTTATAGGCTATGGGGGAGGGGGAGCAGAGCTTTCCCGCCAAAAACCGTTAGCTTGCAATCTTCCGGCCAAAGGCACTGCGCAGGCACAGCCCCCATATGTGTGCTGCACAGAGGCCACGATGAAGAACCTCGTTTTTCTAACCCTAACCCTACCCTGGTGCACCCCCCAAACCCTAATATAGGACAAATGTTTCATTTAAATTAATACAATTTTGAAAAAGCCTTCCTTCAGTACATTCTTTTGCAATGCTGATCATTTCTGCCCACTCTAAACACATTCCAACCATCAAAATAATGCAACGACACTTTGTTTTTCTAACCCTAACCCTACCCTGGTTCACACTCCTAACCCTAGTGTAGGGCATAAGTTTCCTTGAAAAAAATGTGATTTGAAAAAGCCTTTCTTGAGTAGCTATATCTGCACTGCTCATCATCTCTGCCCATTCTAAACACATTCCCACCAAAAAAAAAAAGATGCCAGGACACCTCGTTTTTCTAAGCCTAACCTTTCCCAGGTGCACCCTGCTAACCCTAATATAGTGCAAAAGTTCTATTTAAATTAATGCAATTTTGAAAGAGCCTTCCTTCTGTACATTTTTTTCCAATGCTTATCATTTCTTCCCAGTCTACACACATTTCAACGATCAAAATCATGGCAGGATACCTCATTTTTCTAACCCTAACCCTACCCTGGTTCACACTCCTAATCCTAATGTAGGGCAGAATTTTCATTGAAAAAAATGTGGTTTTGAAAAAGCTTACCTTCAGTACATATTTTTGCAATGCTTATTATTTCTGTCCACACTTAAACATATTCCAACCATCAAAATCATGCCAGGATGCCTCGGTTTTCTAAACCTAACCCAACCCTGGTTCACAGTCCGAACCCTAATAGAGGATAAAATACTACTGAAATTTATGCAATTTTGAAAATACTTTGCTTGAGTTGCTTTTTCTACACAGTTTATCACTTCCGCCCATTCTAAACACATTGCCATGCTCAAAATCATGTCAGGACACCTTGTTTTTCTAACCCTAACCCTACTCTGGTTCACACTCCTAACCCTAATATAGAGTACAAGTCTCATTTTAAAAAATGTGATTTTGAAAAAGCCTTCCTCCAGTAGCTTTTTCTGCACTGCTCATCATTTCTGCCCATTCTAAACACATTCCCACCAACAAAATCATGCCAGGACACCTCATTTTTCTAACCCTAAACCTACCCTCGGGCACCCCCCAAACCCTAATATAGGGCAAAAGTTCAATTTAAATTAATGCGATTTTGAATGAGACTTCCTTCAGTAAAATTTTTTGCAATACTCATCATTTCTGCCCACTCTAAACAGATTCCAACCATCTAAATGATGCGACGACACCTCATTTTTCTAACCCTAACCATAGCCTGGTTCACAAATCTAAACATTAGATAGGGCAGTAGTTCCACTGAAAAAAATGTGACTTTGAAAATGCCTTCCTTGAGTAGCTTTTTCTGCACATCTCATCATTTCTGCCCATTCTGAGCATATTGCAAACATCAAAATCATGCCAGGAAACCTCACTTTTCTAACCCAAACCCTCCACTGGTGCACTCCCGTAACTAATATAGGGGCAAATTTCCATTGAAAAGAGGGCGATTTTGAAACAACTTCCCTTGAGTAGCTTTTTCAGCACAGCTAAACTTTTCTGCCTGTTGAAAACGGATTGCAACCATCAAAACCAAGGCAGGACATCTCATTTTTCTAACCCGAACCCTACCCTGGTATACACACCTAACCCTAATATGGGGGTAAAGTTTCATCAAAAAGAGTGCAATTTTGAAACAGCTACCCTTGAATAGCTTTTTCTGCACAGATCAACATTTCTACCAATTCTAAACACATTGCAACCATCAAAACCATGCCAGGACATCTAATTTTTCTAAACCTAACCCTAGTCTAGGGTACTCCCCTAAACCTAATATAGGGGTAATATTCCATTCAAAGAAAGGTGATTTTGAAAAGCCCCCCTTCAGTAGCTTTCTCAGCACAGCTCATTATTTCTGCCCATTCTGAACATATTGCCACCATCAAAATCATGCCAGGACACATTGTTTTTCTTACCCTCAGCCTACCCTGGTGCAGTCCCCTAACATAGGGGTAAAATACCATTGAAAAAAATGCAATTTTGAAAAAGCCTTCCTTGAGTAGTTTCCTGCACTGCTCATCATTTCTGCCCATTCTAAACACATTCCCACCCTCAAAATCATGCCAGGACACCTCGCTTTTCTAACCCAAACCCTACCTGGTTCACATTCCAAGCCTTACATAGGGCCGTATTTCCATTGAAAATAATGTGATTTTGAAAATGCCTTCCTTGAGTAGCTTTTTCTGAACAGCTCATCACTTCTTCCTATTCTAACCACATTCCCACCCTCAGAATCATGCCAGGACACCTCATATTTCCAACCTTAACCCTACCCTGGTGCACACCCCTAACCCTAATATAGGGTAAAATATCATTGAAATTAATGTGATTTTGTAAAAGCCTTCCTTGAGCACATTTTTTTTTGTACAGCTCATCATTTCTGCCCGCTCAAAACACATTCCAACCATCAAAATCATGCCAGGACACCTCGATTTTCTAACCCCTACCCTACCCTGGTGCACACCCCTAACCCTAATGTAGGGGTAAAATACCATTGAACTTAATGCGATTTTCCACACCCTTCATTGAGGAGATTTTTCTCCACTGCTCATCATTTCTGTCCACTCTAAACACATTCCAATCATCAAAATCATGCCAGGGCATATCGTTTTTCTACCCCTGACCCTACCATGGTGCACACCCCAAACCCTAATATAGAACAACAGTTCCATTGAAAATAATGCAATTTTGAAAAAGCTTTCCTTGAGTAGCTTTTTCTGTACAGCTCATCACTTCTGCCTATTCTAAACACATTTCCACCATCATAATCATGCCAGGACACCTAGTTTTTCTAACCCTAACCCTACCCTTGTGCACTCCCCTAAACCTAATATAGGGCAGAAGTTCCATTGACAATAATGCAATTTTGAAAATGTATTCTTTGAGCAGCTTTTTCTGCACAGCTCATCATTTCTACCCATTCTAAACACATTCCAACCTTCCAAAACATGCCAGGACACCTCCTTTTTCTAACCCTAACCTAGTGCACTCCCCTAACCCTAATATATGCCTAAGTTCCAGTGAAAATTATGTGATTTTGAAGAAGCCTCCCTTGTGTAGCTTTTTCTGCACAGCTCATCATTTCTGCCCCTTCTAAACACATTCCAACCCATCAAAACCCTACCAGGACACCTTTTTTTCTAACCGTATCCCAGTGATGGTGAACCTTTTAGCTACTAAGTGCCCAAACTGCAACCCAAAACCCACTTATTTATTGCAAAGTACCAACACTGCAATAAAACCTGAAAACCAAGGTTTTAGTTTAGAAAAACAACTCACAGCCAGTCCAATCAAAAAATATATATCCTTGGCAGAGCACTGAATGGCCATGCAACAGCTTGGATATGTTGTGGCTAATGAATCGCGGCTTGTGATGTCATCACCTGGCACTGCTATTCTTTTCCAAGCATGCGCATGGCCCCTGTGTGCACTGTTATCTGTTGCTCAGGCGCTGGGGTGATGCTGGGATGACTTGGCTCATATGCCAACAGAGATGGTTCTGCGTGCCTTCTGTGGTACTCGTGCCATAGGTTCGCCTCCACTACTCTAGAGGAACCTATTGCTTTAGTATTCATAGACTTCCTCTCATTCTCAGTCTCATCTTACAAAATGAGCCAAGCAGAGGGGAGTCCACAAAAGCTCACAGAATGGGTATTGTACAATTTTCTTCCACATCAGCAGCACAGAAGCTCCTACATGTGACATAGAAGAGGGATGCTGCTTGCAGTTGTGCGGTGCTCCAGCCACATATTACAGCTGTTTGGGCTGCTGCAGGTGATGTAGAAGCAGGATGCTGCTTGCACAGTGCAAGGATCCAAGCACCCTGCAAACACTGGTCACACTCACTGGGAATGCAGAGTTAGAGCTGCTGCAAAGCAGACTAGCATCTGGGGACCCAGGCCCAGGTAATCCAATTGATTCCCCCCACAACCCTAGCTAGAAGACCAACAAGGGTACATACTATCTATCCAGGATAAAGTAAAGATAAGGTGGAAACACTGTATGAAAAAAATATCCAGATGAATAAACAGATGACAGATTCCTTCAGAGGAAGAACCTATGAGGAAGAGCTTGCAATATAAATTGGTGAAATGTAAGCAAATGAAAGGGATAAAACACCTGAGAAGAAAGGGAATGAACAGAGCTATTCCAAGCTACAGAAACTGAATCACTCAAAATCCCAACAAAAATATGCCAGCCAAGAAGGAAAACAAAGCAATGGCCCACAGGCTGGAAACATTTAATATACATTCCCAATCCCCAAGAAAGGAGATGCAAAAGAGTGCATGACCATAGTACCATTGCATTAATATCCTAGGCAAGCAAATAATGCCCAGGGTGATGCAAGAAAGAATTTTACTCTATATGGTGCAAGTAATGACTGACATTCAAGCTAGATTCCAAAAAGCAAGAGCCACTCAAGAACATATCACAAATACACAAGGGATACTGGAGCACACCAAAGAATATAAGAAGAAAAGCAGCCTATGTTTTATAGACTACAGCAAAGGCTTTAGACTGTGTGGATCACCAGAAGCTAGGGATGGTTCTAAAAGAAATGCATGTGTCTCAGCACTTGACCATCCTGATGCATAACCTGTACTGTGGACAAGAAGCTCTTGTTCAGATAGAATAGAGAAACAGAAAAGTATACTACAGGCAAAGAGACCAGACAAGGGTGCATTTTATCTCCTTGTCTGTTCAATCTGTACACAGAAAGTATCATAAGGAAAACTAGATTAAGATCAGAAGAGGGAGGAGTGAAAATTGGTGGAAGATTGTTTATCCATGCCTTGTAAACCAAAAACAGCGGCTCTCGAATGCCTCAGTTCACAACCGAATCAGGTCGCAAACAGAAATTTCCGAAATTTTTTTCCTCAGGTCACAAACTCCGCATCAGGTGGCGATCGCGATCACACCCATCTTCCCTGCATGGGTGCGATCGTGGTCATGCTCAGTGGGGGGGGGGGGGGGATGGCCGCGATCTTTGTTGTTCTTTGTCACTTTGCTTCAAAGTGATTTGTGATTTAAAAAAAAAATACGTACAGAACAGATTAACCTTATTTACATTGAACCTTATGGGGAAATTTGCCTTGGCTCATGACCAATTTGGGTCACAATCAGAGTCAAGGAACGGATTAAGTTCGTGAGCCAAGGTACCACTGTAAAATTTCAGTAAATTATTAGGTTTTCAACCATTGTTTCAGCTGAAATAAGGCACCACTTATTAATGATTTGCAATGTGCAAGTTTGTGAGGCTTTGAAAGAATGTGAGAGCACTTTGAAATTGTGTGTGCCTTAATCTCATAGAAACATAGTGGGAAGTAATAGCCTCTAGCCTAGATTTGCACTTACAACTTTAAAATACTAAAATATCCTTTCCTATCCCTAATAGGTCAGCATTCTATCTGAACTGTCCTTTGGTGGCAAAAGGATTACATCTTTTATAACATTAAAAGTAGATATGGACAAATTAGACCAACATCAGGCCATGTCACTTTCAAATGTGTTCATTGTAAAATCCATTTGTCCCATTAATGTGTTACTTTTAAAAACTGCACAAAATGTTTACTTCAATATGTATCTACTAGGGCTGTGTTTTAGTAAGTTTTATCTGTTTTTTTCTTCTTTTTTCCTTAAGAGATGATTGCTGCTCCAAGTGGCTGAAAAGCCAGTCTGCTGCCATGACTGCCACTGCTTGTTAGCAGCAATGGCTGAATAAAGCATACTGAATCCAGAAAGTGAGGGACTTGACAAACTTTACTGATTAATAAACAGATGGGTGAAAACCATAAGAATGAGAGAGCAGGTCTTACAGGCAGTTTACATGACGCTTTGACTAAGGTCAAAATGCAGCCGCTGCCACTACTAAACCTATTGAATACAACAGTCTTTCAAAATGAAAAAAGAATCCAGGCTAAAAGGGAAAATTATCTGGCTTCTGGCTGCTAGGCAACATCCCCACACACCTTGTGACATCCATTTTGTGCCCACAGCTCTCAGATAATGCAGAGTTATCAATTAGCCCTGCACCCAGAGTGCCCCCTGTTATTACACCTAACAGCTGCTTTGGTGTGATCCCCTGCTAATGCTACCTTAACATCACAAATGTTCAAAATGGGGCTGCAAATGCCCCTGGAAGTGACAGGACATGATGACATACTGCACCTCCCAGGGATGCTGTGTGTTTGGGTGAGGGTAGAGGTTTTTGAATCTCTTGAAGATGCTATTGCCTGAAAAAAAAATTAGCCCTCAGATCAGTTCATAAAGTTTTTTCAGATGTGGATTCCAGGGAAGAACCGTATTCTGATCCACACATTGTACCAAACAGATTCCTCAAACATTCCTAATTGCAAGATAAACGTTATATCCCAAATGAGTGAAAGCTAAACTATTGTGAACTCTGAGAATTAGCAAAAGATGCCAATGTTGTATATCCAACAGGGATTGGTAAATGATATCTTGGCTCCTCTCCCCAGGAAAAAAGTTGTTCACAGCCCTGCTAGCTAGGTGCAAACCCCTCCTCCTGAAAAGCCTCCTCCATTCCTTTATTAGGCACTAGGCAGCAGCCGAAGCAGACAGTGAATTAACATTTCCTAAACATGATGGGCAGACACAATAGAGCTTTGGTTAGCTCTAATCAATATATGCAAATAGAGGCCCCTCCTGGCATCTCCATTCTATCAGTGGGCACAGATGAAAGTGCAAGTAATTAAGAGCTTGCTCCAGTGATACTGAATCGAAATCAGCTTAATGAGAAATTGTCAAACTTGAAGCCTGTTGGGTAAACTGTGCATCAGAGAAGGTGGCCTAGCATACCAAAAGTAAGCCTATCACCACTGATGACTTCCCTGTGGGGGACTTCCACAGAAGACAAGCTGGGAACTTTTGAGGTCACAATTTATGACTCATGGGGAGAGATGCTGTGTCTTTGCACCCCTGCTGATATGTAGATCTAGTACCAGCCATAATCTTTCCTTAGTGAGAAAGCAAAACAGCTAAGAATGGTAGGGCAACCCAAAGCATTGACTAAATTCCAAAGAAGTGAAACATCAGAAAGGGCTGTCTAATGGCCAAATGAGAGATTTGCTGCTTTGATGGCTGCCTAGTAGACAGTGCATGAAGAGACTACTAAAACTGTTCCTGGTATAATAAATATATACTCCTTTTTCCTTTTACTGGCACTGAAAGTGTTTCTTATCATGCACTGTAAAGTAGCAAAACATCTAGTGGCATTGTAGGCACTTGACATGGGACCATGACATGCATTCACATGTATATGTGTGGACATGTATATATTAGTTGTTGGCATCTTTTGGAGGACCAGGGGACATTTTTATCACACCCTTTTGCCACAGGTCACACTTTCCACCCTTGGTGAACAAAATGTATTTTTACAATGGCATGCACAGTGGTTGTAGCATGTCAAAATCATCAAAATCAAGAGCAATGCTGCCAAGAGGCTAGACTGTCTCACTGAGCTGGTCACCTAAGCAGGATCACCCAAGGCGGAATACCCAAAGTGGGGACAACAGCCTAGGATGCATTTGCGCTCTTTCCACAGACAACAGCAGTGTTGGTTCTCCATGGTGATTCATGGTATCCAAACATGCCACATTTCTCCATGCACTCTCACACACAATGACAAGCCACTGCAGAAATAAATTTAAATATGAATTGTAAATTAAATATGAATTTAAGTATTTGAATTTAAAAATGCTTGTAGTACAGTATTCCCAATCATAAATGTATGGCTATTAAAGCTAGACAGTGAAGAAAGCTGGCAAGAAGAAACATGGTACTGGAGGAGAGCTTTGCTAATACCCTGGATGAACAGAAAGATGAGCAAGAGATCAAATCAAGCATACGAGTAGATCAAATCAAGCCACAGCTTTCCCTACAAGCAAAAATGACAAAACGGAAGCTCCACACTTTGAACAAATCATGGGAAGGCAAGACTCAGTGGAGAAGACAATCATGCTAGGGAAAGTTGAAGGCAGAAGAGGCAGAGGAAGACCAAATATGATATGGATTGAATTCCTAAAGGAAGCCACAGCCTTGAACTTAGAAGAACTGAGCAGGACTGTCATGGTCAGGCCATGTTGGAGGACTTTCATTCATGGAGTCACCATAAATTGGAGATGACTTGATGGCACATAACAAAAATAACAACAACAAACATGAAGAAGATGAGGCTGCAAATAGTAACCTGAGTTCAGTTCTATCTTTACTTTCATGAAGAAATGATTTAACATCATTGGATTTACATCTGGGTGGATATATATAGGATTGTATAAGTGAGTACTATTATTTCCCCAACACTTAATTAAATCTTGTTTTCTGAAAGTTTAAATGTCAACTGACAAACAAAGTAACAGCAGATTCCTTCCTCTTGTAATTCTGTGAACCAAGATTCCCCATGATGCTGAACGGGGAGAAAAATAAATCTTTATCCGTTTCTATAAAATGCAGTACCATTCAAAACATCTTTTACTCACTACGCTTGACTCTTGAATATTCCATGACTTGTTCTTGACAGAAAGAAGAAAGGAAAGGAAAGGAAAGGAAAGGAAAGGAAAGGAAAGGAAAGGAGAATGGTGACTGGAAAGGGTGAATGGAGGGGGAATTCCTTTCCTTGGCATCTCCAGGTGGCATAGGAAAATGACTAACTGAAATTCTGGCACACTGATGATAAGCACTGTCAATAACCCCAAGATAGACAGACCAATGGCTTGTTTAGCATAAGGATGCTTCCTCCATCCCTATGAGAGTGTCATTAGGCACTCTGCACATGCCCTCCCCAGCACACTTCCTGGAAGATGACATCATCTCACCCTAACACTCCTTTTTGTATAATCTGCTTGCAGCAATGTGAAAGAAGTTAAATGTGTGTGGGGAAGGAGTTTGTGGGGCCTAATTAAATCCTTTGTTGTGCTGAACACACTGAGCTTCTATAGAACCCATAAGTTCCAGAGTGGGGCAATAAAATGTGATACTTTTTGATATACCATTATTCCACATGGAAGTCTTGCTGCTTTCCCTCTCCGTCTTCCAACTTTCATTGCAAGCAAACTCTGAAGAGTGAGTTCTTTCCCTTGCAAAGAACCTAAGGACCATACGTTTGATATATAAATTCACTCGGACTGTGCCACCATACTTACAATATGATGTCAGAGGTGATGTTTCATAACTAACCGTGCTATTTAGCAACTACACACAAACTCTCCGGCAGCTGGTCCCATGAACATTGTTTTACAAATTTGTTCAGAATTTTTATCCCAGCTTTTCCTCTCCATTCAGGGCAACTAACAACATAAATTTAATTGTTAGGATTTTAGCAGCAATGATGGCAGAAGCAGGGATGAGGGTATATGAATGAACCCCCCATGTGGTTCATGGGCCACATTTTGCTCATCCCTGGCCTAGACAAATCTCCCAGAACACTGAGAAGTGTCAGGTGCCGCTGATACAAAGGAAGATCTCACTGCAATGGAGGTGATCTTCGCTCATGACAGTGGGAGATCACTAACTTTTTCATCATCCCCTTTCATGATCATTAACTTTTTCATGGGAATGTGCTTTTGAAAACATCTCATCTAGGTAAAACTGATTTTCAGCCAAAGTCTTCACACAAGTCAAGGCAAAATTGGGCATGCAGTGTATTCCATTACTTAAGAATGTAAGAAGAGTCATGTAGGATCAGATCAAGGGTCCATCTAATTGAACTTTCTGTTCACACAGTGGCCAACAGTGCCCCACAAACAGGCTATGGATGCAACAGTTTCTCCAAACCATGTTTCTTCACTTTCTCCAAACCATGCATAATTCTATACACCTTTTCTTGGCTCCCTTTACTTTCTTTCCAAGCTAAACAATCTTAGCTTTCTAACCTTTCCTCACAAGAGAGTTACTCCAGCATCTTGATCATCAACATTGCCATTTTCTGCTTTGCAATATCCTGTTTTAGGTTTGGTGACAAGAGCTGTACCCGAGTGAGGTCATACCAAATATTTGTATAAGGGCAGGATGACTTTGGTGCTTGCATTCTCAATGTCCTTCCTAATTATGCCTAACACAGAGTTTTCCTTTTTCACACTGGATAACAGTTTCATCAAGCTGTCCACCCCAACCCCAAGCCAAGATCTCTTTCTTGGTCAGTAACTGCCAGCTTATACTTGAAGCTGGGATTTATTTTATTTTATTTGGCTTCAATATGCATTTGTTTACGTTAGTTTATATGGAACTGCATGTACTATTTGGATGCCCATTTCCCCAGTTTGTTGAAAACTTTTGGAGTTCCTCACAGTCCCTTTTGGTTTTAACAACTGTACATATTTTGGTGTCATTGGTAAACTTGCCTAATATCCTGCTTACTGCAAATTCCAAATCATGTATTAAAAATTGAAAAGCCTTGGTCCTAATATAGATACCTATGGGACCCACTGTTACATCCCTCCATCAGGACAGAATATGGTTAATTCCCACTCTCTGCTTTCTACACTCTTTAATCAGCTTCTGATCCATAAGAGGACAGCCCCTTTTATTCCATGACTGCTAAGTTTGCCCAGGAGTCTTTGGTGAAGGACTTTGTCAAAAGCCTTTTAGAAAACCAAGTAAACAGTATCTACTGAATCACCTCCATCCATGTGCATGCTGGTTGTGATGGCGCTGCTCGGCTTGTGGCGCTGCTTGGTTTGTGATTGGTCATGTGGTCGCGCACTGAGTGCGGGCAGCGACCGTTATGTTTCGTTACATAACTGAAGTGTATGGGTGTGTGTACAGTGATTGACTATGTGCAAAATGTAAATAATTTCTTTATTTTAAAAAAGTTGGTGAATTGAAAATCTTTTTTTTAATTTTTAGTGTAAAAGTGTGACCCCAAATTAAAAAATGAAAAAAATTACTAATAACTTCTCAGTCACTAGTCCTGCTAATAAAAAGGCCAGAATATTAACAGACACGACAGAACACATAGATACTAACAGCAGGGAAAGGAGTCGAGAAGATTTGTAGGACAAGAATTGGACAAACTTTGGAATTTACTATGAACATTTGCCTTAAATACAATAAATTAAATTTATGTTAAGAACTGAATATATAATTTTTTAAATAAAAGATTAACAAGATGTGAGTTCTGGCACCTTTTTTCTTTCAAAAAAAGCACTGGCTATAACCATTGTGTGGAACATTAACAAAACCCCCCCCAGTGCTTTACTCTAACTTTAACTCCTGAACATCTACCAATTCTTGGTTAAAGAAACAACTTCATCCTCCTTCATTAGCATCTATTCATCCAAAGCAATTTGTTACAGTTATACATTTTGGGATAAGTTAAAATCAGTTCCAGCCAGATACCTAAATAATTCAATCCAATTGAGTGCTCACTAACTAATGATTTTCACTGGATTCAATAGGAATCACTCCCTATCAAATGTGCTTAAGTACTGAAGGCATATAGAACTAAAATAGCATGTGAGTTTTCAAAGCAGGATCCAAATAACCTACTGAATACATTTCAGCCTATATGCATGTATACATAGATATTAACTTTTTGCAGTGTGCATATAAGTGAAATTAAGAAAATGAACAACCATGTTGGATCACACTGATCTTGTTTCTATCAGCTAAAAACTCTGGTTCACAACAGCCACTTTCACAGAGAGAGAAAGAGTGAGTGAGTGAGTGTGTGTGTGAGAGAGAGAAAGCAAGAGCAAGAGTGAGAGCACGAGTGCAGAACTCTGATTCAGAAAATCCCCAAAAAATGAAACACAAACATTTCCCTAAGTGACACTCAACAAGCATTTCAGTTTCTTCTGTTTTTGTAAATCAACTAAAAAAGCAGACCAATCTGGTCAAACATTTTATTTTGAACTAGCTCTTCTCTGTAGTGATTCACTGGATACTAAAAGGCACTTTTAGAATTGCTTGGGAAAATGCCAATAGACGAGAAAGAAGCAATGTATTTGATTGGGCAAATTTGTTTGTAGAAATAAAAGAAAACCTAAACTGACCTTTGAAGTTTCATTAATCTCTTCTTCCGGCTAAAATGAGTAGAACACAAACCAAAAAAGGAAAAAGAAGTCTGCGTTGGACTGGATGGCACATCAAAGGCAAGAAAGTACGTTGGTTTGGGAAGATCAGTTAATAATATAATTAAGAGCAATGGTCTGTGCCTTCCTCTGCAAGGGAAGATGACCTTGTTCATTAGGCAGATGTTTCTTTTGCTTGTGCCCCGATTTGAACTCCACAGAATCCTGCTTTTGAGTAGAAAGCAGGGAAAGCCACAACAAGGTTACCATTAATGTCAGTGAAATACTAACTAATTTCATTACTGTGTAAAGAGCTACAGAGGTACAATATGGAAAATATAACTATGCAAGATTTTGCTTTTTATTGATTTGCAAGATCTACTCTGTGATGGAAGGACACCTATATGCATACACAGTCACACACATATTTCAGTGATACTATTTCAGGGCCAAATATAGTCAGTCTGAAAGAACTTCATTGGCTACCAGTTGTGACCCAGACCCAAATCAAGGCAATTGTATTGACATATAAAGCCCTAACCGGTTTGGGGCCCAGCTATCTATTTTTTTTATTATTTTTATTTTTTTTATTTATATCCTGCCTTTTTCCTACAAAGGGCTCAAGGCAGCTTACATTATCTCTCCTCCTCCATCTCATCCCCACAACAACAACCCTGTGAGGTAGGTTGGGCTGAGAGACTGTGACTGGCCCAAAGTCACCCAGTTGGCTCCATGGCCGAGCGGGGACTCGAACCCAGATCCTCTGAGTCCCAGTCCCATGCTCTTAACCACTACACCACACTGGCTCTCTAAAGAACTGTCTGCACCCATATATACCTACCTGACCCCTTAGATCAGCTCAGGAGGCCCTTCTACAAGAACCACCCCTCAGGGACATGAGAAGAGTGGCAACTCGGTGAAGGGCCTTTTCCACTGCTGCTCCCCATCTTTGGAACTCCCTCCCTAGGGAAATTCACCTGGCACCATCTTTATGATCCTTTCAGTGCCAGGCAAAGACATACCTTTTTAGGAAATTTTTTAACAGTCTGAATGCTGTGTCCCTATTTATATTGCTTTTATAGATGTTTTAATTGTTATGTTTTAATTGGCTTTAATGTGTTTTATTTTGTTAATATGTTTTATGCATTGTAAGTTGCTTAGGAAGGCCTTGGCAGTTATAGGTGGCCTATAAATACACATATGAACGAACAAACAAACAAACAAACAAACAACTGTTGGGTAGATTTCAAGCTTGCAAGACCAACTTTGCCTATTTTCCTAGGACTCCAAAATCCTGCACCCAGAACCTCATGCAACAGACATACACTGAGAACAGGCCTGAGCAATTAATGGCCCTCCATAATGTTTTGGTCTGCAATTTCCATCAGTCATAGCCAGCATAGCCAATGCTGGAGAATAAAAGGAGTTGCACATCAAAACATCTGGAGGGGCTCAGGTTTTCCATCCTCAGTTAGAATTAAAGAATTATGAGCACAGCAATGTGTGAACTAGAGCTGGGAAAAACTCACAGTTCTTCCATACCAAAATCCATTCTTTCTTACTCCCTTAATGTTGCTACCATTGTTAACCAGTTGGGAGCTAGAAATTTCTCTTAACTTGCTGAAAATCACCCAGACATCGACTGTCTGCCCAGCCCTGCTTTACATGTCACTAGCGTTAACATAGTAAAGATTGTCACCATGTGCCAAAGAGTGGCAGTTTAGGCCACTATTATTTTCCCTGGTTGAGCCACAGAGGAAGGTCCAGTTTCATCACTAGATCTAGTGAGTTTATTGCATGTGCTCACCTGGCTCCAATAATTGTCATGCCTGCCCTGGAAGGTTCTTCTTGCAGCCTGGTCTCCAGTACCACAGTTGGGGAGGGCCTGTTTTTAGCTCAGGAGATCTCTTCCCCCAAGGAAATGGAGTACACAACCAGCCAGACATCAATTCCTGGCAGACCTTGGCTGTTCTATCCCTACAACAGGAAAGTTTACACTGAAAGTCCGAGAAAGAAAGGTCTCTTAGCTCTGGAGCCAAGATGTTAACTCAAAGGGAAAATCTAGACACCCCCAACAAAGGAGCAGTGCAGACTACAATCTGAGACTGCAGTAGACTGAAGGAGCTCTACTCAGGAGCAGGGCAGTGTGGGCAACCACCTCCTGCCTGCAGCTGTGGGATAACTGTGTGACTCAGCCAAGCCAGCATCAAAGGCTGGCTTAGAAGGAAAACTGATACTGGAAAGCAGCATGTTATTTCTAGTTGTGGTATGCCTGCTTGGTTCTTACCTCTTAATTGTCACCTGTTTCCAACTCCAAATGCAGAATTGTGGGCCATTAGGGGAGGAATTACCCAGACTAGCAACCCAAGAAAAAACCATGAGTAAAACCAACTAATGGTGCTTCCTTGGATTGTTTACCACTGAACAAACAGCAGTCACAGTCAGTGCACTTATTGCTTCCATTTGTCCATGACTAGCCAGTGCTTGTTTAAATCCAGTGTAAATGTGCTAGGTGAACTGGGTCACATCTTTTTACATGACAATCAGTACTCTGACAGAGTAATGCTAATCTGTTGCAGCAGACACAACAAAGAGACGGCTAACACCTTGAAGATGCTTCATGGATCTTGAAATGTAAGTGTAAACTTGAACGAGCTGCACACAAATGTGATGAAGCAGACACCAAGGCTACATCTGATGCAATGAATTCTAGTCCACAACATCGTATGCAGTAATGAGTTAACTATTCTTTGAGGTACTATAAAAACTGTTTTTATTCTGGTAGTGTGAGAGCCAGTGCAGCATGTGTATGGTGGTTAAAATGTTGGACTGGGAACTGAGGAGATTCTAGGACCTAGTCCTTGCTCAGCTATGAAGCATACTTAGTGACTTTGCACTAATCACTCACTCTCAGGCTAACCTACCTCACAGGGTTGTTGTGAGGATAGAATATTGAGGAGGAGGACTATGAAAACCATCTCTTTCCTTAATAGAGGAAAAAAGGGAGGATGCAAATGCAACAGAGTAGTAGTAGCAGTAATATTAATAATAATAGTCTGTTTGGATTAAACATAGTAACATAAGTGGCTGTGATGTACTGGTAGGCTGAAGTGACAGAATGCAAGTGACAGTCCAGCAATCCCTGCAATTACTATTCCTTTTCCAAGAACTGGGGGAGGGATCAGGGTTAAGGGTCAGAGATAGGCTCTAAAGTCATGCTGTTCACAGGAGTGGTTCACTTATCAACACGAATCCCATGGGATCAAAGGAGCATGCACTCCGAGGTAGGCAGAAGAGAAGGCTGAGAACAGGGATCCAACAGGTGGTGACTATGGGAATATTGTTTTGTACATCTGCCAACCTGTATAGCTAGGGAGAAGCAAAGTGAGAAACAAAGATGTCATCGGGGCTGGAAACTTCCAGATACAAGAGTGGGGGTAACTATTTTGCTATATCATTGCTTCTACCCTTTCAATACAGAAAAGGTGGCTACTAGGTATCTACACCACTTGGATAACCAGTCAGTATTTCTTCTGTGCAATTTGTCCCAGCCACCTTCAACAATACCTGCCTGTCCTGCTGCCGCATATACTAATATGATTGGGTCAGGAGACAGTGTTAGAGAAGCAGAGAAGTAATTTCTTCTAAAAGAAGAAACATCTCAAAGGGGGCAACATGCTGTTTAAAATGGGCATAAATTTACATAAAATAAATACACAAATCAGGGTGTCCCAATTTCCAGTTTCCCAAACATTGGCAAGCTACCAAGTGTCCATTATTTTGCAGATGCGCCCCTCATTTTGAAACCCCATAGAGCACAATAGATGTCCCTTATCCAGCTACCAAACAGCTCAGTTCAACAGACTAAAGCACCCATGTGTTTCTGAATGGTTAATCTGGCAACCCTAACAACAGGTTATATTTATAGTCCTCAGCAAGGAGCATTCATTGGCTAGTTCCCAAGAATTTGGATTTTAAACTGAAAGGAAAAAAGAGACCTCCCCCCTCTCTTCCTCCACCCCAACACAATGCAACTGGGAGGGAAGCACGAAGAGGAAGAAATAGCTGACACAGCACAAAGAAGTGCGTTTTCATCAGATCCTGTGAAAACTGCTTAGCAACCTGGCCTGCTGGCTGCACACGGGCCCAGCCGCTGAACCCTGTGGAATCCCTGACACTCCTGCCTCCAGCGCCTAGCAACCAGCGCAGCCAGTGACTGCGCAGCACGTTGCAACCCCTTCTCCTTCACCCAGCCCCTTTCAGCCTACGTGCCAGACACGCCTGCATCCGAGCCAAATTAATCCCCCTTCTTGGAAAGCGAGCTGCTTTTGAACGACAGCGCTGGAACAGTTTCCGTGTGAACAAGGCAGGCTTGCCTCTCCCCTCACCCCGCTCCTCTCTCTCTATACGCTGAAAGAAAACGAAAACTATAGGTGACTCAGAAGATGGCAACAAATCCGGGAGCATTGCGTGGCTGTTGCTGTGACCAGTCAGAAAGCCATGGTAACAGCAGAGCTGAAACCTAATTCAGATACGCCTGGGGAGGGTGCGCGGGGAGTGGGGAGACAGCCTGCAAGGACCACGTTATTAAGCGTGACAGTTTTGAAAATTTACTCACTCAGGACATGCAGCTGGAATAGAATGAGTGAATATTTCTACCATCCCCTCTGTATGCCAACAGTGGCTGAAATGATAGACGTCTGGTCTGGGCTCACAGAGAGGAGAATGCTGGAGCAAACTCAAAACAGAGATATAAATGACCTTGCCACTGCACTTCCTCTTTCATATGACATGCAACTTGTAGGCATACACTTGTAATGAGAAATGACAGTCTTATGAGACCTTTAATCAGAGGTGTGGTGTGCACACAGTGGATTTATTTACTTTGCTCTTACCAAAATGGGGAGTAGCTACTTTTAAATATGTAGCTCAAATGCTCATGACAATCTAAAAGAGGATACTTTATTTTTACAGATTTATGTTTCCAAAACTCACAGGAACTTTCATTACAGAAGAAAATAGCTTGGTCAGTATACCCACACTTTACCATATCAGCCATTCTCATAGGCCTCAATAACAGATAAAGACAAAAGGGTGAGGAAATGAGCATTTGCCAAATAATGAGGCATGGTGGTGCTTTGAAAATGGCAGAGCAGAGGCCTGGAAGACTGTGTGACCAATGGTGCTCAGGTGCTGATGGTAGCGTTCAGCTGTGTTCAGCTTCCTGCTTTGTTCCAGAAGCATACCAAAATGGAATGGGCACAAACTGCCCTTGTGTGGCCCAGCCTCAGCTCCTATTTTAAGCATGGGGCATAAGACCCTCTGCCCACATTGTCTACATAGACCCAAATTAAGGCCTTTTGATGGGTGGTGATGGCGAGACCAAACAGTTTAGTGGGCTTGAACCACCCCAGTTAAAAATGCTTTTGGATGTCATCCCCACACTTTATGTGTGGCACCAGGCTTCCTTACATTTGCTGCTGACAATGGTCCCCAAAGTCTAATCAACTTTAAAACAAGGTGCATAACTTGTGTTAAAACAAAAGTGGCCTTTTTTGGCTACTATCATGGTTTGCTGACATTTGATGGCAAAAAAATTCAGTGATGTGCCCCATGGAAGGTTCCAGGGGATGGAAACTGGCTCTTAAAACCCCTAAGTACTCCACCCATGCCTTAAGAGTTTCCAGGAGGAATCAGAAATAATGCTTTCAGCAGAGAGTGTTTGGAAACTATGCCCTTATTTCACTGGATTCAAAGAGAGTAATTCAAAAGGAAGTTGCTGAAAAACTGCCTGGGTTGCCTTATGGGGCATTGCTGCTCATATGAAATCTGGCTTTGGGACCCAGTGGGTTCTTTACTAAGTGTTGTAAAGCTTTTATTTCTGGACCTATGAGGCATACAGCTCTTTCTGAGTAAGTAGAGCAGTAAGGTGATCCAAACAGAAAGCAGAATACTCTGGCCCTGGAGACATAAGACATGTGCCAGAGTAAAGCACAGAGCCAGTAGCAAAGAATTGTGAGAAACTATATGGGACCCTGGATTAGAACTAAGAGATGCCCAAGAAAAAACATGAACAGAAGTTCTAACAAAAAGGCAAAACCCTTCAAACTACAAGGGTTTGGAGCAAAAGGTGCAGAAGACTTGATAAGTTGTAATGGTGGATCAAAAAATGAAGATACAGTAATCTGGTTCTGGAAAATGAGAAGCAAGTTCAGGCAGGCTCCATACCCCTTGATTAATTTATACCTAGCTAGCTATACAGAGAAGCACAGTATAATATTCAAGACCAATGCTGAGGTAGTGTGGGAACTTGTTGACCTGCCTGGCTGTGGGAAAACTTCAGGATTAGACCAGATTTCCTGACAAAATTCTGGATTAGCTAATTCAAATATTTCCTCATTTGTTAGTCATCCAAGTGTGAGCATAGCAATTAGATAAGTAATTCCATGTGTCTGCACCTACAATCAAGATCCATAATCAAGATACACATACCATGTAATATGCATATACCATGTGTGCAGAACCATTTTGTGTGTGGGGAGGGGTCAGAATGCAGTTGCTGGTGTGGCTACAACCACTGATATCATCAACTGCATATTTCCTCTGCGTTGGGACAGGCATAGAGAAAGGGGCTTGGCCATCCTGGGAAAAGCAGCCATTCCCCTCAGCACCAGAAAATTTCAGGCATCACAGTTCACACACTGCCCCCTTGTAGTAACAGATGCATGAAAGAGGACTTGGACAGCATCCACTTCCCTGCTGCTATCCCCAGTCAAAGGTAACAGGAGGCATTTCTCCAGGTTGTGGGGCTGGAGGAACCCAGGGCAGCTCTGCAGGTTGGATTAGACTTGTGGGCCAGAGGTTCCACATTCCTGAAATATACTGAAGCTTCTATCCTCTGTGACAGTTGAGAGCATAACAATGCCTATGATTCACTCCAGGACTCCCCTTGATTTGATGTTAGCTCCTTGTTGATTTAGCTCGGCCCTCAGCCTGCTGTCAATTATTTCTCTGTCCTTTCTTATTGGTTAGCTAGCTTGTTTACTGCCCAAAGGCTTTGATTGCCATCAATCCACCCACCATACTTATGTAGCCACTGTGTTCTTTGCACTCTGACCTTTTCATTGAGGCTACTTGAGGGTCACAGCTATTGCTCAACACTTGTACAGAGCACAAGGTAGTGGGAGCCTGGTTTAGCTCTTGCAAATCTCTGCCTCTGCCTTCATTATCCACCAGGATATGCAATTTTAGAACAAAAAGGGTAAGTAAGCAGGAATCCATGAAGATAAGGCTGCCAATACTTTAATAACCATATACTATGAACAGCAAGCATAAGGGTTTGTTAATAGCCCACAGATCCTGATATTCCAAAAGCAAACATTTCATTCCATAAAATAAGGGAAAAAGGAACCCAGAAAGACCAAATAGCCCACTAAGAATACATTTTTCATTGTTTAACATTTCAAAATGCGATTAAGACAAAATTAAAATAACCAGCACCCTTTAGCAATTCTGTAGAGTTGCTTGAAAATCAGCTGCAAATGCCACATCAGACTGTTTTTCCAGAAAGAAAAAGGTTGTATACTATAAAGACCTTCTTGGTGATAGGTGTGAAGAGATGATTTGAAACAAGGGAGTAGAGATTTAAAAAGGTAACAAAGAAAATTACTTAGCCCAAAGTTGGGGAGGGGCCAAAATCAGGTAGCACAAGGTATGGGAAAACAGGCACGTAGGCAGGAGGGCCAAATACTTCCTGATTGTTTAATTGACGAGCTGGGCAGAACAAAATGAGCCTATTGTAGCCCACCAGGGGCAGGGCTGGATTGGGAAGAAGGGGTGTTGGGGCAGTGCGGAGTAGGCGGGCGGAAAGAGTGTAACCTCTCTGTATCATATTAGCCAATTAGGGGAAAGAAGGAGGGAACAAGCGGCTGGGAGCAGGGTTCAAAAGGAGTGTGTGAACATGTGCTCAGGTGAACAGAAGAATTGGGAAGGAAACCAGTCCCTTCCATTTCTTTTATTGCAATAAAGTTTTAAAAAGAAGTCTCTGCCTGCCTGGGATATTTTTCTCTTCCGATGGAAAGGAAAGAGTGTTTTTTTTAACATTGGGAAGGGAATAAAGAACAAATTCTTCCCATCTCTAGAAAAATGACACAATTTTAACATGTTTCAAGTTGTTTCTAACTTTTAACTACAAAATGGAAATGTATGATTTGCATATTCTTAATGTGTCATCAAGTCATCTCAGACTTACGGTGCCTTATGAGTGAAAGCCCTCCAAAATGTCCTATGACAGCCTTGCTCAGCTTTTGTAAATTTAAGGCTGTGGATGTTGGATGTTTTGCATATGGAGTGTCATTTAAATCTTCCTTCAAAAATAGCTAAGAGGAGAACATTGAAAATAAGTAGTATCAATTCTTTCCTTTATTTTGGAAAGGCAGGTTGCTTACCTGTAGCTGTCGTTCTTCAAGTGGTCATCCATGCATTCACACCTACGGGCTTGCTGGGGAGTGCAAGGCCTCAATCAGAGAAAACTTCCAAAGCTTGGCACCGTGGAGTGGGCAGGAGCCCAGCCTGCCCCCTGTGCAGGCAGCATAAAAGGTGGGGGGGCTCCTGCCCAGTCCCTCAGTTGCCTGAAGACTGTGCTGTCCCAGGCATGCAAGGGATCCGAGGAATCTGTGGAGGATATAGTGGTGACCACGCCCTGCCCTGGCCCATGCGGGCAGAAAAGCTGACGATAGCCAGCGGGGCAGAGGGTGGGTTGTGTGAATGCACAGATGACCAGTCAACGAACGACAGTTACAGGTAAGCAACCTGCCTTTCTTCTTTGTGGTCTCCATGCAATCACACCTACGGGTGACTAGCAAGCTTACTGTCCAGGAGGAGGGGCTATCGTCACCAAAGAACTGAAGAGAGAACTGCCTTTTCAAAGGCGCAGTCCTATTTGGCATGGATGTCTAGCTGATAGTGTTGGATGAAGGTTGAGGGCGTGGACCATGTTGCAGCCTTACAGATCTCTTGGAACAAGACACCAGCTAGCAGCACAGTGGATGTGGCTTGAGCACATGTGGAATGAGCACGTGGGCGGTCCATCAGTGGAATTCTAGCCATCTCGTAGGCAAGGGTGATGGTACTGGAAATCCACTTAGAGAGACTTTGGCTGGAGACGGGTTTACCAGCTCTGGGGCCCTCATAGCATACGAAGAGGCACTCAGAGCAGCAGAGAGGCACAGTCCGGGCTCTGTAGAAAAGGCGACAGCCCTCCTGACATCGATGGGGGTGGATGGGTTGGGGAAGAAGGCTGGAAGGACCATGTCCTGGTTCACATGGAAAGGGGACATCACCTTGGGGACGAAGTGTGGGTCAGGGCGGAGGACAACCTTGTCCCTGTGAAACGTGGTGAAGGGGGTGTCAATCCGCAGGGCAGCTAGTTCACTGGCATGGTGAACCAATGTGATGGCCACCAGGAACACAGTCTTCCAGGAGAGAAGGCAGAGGTCTGCAGTTGCCATGGGCTTGAAGGGCCTCCCTGTGAGGGATTGTAGGACCTCTGAGAGGCTCCAGGAGGGGGTGCGATGCCGAACTGGTGGAGCCAAGTTTCAGAGGCCCCTGAGGAAGCAGTGTGCCAGGGGGTGAGCAAACACCAAGGACCCATGGATGGGGGGGGGGTGAAAGTGGGAGATGGCTGCCAGGTGGACCCTGATAGAGGAAGGGGAGAGGCCCACAGCAGAGCGGGACTGTAGGTATGCCAGGGTGTGGTTAATGGAGGTAGAGGGGCAGTCAAGGCCCTGTGTTGTAGCTGAGGCTGCAAAGGCCCTCCACTTTGCCAGGTAGGAATGCTGTGTGGAGGGCTTCAGGGCGGCCTGTAGTATGGCGGTAACCACCAGAGGGAGGGAGCCTGATGGGTCAGTCAAGGTGTGATCTTCCAGGCCATCAAGCACATGGTCCTGAGACTGGGATGCAGGACCTTTCCCCAGTCCTGCAAGAGCAGGTTGGGTAGGGAGGACAGGTGGTAGAACCTGTTCCCTGATAGGTGAAGGAGAAGGGGAAGCCAGGTTTGTCTTGGCCACTAGGGAGTGATCAGGATGCAGCTCGTCCTGTCGCTCTGGAGCTTGGCCACCACCCTGGTGATCAGAGGAAACTGAGGGAAGGCATAGCAGAGGTTCCCCTCCCACCTGAGGAGAAAGGCATCCCCCAGGGACCCCCTGCCCTGTCCCACTCTGGAGCAGAACAGGTTGCATTTGGTATTCTCAGGGGTAGCAAAGAGATTGATCTCTGGGTACCCCCATTTCTTGCACAGTGTGCAGAAGGCGGAGGTTTCTAGCTCCCACTCATGGGGCAGGGGGAGGCTGAAGTGCCAGCTGAGTGAGTCCACTAGGGTGTTGAAGTGCACAGTCACGTGAACAGCTGTGATGGTGATGCCCCTCTGAATGCACCAATGCCAGATGGAGGTTGCCAGAGTCATGAGGCGGGCAGAGTGCATTCCCCCTTGTTTGTTCAGGTAGTACATGACGGTGGTGTTGTCTGTGGCTACCTGAATATGGTACCCTGACAGGGCATCTTGGGAGGACATGAGGGTCCTCTGGACTGCCAGCATCTCCAGAACACTGATGTGGAGATGGGCCTCACCCTGGTCCCAGTGTCCCTGTACATGCATGTCTGCACAGTGGGTCCCCAGCCTGCATTGGATATGTCGGTGGTGAAGGTCACGGATGGCTGGCGGGGAAGGAAGGGCATGCCTGTGGTGAGGTTGGCTGTGATGCTTCACCAGTGGAGGGATTCTCTGGCCTCTGCAGCTGGAGATAGGTGGGTTGTGTGGGGATCTTTGGCCCAGACAAAGGCTTCCACAAATCATAGCTGGAGAGGTCTCATTTGGAGCCTTATAAGCTGCAGCACCGATACCATTTTGATTGATTGATTGAGTGATTGATTGATTTATATCCTGCCTTTTTTCTACAAAGGGTTCAAGGCAGCTTACATCTCCTCCTCCATCTTATCCCAGATCCGGCTGGTGCCAGAGGTCAGACTAGATGGCCCGGGAGACCCCTTCTGACTTGCTCTGTTTCTATGTTTCTATGTTATCCCCACAACAACAGCCCTGTGAGGTAGGTTGGGCTGAGAGTCTGTGACTGGCCCAAAGTCACCCAGTTGGCTCCATGGCTGAGTGGGGACTAGAACCCAGATCGTCTGAGTCCCAGTCCCATGCTCTTAACCACTACACCACACTGGCTCTCTCACCATGGTGGTCATGAGGCCCAGCAGCTTCTGGATGGTGTAGCCAGTGGAGAGAGGTGCTGCCCTGATGACTGTAGCCAGTGAGGCAAGGGTTTCTGCCATTGACTGTGGCAGGAAGGCTTTGGCAAGGGTAGTGCCCAAGCAAGTCCCTGTGAAGAGTATGGACTATGTGGGGGAAAGAACAGGTTTGTCATGGTTGATGAGGAGTCCTGGGTCCTGTAGGAGACAGTGTGTAGTAGCTAGGCTGCCCAGTAGGTCCTCCCTGAAGGGGGCCACAAGAAGCCAGTCATCCAGGTAAGGGAAGATCTGGACACCCTGTAGCCTGAGGTGGGTGCAGACGACTGCCATGCATTTGATAAATACACAGGAGCCATGGCAAGGCCAAAAGGGAGGACGCAGAACTGGAAGGCCCGCTGGTCAATATGGAAACACAGGAAATGCCATATCTCCATCCATCAGGGTGGATGGAGATATGAAAATAGGTGTCCTTCAGGTCAATGGAGGCGAACCAGTCTTAAGGAGAGGGAGGATGCCCTGAAGTGTGACCATTCTGAACTTCTTGGGGGTGATGAACTTGTTCATCCCCCTTAAGTCCAAGATAGGCCTTAGAGTCCCGTCCCGTTTGGGTACTGTGAAGTACCTGAAGTAGAAGCCCCTGCAGACTGACAGGAGAACACACTCTATCATGCCCTTCATTCAGTAGGGCCTGGACCTCTGCCCAGAGGGAGGGAGGTGGGAGAGTGGTATTGACGCGAGTGAGGGGGGTAGTAGAGCATCAAATTCAATCCTGTACCCCAGTTGGATGATGGATAGGACCCAGGAGTTCTGAGGTAATGGCTTCTCAAGCTGGGAGGTATTGTGCTAGGTGGTCTGTGAAGCTGTTGGGGGGTGCAGGGATGGGGCTGCCTGGGCAAGAGCATCAGCGTTTACATATGGTGTACTGGTGCTTCTGTGAAAGCCTCTGGAAGGGTTGGTAGTCCCACCTCTTGTTGGTAGGTGGTGCTCTGGGGCACATGGAGTGGTCAGGGAATGGGCGGTGGCCGGGGGCCATAAGGGTTCCCTGCCATCTCCTTTGCACTGAGCTCTGGCTAAAGCCCATGCACTTGGCGGTGGTGTGAGCTTTATGGAGGAAGTAATATTCTCATCTGTACGTGCATTGAAGAGGCCTTCACCATCAAAGGGCAGGTCCTCAATGTAGGCCCAGGTCTCGTGGGGCAGGGATGCAGAGTGTAGCCAGGCATGGCAGTGGATGGCTACTGCTCCCATCATGGCTTTACTGGCACATTTGACATGGTGTCCAGCTGTCTCCAGCTGGAAACTGGAAAAGTCCTCTGCCTCAGTGTGTATGAAGCAGACTGTGTCGCGTAGGTGGTTGGGGAGTTGTTCTACTATGGCACCCATCTTTTCCCACAGGAAGAACTGGTACCTGGCCATGGTGGCCTCATAGTTGGAGACCCTGAGCCCAAGGGCAGCTGCCGTATAGATCTTTTTTGCCATGGTATCCAGGTGTCCACAGGGATGGACTGATCCCTCTGGGATGTGCCCTGCATAGACTCCACTATAATGGAGTTGGACTTGGGGTGTTGGTGGAGGAGGGGGAAGGCCTTGATTGTAACCTTATAGGCAGACTCAGCTCTGCGAGAGGTAGCCAGTGGGCCAGCAGGGGCTTTCCAGGACTGTTGCGCTATGCGGAGCAGCGCAGGCATGGTCGGTATGGACACAGTGGTGGTGTCCCCTGAGACCAAGGCATCATAGCACGGGGTGGCCTCAGGTTCGGGTGGATGGGAGGCTGGGAAGCTGAGATCCTCGGCCATGCGGAGCACCAGGCCCGAGAAGCCACCCTCCTTGGCAGAAGAGAAAGAGAGGTCCAGATCCAGGGCCTGGCAATCTGGAGAGTGGATGGAGGCCACAGGAGAGAGAAAGAGTCCCAGGGTGGAAGGTCACCTCTGATCTGAGTCCTGTGAGGGCGAACTCCAGTGGCGGCTGCTCCTGCTTTGGTGATCCCAGTTAGAGGCATGTGAGCGGCCACGATGAGCTGCAGGGCTGCAAGAACAGCAGCGCCAGTGGGAGGGCCTGGTGTAGGCCACATCGCTTCATGAGTCCTCATTGGGTCCATGGCGTCGGTGCACGCGGGGCCTGGTGGTGCGGCTTGATTCCATGCTGGGGGAGATCCAGTGGTGGTGGGAGGCCGCAGCATGGGGATCCCAGCTACGTGTTCCCTGCTTCCTGCCAGGCTCTTCAGCATGCCATGTGGTCCCAGCATGTTCCCGCTGGCTCCCGCGGCCGCACAGATGTGGCCTGGGGTTGGGTGGGGAGGTGGAGGAGTGGCAGCAGTGATGGAGACACTCAAAAGGAGCGGAGTCATTGGAGGACAAGGAGGTAGGGCTTCGGGCACGGCACGTGTGTTGGGGCCTTCGTTTGGAGGCCAGAAGCCTCAGCTGGATGCAGGGAGCGCAGGCCTCTGAAGGCCCAAAGTCGGCTGGTCAGGGCCTCCTAGCGGAGGGTGTTGAGAACGGTGAGCTGTTGCATGAGGCCGTGGAGCGCTGTGACAATCCCTCACAGCTCCGGCAGGAAGGTGCGGTGCACTTGTCAGCTACTGGGTGGAGCAGTGTCGCCCATGGGCACCAGGGATGAATGGGTGTCCCTCGAGGGGGTGGACATGCGGGAAGCCATCTCCACCACAGAAATGATGGCAGAGCCACGTGTCGGCATCGTCTCGGGGATGGGCAGCGAGGCCAGGGGTGCATGTCCAGGGAATCCAGGACTGGGACTGTTGGTGTCACATCCAGTATTGATCCAGCATCTGGGGACGTGGGATGGTCCTGGGTGTCCTCCAAGGCCGGGCAGGATCCCTCACTGCGCGGCACTTCCTCCTCTTCTCCAGCACTGCAGTTCCAGAGGGGCCCTCTCCCAGCGATGCTGCTCTCCTCCTGGCTTGGAGGGGCCTCCAGAAGGGGGGTTGTCTGCTGGATGGGGTGATGGTCATGAGGACCCGCTGACATAAAGCTTGCCGGAGGCTCATGGCCCTCTGCCAGCACATCTCCTCTTTAAAAGCCTGGCAGTGCAGGCAAGTCTCCACGATGTTGTTGTTGGTGGGCATTCAAGCTGTGCAGGAGGCACAGCTGCGTGAAGCAGAGTTGGCCATGTGGTTCAGGATGGAACGCACATCGCAGTAGGAAAGGAAGAGGAATGGAGAAAAACCCGAAGGGGTTTCCTGGAGTGGTGAGAGAGAGTTCGCAAGCTTGTCTCTCTAAGAGTGGAAAGTAAAGGCATGAGAAAAGAAAAAAAAAACTTTTTTTTTTTTTTTGGAGGAGAAAGGAAGAAGAAAAGGTAAAATAGAGTGAAGTGGAAGGTTCAATTCGAGGTGAGCTTGAAGCGCGTTCAAAAAGGAATTGAGGGACTGGGTGGGAGCCCCCCATCTTTTATGCTGCCTGTGCAGGGGGCAGGCCGGGCTCCCGCCCACTCCATGGCGCCGAGCTTTGGAAGTTTTCTCTGATTGAGGCCTTGTGCTCCATGGCAAGCCTGTAAGTGTGATTGCACGGAGACCATGAAGAAGAAAAAATAGTGACCTCAAGTAATTAGAACAAACTTGAGGTACCATAGCAACTCCCAAATGTTATGAAAAGTTAAGGCAAATGTTAGAAAGCTTGAATATCTTTGACACCTGAAATAAAACTGATTTTGTTGTAGCCCAAGGAAAAATGTAAGGGATGAGCATACCATAAATAAAATTATTTTTCAGAAAATTTTTCCAATTTCTGTAAAAGTCTTCATGCACTAAATATAACAAATTAGAAGGCAACATTCACAATTATTCATCTTTTATAAAGTAAAATCTAACTATATAGCCTTAGCTTTGTAGGATAAATTTTATAAAGCAAAAATTTGATGAGCTAACCAAGGTAAGACTGAAATATGACACCAAGGTGCTTCAAACTGATCTCTTCCTTTATGAGAGATGACCATCCAGCTGCTTCGGGAAAGACCATAACCTCATTTTTAAATTAATGTTAATACTAGTAGTGCATTTATGCCTATCTTTTAGTCCTGTGAAGAACTCAAGGAAGCTTGTATGACCCTCCTTTACTCCATTTTACCTTTGTAACAACCCCATGAAGGTCAGTGACAGATCCAAAGTCACCCAAATGCTTCATGGCTGAGCGGTAGACCTCCCAAGTCCCACTCCAATACTCAACCACCACACATACAGTTGTTGTAGGTAACTTGACAACAGGTAAAAATTAAAGACACACCTCTGCACTGTCTTAGTTACTGTAGCATTACTGCATCATTTGTGTAAGGAAGAGCCAGTGCTAAGATATACCTTTGCTGATTCCGATTAGTTAGCAAAATGGGGTTAGATAACTTGTGAGCCATAGCATACCCTACTTGTAATACTCCAATAAACAGTGCTTATAAGAAACAGAAGCTTTTAACCAACTGGAGACTATTTCTCCTAAAGTCTCTTACCAAAGACAGAATCAAATTATTTTTTGCAACTTTCATTGATTTCACATCAAGGAAAGCTGCAAAGATATCTGCCTTTGGAAAGTCTGGAATATTTCTCCAGTACATATACTAAAACTATCCAGATGACACATTGTGGATCTCTGTTTCAGCCCAGGCTTCAAAATTATTGCCTAAAACCCATGCATATAGTTTGCCAATATTAGAAGACTTAATTGACCTATAAGTAATGAGATCTGATCTAGGACCTTTCTTAAAAATGGGAATGGTGTTAAGACCAGGTTACACAAAATTGACCCTTCCCCAGCCTAGTTTTTAGGTATGCCAATAGAAAAGCATGTACAGGAGTCCACCATGATATTTTAGCCTTTAAGATTTCAGGTGAAATTAGATCAGATTCGGGATTTTTTTCCATGTATGGCTGGAAGATAAAATCTCTGATTTTGTCTACAGAAAAATGAAGCCATGAAGGCACGTCATTTGCTTCAGTAATCAGCCTAGAGAGTCCTATTGGATTATTGGTTGTGGAATATAAGTTTAATAATAAATAAAATAAATAAGTCACAGGAGACCCGTTTGAACCAGAAGATTCTCCAGTTGCATTAAACATCTTTCCTGGACTGATACTCCAATATAACAGCAAACAAGGCCTGAGCAATATCCTGGAGCTCTGGGGGCGGGGGGGGGGGCACCCAGTTGCTGAATCATTGTCTATAGAGGCATTTATATGAGTTTCACACTTTTTAAATTGGACTTTATGTTTCTTCTGATCTAGCAGATTTCAATAGTATTTTTGTACATTCACAATTCCTGAAGGAGTACCTTTGGATCACTTGATCTATAGCAGTGATACATTGTGTGCAATTGTTTCACAGCAAGCCAAGACTCCCCATCAAATCATTTCATTTTTCTTGGTTAACTACATTTCTTGATTTAATATATGTTTAAAATTTCTGGAAACTTCAGATTAGGCAGTATCAATATTTGACACCTTCATCACACAACTTTTCTTTTGCAGGAGGGTCCGAGAATTTCCTGAGGAACATCTTGATTCACCTCCTTTGACAGCCTAACTGTTTAATCCTTCTAAACAAATACTGAATTAGGATAACAGCAAGATTATTGTATTTAAAAAAGGCACATCAAAATGAACACCAATAGGAGATTATAACTTTTCAAGCATTCAGTGATGGTAAAAATATGGAAGTAGCCAAACATCTATGCAGATATGAGCACATTACTGCTTATAAACCTGCTATCTCTTGACATGAAATAAAAACAAGCACTTAACAATTGTCCATTAGCACAGTGCTTTTGTACTCACTGGCCAGAAGAGGAGTTTTCCCTTTTTTAGTAACCAAATGTGTAAACTACTGCTTGCACACTTTCCCATATATCTTGCATTTAAAAAGTGAAATCTGACTCTTAGGGAAAGGCCCTGCAGTATTCCTTAAGTACCAGCTATCCTGCCCCTGGGTGAAGATACAGCCAAGGTACAAAAGGGAAGGTCAAGTCTGGCATCAGGAAGTGAATCTTTGGATGGTACCAAGGGATTGATCACCATTATGCCTTTCATTACTCTCTGGAACTCCTTTTCTGGCTCTCCGGTGTGCCATAGTCATTGTCCAGGACACCCAAAGTGATGTCCTATTGCTGCAGGATATCTCATAACCAACAATAGAACTGATGTGAATTCATTCTCAATCATATGGTCTATCCCTGATTGGCCTTGTTTAGCATCCCACTTTCACTTTCTTTTCATGGAAATATACATGCACACACTGGAGGAAACGTTTTAGCTCCTGTAGACTGTTTTTATGCACATTCACTTGTTCACACATTTCCTTTTTTCAGAGAGAAATCATTTTTAACCTTGCAGTTACCTTATGGTTTCCCTCCTTCCACCTTATTTAGTTGGACACATCTCATAAAGGGAATTGGGATTCCATTTCTGTATTCTCTGATCCCTAAACTTCCATGAAAGGGAAAGAAAATAAGACTGGACTTTCCCAACCAAAACGAACCCTCCATTTTGATGAATTATTCTTTTCCCTTTAACCTTAGCAGGAGCTAAAGCCAAATAGAAAAACATTCCTCATCAGCATTCCTCATCAGCACTACATCAGAACTACATCCTCCTCAGTACTTAGAAGTGAAATATAAAGTTTTGAACATGGCAACACATTGCAACATTCACCTAGAAGGGATAAAAATATGGACTTTGTGCCCTTCTCTTCCTCCCTTCCAAAAAATATTTATGCATTTGGAAGAGTTTTAGCTGGGTCCTTTTCACCAATTCCCAGGACTAACTAATGAGGTAGCATTACAGGAAATGTGTCAGTCATTAATTGGCTAATAATGTTCAGGGCTTTGACAGCTGAGTTATGAAAACACTGTAGGGGAAATGGGGAGGGGGTGGGAGGGTGGTGTTAGGAAATTTCCATGCTGTTGCACTGTAAAATAACACCTGGCTCACATGTCTTCTTCCAGAAAGAGCAAAGACATGATGCTTTTTCCATTCTGACTTCTTGGAATCGCCAAAAGACTGACTATGGCATTTAGCAGAAAGAGATCAAGGAACTCTCAACATGAAGGTATGCAGGACTAAGTGTATTAGGAAAGATCCAGAGACTCAAAATGAAGTTGAAACTGAACCGCTAAAACAACTTGGAATTTTCTTCAGTGAACCAGAACTGATCCCAAACCTTGAACTTGAACGCCAAAAACAGATTCAAGTAATCAGTTCAGACTAGGCGTTTGAGATTCTGAAGATTCTTTTGGGATCACTACAGGCATTGACTTGGGGGCAAGGCCCCAAGAAGATAATTTGGCATAAAACATAACACTGGGGAATGCTTGTTGCAAAGACACCCCTGGAATGCTATGAATTTAAGTACATGGAATATCAATTTTATACCTGTCTTATATATTTTAGCAAATAGCATTTAATGATTAAGAACCATGAATGTTGATTGACTAAATAAATCAGTCTAGCTTAATGAAATACAAAAGGAACATTTTACAATTGCAGTAACTTAGAAAACATCATACTATTTATAAATTTTAATTAAGATTACTAAAATTAAGAGGAAATCAAATAATAAAAAATTCAGTCTTCAAACAAAAATATATTCATAATAGCAATTCCCTCCATTTCTCGCTCAAGCCCTCCTGTGAACACACAATACAGCCAAAACTACACCACCCAGATACAAGTGGAGAGGTGTTATCAGCAGGCACATGGTAACCAAGTGTTTCAAACAAATCTATTGGAAATGTAAATAGGGGAGGAGGGCACAAAAAGACCAGACAGCCTAGCAGAGGCATAACGGCATGGAATGTTGACTAAGTGAGGGAAAAAAAACCCTGATAACCAGCTAGAAGTAGGAACAGAATGGGAGGCTGGAGGAGAAAGATTGGGCAAGGGGCACATGTGTATTAAAAGTACAGAGAAAACTATCTAATTGTTTGGGTCAGTCACTTTCTGTTTCTCACAGAAAAGCTGTTTTTAAATGAATCCAGAGACCAAAGTGAGAGCTGCCCAAAGAAATTAATTGCAAATTCCAACCACCCAATCTTATAGTGAAAATGTTGTAACATCCTCAGCCCATTGCATTACATTAGATGAGTGTTTATCCTTCCCATTTTGTAATATCAGTCATTTAGCTGTAGAAGGGGCACAGAGAATCCATTTCCATGAAATAAGTGAATAATTTAAAAGAGCATATATATCAGTGAATAACAAAAGACTGTTCCAGTACAAAATGTATCCATATATTAACCACCACAGAAGAAGAAACAGCCACTGGATATTGCCAAAACGTGTTCAAAAGAAGCATTAATTGTATTGCACCACAAGCAATTAGCCAAACTAGACAATCTCTTATAAAAGAGATGTTGTGGTGCTCAATAGGTATGAAACAAGTTTTTGCTGCATAAGACACAGCCTAAGATCAGCAGATGCAACAGGCAGTCACCAAATCAGCGATCCATTGACTAGGCCTTTTGTGGTGGTACCATAGTGTCTCAAATTTGCAAATGTGCTCATGGCCTCCAAAAGGCTAGGAATTCCTGTTTTAAAATAAAACAAGTAAATCTGGACTAACTGTAGCATGTGTGAGAGTAAGTTTTTCCTCCTAGGTTCAGTTAATTTGTACAACAGTAAGAGAGAGAGAGAGAGAGAGAGAGAGAGAGAGAGAGAGAGAGAGAGAGAGAACGAACGAACTGCATAGCATGGCAAGCATCTTCTGAGAATGATCATTCAGATGTTTCAGAAAATCTATATGCTAACAATTTCCTTTGCTGCTATATGAATGGAGACAAATGGCCTTCACTCCAGAGACAACTGAACAGCCTAAATGTGAAAATCATGTCTTCAACCAATTTCACTGTTACATTGCCTCTCTCCAGCATAGTCACCCTGATGAGCAGACAGAGGAAGTAAAGACTCCAAAACTAGCAGATCCATGGCCTGTTGTGTGCTAGCGGTTCCATAGCAAGCATTCTGTTGATGGTGTTACATAAGCCTGAGATGCTGCTGCAAGGACTCTGCTTTGAATAAGTAATTGGTGCACTTAACAGCAAACTTCTCATTCCACCAACCTCTCCACATACAACTTCCAAGAAGGGAAAGACACTGTTGGTGACATAATGCTCTGGTAACTCCTTTTAGACCTTGTGCACATAGAATCTAAAGGCAGTAGGTATGCCAGAAGATACGCCATCACTATCACTCCACAAATGGGATTTCAGAAGTAATGGTTCCTGCCTAGTGCAGGTCATACTGGGAAGACATCTGGCCATCAAGCCCCCTATGATGTGAATCATTCAGGAGCGGAAATGTCAGATGTGGCCTCTTAAGCCGACAACAGAGATGTGGGTGCCAACGTCCTCTTCTATAGAACTAAGGCTGCAATCTTACACATACCTACATAGAAGTAACTTCTACAGAAATCAGTGCAACTTGCATAATAGTGGGGCTATTTAATTCAGAGCTTTTCTACACAAGGCAGGTATAATCCACTTTATTTAATTTTGAAGTTGCGCAGAAATGAGATCCAAACAGTACCTGAAGAACATTTCCTTTCCTGCTCTTCCAGTATATATCCTCTAGGTAGTACTGTGATACTGCAAAATAATGCAAATACAGAAGCAGAAATTGCATTTTCTTTGGCTTTCTTTTGATACTACCCTGCTTTAGAACCCTGCTTCTAAAACAAAAACAAAACAAAACCCCCCATGCTGAAAATTCTGTTTGAAAACTACATGGACATGTTATATAAAGAACCCATAAACAACTGTAAGTAAGGAATGGCTAGTGAATAATCAATGCCTCATCTAGAAAACCTCAATCTTGTATTTGCAAGGGTGCTTTGAGATCACTTAGTCCACACCCATCCCCAGTTCAAGCAATTCAGAGCTTACAGCATTTGCAACAGATGACTGTCCAGTCTTTGCTTCAAGACCTCCAGTAATGGAGAATATACCATCCCCTCTAGGAAACCATCTTCCTTGACATGGGGCGGCGGCGGTGGGGGGGCGTTCCCTTCATGGTAGTCAGAGCCACACCTCTGAGCCACACCCCCTAAGACACACCTAATTCCAAGATTATGCAACCTCTGATTATACAATAAAAATGAGCTTTGCCACTTTGAATTTCTGTTGAGTAATAAATGCAAGATGAGGGTATCTGTGTTTGAGGTGAAACAACGACAGCTTCTGGAAGTTATTTCTTATTATCTTATTTATTATGAATGAATGATTTTTTAAAATTATATTCATACCCTGCTCTTCAGCCAAAAAGCTCTCAGAATGGCTTATGTGAAATTAATAAGGCAGTTCCTGCCCACAGGCTTACTATCTAAAAATATGACACAGAGAGGTTGACCATGAGGGGAAGTGTCACAGAAAGCACATGTACATGCCTGGCAGGCCTCTCCAGATAGATAGTTCCCAGGATCTGTCAAAAAAACCCACCCCTGTTTATCACATGTTAAATGCAGGACTCCAACACAGTAGCAACTGCCAGCCACAGAATAGCAATATTAAATCTCTTGAGAGGGGGAGGGGGAGGGACAGTAACTCTAGCTTCAGGGATCCAGCACTGCCCCCTGAGGACCCCCTACAAAATGAATGGAGGTACTCCAATCCCCCAAGGGCCTCCTCCACTATATCCTTGCAGAGCAGGTTACAACATTAAAACAAAAACAATACTATAACACAAAATTTATAAACTAACAGTAACAGGAAAGTAATATCAGCATCAAAAGCCGGCAAAGACATGGCAGCAGTCATTTCTCAAGGCCTAAAGAACTTTGGCTATCCGGTGATAAAGAAATTAAGTAAATAGCAAGTTTTTAATATCTCTGGAAAAACAGCAGGGGGAAGATTGTAGAAACCTTGTCTGGAAAATATTTTCTTTTAGGGCATCAGGGCTGTGGCAGACAACCTATACTTGTTTTTAATAGATTCTTATAATCGCATAGTCTGTGGACTATAACAAGCTAGCCTGTTTAATACATCCTCATTGTAGATAGATTCATTTAGGCTAAGGTCAGTCAATACAAAACCAAATATGAATATGTGAAAGTAAGTTTATCTCCATGTTCAGGATGCACCCTGAATACAAAGCCTGTTGATTTTCATTTTTTTTATTGGAAAAAGTTTTCTACCAGTGATTTCACCCCTACCAGAGCTACTGAAGTTCACTGGAATGAATATTTTGGTACCATTTTTCTACTGATTTTCTTTGCCCTGACCACCACATCAAGTCTGTGTGCTTGTATGAACATAGTTCCAAATACAATGAATTTAATCAAAGATACTGAATTCACATGAAACAACAACATGCATTACTATCTATCATGGGTTCTTGTGTCAAGTGGACCCAGGCTGATTTCCCCAGGGTGCCTTCTTCAGTCACCCCAAGAATCCATGTCCCATTGTAGCAGTTGCTGTACCCACAATGGGTTGTCATGACTTCTAAATCTGGACGACCAGCCCCATTGAGAAGTCAGGGAACTGACTACAGAGCTGCTACAGACTGGCAAAAAAACTCTTGTCACTCTTGCCAAGCAAATCCAGGAGACCAGCTGTGCCAGCACCTCCTAAGGTGGCTCTTAGGGGAAGCTAGAAAAATCTTGTGGCTGCTACAATCACAAGCTTGCCATCGCTTTTTTCCCCTTCCCCCACCACAATTCTTCTCCCCCCACCCCCACCAAAAAAATCTAATTCAGAAGCCACTGACAGGCCCTTCAAAGTGCCTGACTGGAACCTTGGAGGGGCCGTTAATTACTGGCAGAACCATTAAAGAACGCACAGAAATGTACAGAAAAGTACTTTATATTAGTCTTTTAGGCACAGTTGGGCTGGGACAATGTCCTGGAGGATACCTGCTGCCAAGATGCAACATATAAAAATACTGGACATTACCCAGAACAAGCTCCAAATTATCTCCTCTACTCTCTGGTTTCTCTTGACAGCTGTCAAAGGTGAGCTCACAAAAGAAACCCAAGGCACTAAGGGACCTTTGCATCAAAAACAGAATGTACTAGGATTTATACCCGCTTTGTGGCATGAGCTTGCTGGTTGCTGCTGCTGCTTGGATTCTGTTGCTGGATACTGCTGCAGAGGCCCTGGTGTCCTACACTTTGAAATCAAGAATGAGGCTTTGTTTCACAGGTAATTAAGCACAAGATAACCAGGCACAGAGCGGGTCTGCCCCTCTACTCATCCAAGAGCACCTATTCTCCCATTAAGACAGACACTTGCTCTGTTTTAAAAACAGTCCAGCTGGGCAGCACAACACATCAGAGATGGTGCGGCCACTTTTCACTAGCTGTGGGTTCAGCCAAAGCAAATACGCTTCCCATGTGTTGTCTAGCTGTGTTCATTTAGGTGAGGACAAGAGCTATTTTGGGAAGCTGCTGCAGCAGCATCTAGGGAGACAGACTGCCACTTTTCTGTCCACTGTCAACAAGGATCTTTGCTTTCTTTTATTAAAGACAACAAAAATCTTATCAATTTCAAGGATTTCTTTTGAATATGAAAAAAGACAGCAAGGCGAATTCCCTCATGATCACATGACTAACTTGCCTTTTCTGTTGGAAAAATGGAACTAGATGTATTACAGTAAGTTGCCCTGTCATTTAGAGCAAGGATAGGCAGCCTGTAGGCAGATCAGGACCTACTAGTCAGCTGCTGAATGATTTGCAGTCAGTCAGCAGGGACTTCTGGCTTCCAATTCACCACAAAAAGGAGTTTCCTTCCTAAACTGTTCTATTAAAAGTCCTGATCTCAGATGCAGATGTCTACTTGCATATGCAAGTCATGCCAGTGTGTAGCTTTTGGGGTGTAGTTTATGGCTTTTTGGTTCTAGCGCTTGACTTTGCTCCTAACCCAGCCACTATTTTGCACCTAGAATCTATTAGGCCTCAGTGTTCTAACCAATCCCACAAGCTAGAGATCTGTCCACACTGTCTAAGAGGATCAACTTATACAAGAAATAAGTCCCACTGAGTTCAGTGGAGCTTCCTCCCAGATAAGTAGGTATGAGATTGCCACATTAGGGATTCTTTTTCGCTGTCCACTGCCAACCAAGTTTCTACTCCTGTTCCTATCATTAATCCAAGGTTAACTCTGGATTAAGAATTAAGAGTCAGGGTTGCTTTCCAGTTTACAAGTTAAACTTTCAGAATGATCCTCAGTTCAGTCACAGTGTTTTTAAAAACACATGAACTCCCTATTGGCACTTAGGGGGCTTTCCAGGCATTTACTTTTTAAGTGGGCCATCTCCTGTTGCTCTGCAGTGCTGACCAGACAGAATGACTTTGTAACTTGAGTTCAGGAGTAACCTTTCACATGTAGGCCACCCACCCAAGCATTTACAGAAATGTAGGGAACAACCAAGTAGTGGACAGTAAGCCTGTAAGAACAAGTACTTCAGGAAGAGATGCCAAACTAGCAAGACTCACCCATCACATTGGCCAGTAGATTTATGCAGTAGTATATTTTATAATTTTGAACAAGTGACATTCAATATGCATTTCTTCACTGCCAAAGCCTGTTTTTCTATTTTCCTCCATTAGTGCCTGTAGTCAACACAAGACTGGAGACATGGAGAGATCACCAATTCCAAATCACATTTCTACAATTAGAGAATGGACATTCTACAAGAAATGAATGAAGACCAGGGCTGAGATGATGAGCAGTGCAATTACAGGCCCTAAGATAGGCACACACAAATGTAGATCAATATAGCTGCTCTTCTGAGTAAAGGACAAGATAAAGCAATAGTGAAGCTCAGAAAAGCTGTCATGTTTTTTAAAAAAGAAGAAAAAGAAAAACTTAAAACATGACCTGTTCGTTCATAAAAGCTTCCAAACAAAAAGTTGTTTAGATACATATTGTTATGCTAGCTAGGGCTAATGGGAACTGTAACTCAAAACAGTTCTGCAGAAGGCTGCAAGTTTATTTAATTATTTATTTAGAGGACTTCTATGCCACCCCATTCGCCGAAGCCTCGGGGCGGCTCACAATCATAAATAAATAACATAATATAAAACAATATAATTTAGCAGTATAACAGTAAAATTTAAGTCGCCTTGGCCAAAGAATAAAATAAATAAATAATATTAACAATTAAAATAACGTTTGAATACAAAGGTCTTCGCCTGGCACCGAAAAACAAATAACGATGGTGCCAGGCAGACCTCTCTGGGGAGCGCATTCCATAGATTGGGCACCACCGCAGAGAAAGCCCTCCTCCGAGTATTTACCCTCCTAATTTTCTTCATGGAGGGTTCCCAGAGAAGGGCCTCTCCCGCTGATCTCAAGGGGCGGGCAGGCATATATGGACGTAAGCGCTCTTTCAGGTAACCAGGAGCCAAGCCGTTAAGGGCTTTATAGGTCATCACCAACACCTTGAATTGGGCCCGGACTTCAATGGGAAGCCAGTGAAGCTGACGGAGGACTGGAGTCATGTGAACATAACGCCCAGTCTCCGTCAGCAGCCTGGCAGCTCTATTTTGAACCAATTGAAGTATCCGGACCGTCTTCAAGGGCAGCCCCACGTAGAGCGCGTTACAGAAGTCAAGTCGGGAAGTCACCAACGCGTGTGTCACTGTCGCCAGGCGGGCGTTCTCCAGGTAGGGGCACAGCTGATGGATCAGCCAAAGCTGAAAGAAAGCACTCCTCGCCACCGCTGTCACCTGAGCTTCCAGTGAAAGCTCTGGGTCAAGGAGCACTCCTAACCTGAGGACCTTGTCCCTAAGAGGGAGTGCAACCCCACGCACAACTAGGTTCAATTCACCTTCCCCAAAGCCCAATCCGCCAACCAACAGGACCTCCATCTTGTCTGGATTGAGCTTCAGTTTATTGGCCCTCATCCAGCCCATTACCCAAGTTGCCCATCCTGGCCAGATGATGGGTTTACAAGAACATAGGGCCAAGAAGACATTTGTTCCCAGATGTCAATCAACTTAGTAGATATCAGCTTGCAATCAGCATTTCATGGTTCAGCAGACGGTTAAAACCCTTGGCTTAGAAACAGGGTGGCCAGAGGAAGATACTCTTTTGTTATGCAACAGAAAGATTTTCAGCAACTGCAGCTTTTTCACCAATTCAAGCTGCACTTGCCATTATTTCCTCTTTTATATCAAAACTAACTAGAAAACTGAAATTTGATTCACATACAGGCCCGGTAGAGACAATCATGTTACCAGCTAGTATGATTTACTACTACTGCTTTGCTCAACCATCTGTATTAATAAAAATGTGGTGTAATAACCCACCCCGTCATGCATGCTAAAATGGGCTATAGATTGGGAGCCTAGTCAAACTGTAAGCTTCCCTTACATTACCTGCTTGCTGAATTGTTTGCATTCAACCATTGCCCTGGGACCAAATGAGATTGGGCAAGAAGTGATCCTTTATTGGATTATCCACATTTTGATTTTAATGACAAATGTAGATAGAGTGAGGTCAATTTGGATCAAGGCTATGGCACTGTGAGAAGGATATCTCAAATCCCTTTCTATATACTTCTTTTCTGATACAATAATTACAAAAAGAGTTCAGGAAGAAAGAAAATGACACTTCTGTTGCCTCTGGATGGCACAGCTGTGTAGAAAGCAATATATGTTGATCCCAGTGTCTGGGTAAGGGAGGAGGGACTAGTGAATGCCCAGGAGTAGCAAATGGGCAGATATCTGCCAGGCTTGTTGAAGTGCTCCAAGTTCTACCTCAAAGCTTGTTCTAAACTGGGACCTTACCAGTCTGAGAGCACATTCATGCAGTCATGGGTGTTCTCATATATTTCCATTTGCATTTTCCATTGGGCACATCTTTCTCCCATTGACTAGAGTATATTCATGCACATTTTTAAACACACAAATATCTTCAAAAATATTTTTCAAATAATATTTTTCTGACTCCTTTTTGTTACCCAAATCACATTGCAGACTCAGACTTCAAACCACAAATTGCATTTATATCCACATTTGGTTCTGGAGATGCAAACCAGATAAATGATGTTGAAAAGTGGTAAATAAAGCAGTTTATTTATTTATTGAAATGGATGTCCAGAGTGTATGATGCTAATGGGTGGCCTTTAAAATAAATAAATAAACTGAACTTTATTTCTTCCTTGTCCTTACCTGGAAATGCCCCCAACTTCATATTCCTGAGGTATCTTACACAATAGAGGTCATATCCTGGGAAATGAAAATGGAGCACTTTCCACACATACTGTTCTTTTCTATTTAGAATGTTTTACTTTTATTGTCCTTTGAATCCATGTTCAGGAACATGTAGGGAACTGAGCTCTTTTAAGGTCCTCCTGGGATTCTTCCAGGATTTCCCTCCCTCCCTTATCTTCCTAGAAATGATAAATCCCCTTGGCTCACAGCTGAGATGGTGCAAACATGCCATCAGGCCAGGCAGAATTCTGGCTTGCAGCCGCCAAGTCCTTTGCCAAAAGGGAGGTAAGTGGGCAGACCACAGAGGTGTTGGATTCAAGCATTCGCAAATCCTGGTCTGTTTATGCATGCTGTTGGTACCAAGGCAAGAAAAAAGTAGACGGGGACAATGATTATGTTATGGTATATATGGGCAGTGTGTTGGTGAACCAGACTTCCCTCTTAAAGTAAGATTCTAGTTCCTTACTTAGCTATTTTGGCTCACACCATAATAGACATAGAAGTGCATCCAGCAGCTAGTTCTTTTATATTTTACTCTAGAGTAGGCACAATATTCTTGATCATGTGCAGTACCCCAACATGGAGGGTACAAAGGCCACTATACCTACTTTTGAGTTAAAAATGAAAAGACAAAATGACTCCTGGTCACTCAGTTAAAGTAAAGTTCGTTTTGGCCCAAAGTTGTCACTAAAGAACTGAAGTTGTATACAGAGAATATTGGCAACATTGAGAATCACTAGTGGTGAAAACCAAAGTATAATTCTTCTCAACTGGGATGCCAAACCAGAGTATTATTTTTGCATGCAGAATAGTTTAAATTAAGCAGCCCTTCTCTCTCCTTTAAGAGCAACCTCCAAATAATGTCCCATTCAGAATATATGCCATCTGTCCCAAAGACAAAGCCCAGTGCCAGTGCCATTGTCATCACGAGATAATAATAGAGTTTTTGAAGTTCACAGTGCCCAATCAACCAGTCCCCTAAATCAGCTGCCCAGTGTAAAGTGATGGTGGGATGATGAGCTATAGGAGAACATCCCGCTAGGGCCATATAATTCCCAGGATCTTCCAGTCTTGCACAGATGGCACCTAAGGTTCATAGAATCATAGAATGGTAGAGTTGGAAGGGGCCAAGAAGGCCATTGGATCCAATCCCCTGCTAATGCAAGATACCAAGTTATACCATTCCACTCAGATAACTGTCCAGTTTCATCTTGAATGCCTCGAGTTTGGAAGAGCCCACAACATCTCTAGGCAACTGGTTCCACTGTAATACTGCTCTGACAGATTTTCTTTCCCTGATATCTAGCCTGAATCTGGTTTACCATAACTTAAGTTTGTTATTCTGTGTTTTACACTATGGGATGATTGAGAAGAGAACCTGTTCTTCCTCTTTGTGACAGCCTTTCAGGTACTTGTATAGTGATATCATACGATCCCCCATCAGTCTCCTCAAGGCCGAACATGCCCTATGAAGAAAGATTGAGAGAACTGGGCAGTGTTTCCAAATCCTGGATCATGTTGGTTGTCCTCCTCCGTACCCCTTCTAATTTTTCTGCATCTTTTTAAAATCTTGGTGCCCAGAAATGACACACTATTCTAGATGAGGTGTGATCAGTGAGGAGTATAGGGGAACTACTACTTTTCATGATTTGGAAGTAATGCTTCTATGAATACATCCCAGAATAGCATTTACTCTTTTTGTAACTGCATCATCTTGTTGGCTCATATTTGGCCTGTTGTCCACAACTACTCCAAGGTCATTTTCCTTTTCAGTTCTGTTGAGTCATGTATTCCCCATCTTGTATTGATGCATTTGGTTTCTTTTTCCTAGATGGAGGACTTGACATTTGTCCCCATTGAATTTCATTCTGTTGCTTTCAGCTCAGCATTCTAACCTATCAAGATCACTCTGGATCTTGTTTCTGTCTTCCAAGGTGTTCACTATTCCACCCAGTTTTGTGTCATCTGCAAAATCAGATTATTGTTCCCTGTATTTCTTCATCTAGATAATTAGTAAAGATGTCAAAGAGCATTGGCCCAGGACTGAACCCTGCAGCACTCCACTTGCTACATCTCCAATTTATGAAGTTGCCTTTGATGAGTCTGATTTTGTAGCCAATTATGGATCCACCTACTATTAGTTTTAGCTAGCCCACTTTTTGCTAGTTTATCAGGATGTCATGGGGTGCTTTGCTGAAAGCTTTCCTAAAGTCAAGATAGATTGTGTATACAGCATACCCACAGTCCATTTGGGAGGTTACCCAGGCAAAAAAAAAATGAAATTAGATTAGTCTGGCATTATTTATTCTTGAGAAATCCATATTGGCTTCTATCAATCACTGCATTTTCTTCAAGGTGTTTGCAAACTGACTGCTTTATTATCTGCTCCAGAATTGTCCTCAGGGATTGATGTCAGACTTGATTGGTCTGTAGTTCCCAGGTTCATCCTTTTTTCCTTTCTTAAAGATGGAGACAACATTAGCCCTTCTCCAGTCATCTGGCACTTCCCTTGTCTTCCATGATTTCTCGAAGATAATAGTCAGTTGTTCTGTTTAGATTTGAATACATTTACCTGTTATAGGTTACCTGTGTGTATCAGAATGGCCAGCCTTGCAATGCTGAATGTGAAACACCTCTAAGATGCCATCTGAACAGTCTTTAGCATTTCACTGGTGACTATTCAATACATGCAAATTAGGCTCAATATTTTAACTATCAGGGGCTGAACATCCAGGTGTGAATGCAAGTTAAGTTGTCTTAATGAGCAGCTATGTTAGCACCACCATAGGAAGATGAACTTTCAGACTGTCACCCTTTGGCAGGAAACATTGTTAACATTTGTATTGTTAAACCATCCCAAGACTTCGGTAATGGGACGGTCTACAAAAGTTTTAAACAAACAAACATGTCCCAGGGGACAAATCAGCCTTGGCTTTTTCCTTGGCACAGTGCACCAACACTGGCACTGATCAGACCTATATCGGGTAACAGAAGCAATAAGCATGGCTTAACTTGCAAACCTCATCAAACCAATTAATTCATCTTATGTTGAGGAAAACACACAGTTTATCCTCTACAAAGTAAAGCCTTAAAATGTCAAGAAGCTACCTAAGCAGCTTCTAGGGAGAGGGTTCTCTGCAAAAGCAGATACTTCCTGTGCAGAATAATTGAATAAATAAAAACTGAACTTATTTTTAGGCTAATATATATAGTACAACCCCTGCATCCCTTCCCAGAGAAGAAAGTAGTGATACAGAATTTATTCAACAAATCTCTATGCCCCTCTTCCCTAGTCAGTCTGTATATTCAGGGCTGTTTGTGGTGATACCACAATTACTGTATTAAGACAAAAATGCTTTCAAAGGCAGGTTCTTATAGGAGGTATCCAACAATAGAGAAGGACCCAGGCCTTCAAACCTACAAAAAAACCTGACACAAAACATGGGAGTTCCCTTTTTCATATGTATGCACACACCGCCACTTCACACTAGAGATAGAGGCAGTTCTAGGGACAGCCTATTAGGACTGGAGTTGAATCCCTGGGAGGCCATCTGCCCCACCACCTGCTAGCCATAGGCACTTGCTAAGAGGTACAGTGGTCCCAATTTTTGTTGCTTCTGATACCCTAAATGAGTTGGCTTTTTGCCCTCCCCTTTGAATCTTTCTGCCCAAGGTTTCTCCCCACCCCAACATCAAGTCCCTTCCCCCCCCCCCCCCCCCGGTCCATATATCCATTTTTACAAATGGAGGTATTCAAAGGAGATAGGTTCCTTTAAAGGCACACAAAAAACAGAGACTTTACAGTATTTGTAAATTAGCATAAGCAAATCTGGTTTGTTGCTTTTGTCATTGTCCTGTGGGCCAGAACCCCAGCTTCATTTGGTATTAAGCACCACCCCTGACTAGAGGGATTCCTACTTGAAACCTGACCAATGAGAACCCAAGGGAACCAAATGGCTTCAGGCCAGGCCTAACCCATCTCCTGACCTTGGAGGCAGCCTTTCTTTCTTCCCTCCTTTACAGAGGAAGAATTGTTGGTGCCCTTTCCACAGTCTTCTTGGCAACCACTCAGCATACAGGGAAAGCTTTGCACCTGTATACATAAAGCTGCCCGACACGCAGTGGGTGTGGACAGGGAGCCTCCTCAGGGAGGGCCAGTAAAAGCTACGTACACCCTCCCAGCGCATCCTGAATAGCTTTGACTATCGCTCAAGCAGGCAGGAAATGAGACTTGCAGGAATGCCAGCAGCAAAGCAGGGAGAGAGGAGGGAGAAAGGCTTCGAGGATCTACTGTGGGACTTCTGTGCTGTGAATAACCAAGCAAGGAATGAGATACCAAAAGCCCCTCCAGACGGATGTTGGCTTTGGATTGAAAGCAGCATCAGGCCACAGCTGCCGAGCAAATGCAACAAGAGCAGAGAAACACAAACTCATATTCATACGTCACTGGGCACATCTGGAACCAATTGGCAGCAACGCCTTCTGCCAAACCCTCCTTTGCTATTTAGTTAAAGCACAGGCCTTTGCCCCAGGCAAAATGGCAATATAAGCAGTTTCTTTTGCAGCTGGCTGTTGAGCAGTGCCCAGTGCCCAGTCTTCTGTGCCAAGACAGACCTGCAAAGCCACCACAGTTCAGGTGTAACCCACTGAGTCAAAGCCATGCCAGAGGGCCTTACTGTGTCTGTCGGAAAGGGCCTTATTGTGTCAGTGACAAAACCAGCCTAACCTAGGGCACCTCCAAGCCCACCCTAATTATACCAACTCCCTCCTTCTCACTGTGCTGCAATCCACTAAGACTCCACTGGCAATGTACTGTGCTGTCATTGTCCACACTTTTGCATCAGTACCATGGCCCAGACAAGGGATTGCCTTTAAGCTGTTGCTGTGAGCGAAGTACAAGACTGGATGGCCTCCAGACAGTGGTATAATAGCACATTTGGAGAGCTAGCAGTCATGATGACATTCTCTATAGATAAGCCCCAAGGAGAGTCCAAAATTGCAGGCGGCTGTTGTGACCCATGAGAGCTTTCATCCCCATCAGGAGAAGGTCTTTTGTATAGTGAATAGATCCTGATTGCCCTTTCGAGAGCCCAAATATGTTACATTACAATAAGAAACGATACATAGTTAATGGAAAAATATTTTTCTCCAGTTACTATGAGGACTGCAGCTAAGCTCAGAGGGTACACAGAACTTGGGGTGGCGGGGAACTGACCTCAGCATCCCTGCTAATAAGACACTGCAACTTATTCAGGGAGTTTTATAAGCCTAGATTTTGGATTTATAAGCCACCCCTGAAGGCACTGGCTTGTTGTAGGATTTAGTAGCCATCTTTGGACTTTCCAATCTGGACAATACAACAAGCTCAGGGGTTATCCAAAATGTGACACAGCCATTTGATAAGCAGAGGCAGCAGGGTGGGGACCTTTATTGTTCCTTGGGATACCTAAAGGAGAATCCAGTGGGGAGAGGCATAGTGCACCATACCCATGGTGTGCTCAGAAGTCTGTCTCATGCATCTTGGGTAGAAGGGCTTCTAAACTAGGCTACAGCAGTCCAAAGTCACATGTTGTGCAAACTTGCCCAATGATTTTATGCTTGTAAGACTGAGATCTGAAGAAGAGAAGACTTCTTGGTAGTCTCTGAGACTGGGAGGCTGATAAACCTGCTGGACAGGTATGCTCTGCATATCCATTGTTAAGTTTGACAAATGCAGGTGACATGCTGCCAGGGGAAGTAATTTGCATTTATACCACTGGATTCAAAAAACTAAGAAATACCTGGCACTTACTTCTGAAGGGCAGAATCAGAGCTCACCCCCCCCCCTTCCTTGGCTAGATATCATCAGGCTACCTATGTCTACCTAAAAATGAAAAGACAATCTAGGACAAAAAGATTGTAGTCTAGAAATCCCCTGCTGTACTATAAAGGGCGGAGCACCCGCCATTTTCCCCAGTCTCATGGAGACCATCCGATCGTGCCCTGGTGGATAAACAGTCAGTGTAAGACGCCACCAGTGAAAACGAAATAAGAAAAGAGCATACCAATAAAATAAGTACAAAATATTCAATAGTCATATAGAAGGAAAAAACCTTCGTAAACCCAATCATCAACACCAAGTGGGGCCTGCAGGTGGGTTGTGTGAATGCACAGATGACCACTCAAAGAACGACAGTTACAGGTAAGCAACCTGCCTTTCTTTGTTGTGGTCTCTGTGCATCACACATTATGAGTGAGTAGTAAGCTTACCAACCCAGAGGCAGGACAGTGTTGTCAGTGAAGAATTGAAGAAAGGACAGCACAACCGAAGGAGCAGTCCTGTCTGACACGGACATCAAGTCTATAATGTCTTGTGAATGTGCAAGGGATCGTCCAGGTTGCCGCCTTGCAGATGTCAGGCAATGGAATGCCAGCAGAAAAAGCCAAAGAGGCAGCCACAGCTCTGGTAGAATGACCTTTGGGTATAACAGGGAGTTCTAGCTTAGACAACTGATATGTCAATTTGATGGTTTGGACGATCCATCTGTAAAGTCTTTGGGAGGATACAGCAGAGCCCTTATCATGTTCCGAGTATTTAATGAAAAGCCATTTGGTCTTTCTGAAGTTCTCTGTATGGGACCAATAGAAAGCCAGGCAGCGCCACACATGGAGAGAATGGAGAGATTTTTCTATCAGTGTCAAGGGCAAAGGGAAGAAGGCTGGCAGAACAATGTCTTGATTAACATGAAAGGGTGTAGCAACCTGAGGACAGAATGTAGGGTCAGTTCGGAGACGGACCTTCTCCTTATGAAAGTTGAGGTAAGGAGGGTCAACACAAAGGGCACACAGTTCACTCGCCCTCCTAGCTGAAGTGATGGCAACAAGAAAGGTGGTTTTCCAGGACAGCAAGCGCAAGTCAGTGGTAGCTAAAGGTTCGAAGGGAGCCTTAGTAAGAGCTTGCAACACAATGGAGAGGCTCCATGTTGGCACCACTGACCGAACTGGAGGTTGGACATTTGTAATCCTTTCAGGAAAACGACAGATGAGAACATGTGAGAAGATAGAGGAGGTGGATATAAGACCACAAAAGTGAGAAATTGCAGCGATATACACCTTAATAGAGGTAGGTTTTAGTCCGCGCTGGTGTAGGGACAGTAGAAAGAGTAAAATATTGTCAATTGAAGCTGAGTGAGGGAGAAATTGGTTGCTCGCTGCAAAGGTGGTAAAACGCTTCCATTTAGCTTCGTAGGAGTGACGAGTTGTTGGTCATAGAGCAGATTGGAGAATAAATTGAATGTCCAGGTGAAGGAGGTTCAAATTTGATATGGAACATGTAGGTTCCATTGGTACCGAAGATCATGTCAGTACCAAGGATTGTACTGTAGTTGTCGGGTCCAATGAAGTTGTCGGTACCGAGGCAGAGGAGGAAGCAACAGTCACTGAACAAGCCACACGGTGAAGTTGAGAGAGTTGAGGTCAGGATGGCAAATTGTCCTGTTTTCCTGTATAATGAGATGAGGAACCCATGGGAGATGAACAAAGGTTTGCCAGGAGAGATTGAGAATGGTCGGAAACCAAGGTGGGCATGGCCATCACAGCGTTATAAGGTTTCCCTGGGCTTTGTCTTGAACAATTTTGGCCAGTGTTTTCGTGATTAGCAGAATTGGAGGAAACGCGTAGGAAAACGTGTTTGCCCAGCTCACCATCAGAGCATCTACTAGCAAATATGGGCCGATGCTTGCCCAGGAACTATAGTCTGTGCACATTGAATTGGCCGCTGTAGCAAACTGATCTATGGTCAAGGTACCCCAGCATTGAAAAATGTTGTTGCAAATCTGTCGGTCCAACTCCCACTCGTGAATTGTGGACATCCACCTGCTGAGGGCATCCGCCTCTTTGTTGTCTACACTGGCAAGATGAACTGCTAGCAAGGTAATCCCCCTGGAGATACAGCAGCCCCATATTCGCAAGGCAAGGTGAGCTAATGGTACCAATTTTGTGCCACCCTGCTTGTTGGCATAAAATACAGTCACGACATTGTCCGAGGGTATTTGAACCACTCAGTCCCGAAGGGTCAATTCAAAGGACCGGAGAGTTTTGAAAACCACAAGTAGCTCTAGGTAATTGAAGTGTCTGGACTTTTCGTGGGCTTGCCAGGTGTCTTGAGTATGGAGGTTGGCACAATGCACTCCCCATCCTGTAAAGGAGGCATCGGTATAGAGGGTCACCGACAGTTGTGGCTGGCGAAATGGGATTCCTGTGAAAAGATTGTCCTTGTTTGTCCACCAAGTCAAAGTCCAACGGATGAAAGCAGGTAGTAGCAGAGGACGATTTAGAGAGTCATGTTGAGGATGGAAGAGGCTGTTGAACCACAGTTGTAGAGGTCACATTTGAAGTCCGGCATTGGGTATGATGGCAACTGTGGAAGCCATGTGCCCAAGCAACTTCTGTATGAAGAGCACAGGAGTAGGTCAGCCATCGTAGATGCGATGAATTGATGATCAAAGCTTGTCTATTTGAGCCTGCGGTAGAAACACCCTGGCTTAGACTGAGTCGAGACATGCTCCGATGAAGTCGATGACCTGTGAGGGAATGAGGCAGAATTTTTCGATATTAATACAAAGTCCGAGTTCATCTAGGAGTCTACACATGATATCGATGGCCGAAAATAAATTCTCTCGGGATGAGGAGACAAATCAACCAATCATCCAGGTAGGGGTAAATTTGAACACCCCATAACCAGAGGTGGGCACAAACAGGTGCCATGCATTTTGTGAAGACTCGTGGAGCAGTAGCGAGTCCAAATGGGAGGACGTTATACTCAGCAATGTCAGAGCCAACAGTAAATCGAAGGAACCGCCTGTGAGAAGGATGGATGCTAATATGGAAATATGCATCCTTTAAGTCCAGGGAAGTGAACCAATCTTCTCTCCTGAGTGACGGAAGGATATTCTGAAGGGTGGTCAACTGAAATTTCTTAGTCTTGATGAACTTGTTAATGGCACGTAGATCAAGTATCGGAAGCAGACCACCATCCTGTTTTGGGACCGTAAAATATCTTGAGTAGAAACCATGAAGCCCCTCTGAGCGGTAGAGCTGACGAATCGCCCCTTTATGAAGTAGCTGGGAAACCTCATCTCATAGGACTGTCAATGGAGAGGTGTAACAAATTGGTCCCGAAGGGAGCACGGTATCAAACTCGATTTTATATCCGTGCTCAACAATGGAAAGTACCCACTTGTCAGATGTGATGGACTCCCAAATGGGGAGTCGGCCTTGCAGCTGGTCCCCAAAAGGGAGAGGGGAAGGTGGGTGGAAAGAGAGAAGATCAGCCCACGCGTCCCGTCAACGCTGTTGCTTGTCATTGGATTGATGGCATCTGCCCTGCTGGAAACGGGCGGCAGGCTGGCCTAGGTTTCACTGTTGGCGAGACTGATACTGTTGGCAGGAGGGGGGGTAGTGTTGGTAGGGCTGGTACCAATAATATCGAGATTGCAGCCACTTACGACAAGCGCCTGGGAATCTCAATCTACATGATGTCGCACCGTACTGAGTTGTTGTATGGCTAGTTGCATAGACTCACGGATGAAAACGTGGGCTATGTCACGTTGCTGTTCCGGAATGGTAGATGTGATAGATTCCAGCCTTTGCATCAGGAAGTACTGATACCTGGCCATCGTTGTCTCGTAATTCAATATCTGTAAGCCTAGCCCCATCGCCACATAGATATGGCATGACATCAAGTCTATTTTCCAGCCCTCCTTGTCTCTCAGGGTCAAGTGCTTCCTTTTATCTCGGCCCTGCAATGACTCGACGACTATAGAGTTTGGTTTAGGGTGCTTGAGCAGGAATGGAATGTCTTGCTCCCTAACTTTGTACATGGACTCATATTGTCAAGACATCAGATGTGGCTGGCTTGGAAACTCCCACGTGTCTGTCATAGCCTGGCAAAGAGTCATTATCAAGGGGATGGAGATGGCGGATGACTGCTCCTTATGAACAATGTCGTAGAAGTGATCCTCATTGGAGTTCGCCTGATTTTCTACTTTAATCTCCAGTGACCTTGCAAGGCGAGCCATGAGCTCTCCAAACATGGAGTACGACTCTTCCGGCAACTCAGGTCCCTGGGTTGAAATGACAGCATCAGTAGAGGTGGAAGCCTGATCCGAGCCCTCCGAGTCCAAGTTGTAGTGGTAGGGCGGACTGGAGGACGAGTCAGTGGAGACAGAGGAGGACAGGAGAGCGCAACCGCCGAGGTGGAATGTACTTCTGCCCAGGACGGACGAGGACGATGCCTGCACACCAAAGGCATGGAGTAGTAACTGTACGGTGGAGGGTAGTCCCGAGGGTAGGACTGAGATAGATCAAACCTGCCGTACGGCATTGGAACCCAGCTCCTGGATAATTGGCCCAAAGCATGCTGGTGGCGACGTGTGTCCGGTGGAGGCGGAGGCCTCGGCGATGCCTCTGGTGATGATGGCATCGGAGTAGGCAAGTGAGTCGGCGGATGACCCGGTTGAGATTGGGGAGGTGAATCCCGTATCTCACCATCAGACATCGATCCACAGAGATCTGCCTTGGAGCAATCCAAAGTTGAAGAAGCAGACAATGAGATCCGTTGAGGAGATCCAGGTGGTATAACCTGCATAACAGCCTGGGTAGTCGGACCCGAAAGGGTCAGGACTGACACGGCCATAGGAACTGATGGGGTGGTTGAGATTGAGTTTCTGCAAGGCTCCTGGGCAAGCTTACGCTGCTTGCATTCAGCTTTGTTGGCTTTTGTCTTCTTAGACTTTTTCGAAGCCGATGGATCCTCCAACCCAGTGTGCTTCCGTTTCTCCTTTTGTTTCTGGAAGGAGGAATGAGAGGAGCGAGTGGTCTCCTTGGAAGCAGTCCCCTTGGATTGTGGACAAGGGGAGGACACCATGGGCAGTCCCACAGAAGAGGCCTGGGCAGCAAGCTCGTCGGAGGCAATGAGGGCCTGATCCCAAAGGATCTTCCTCAGCTGAATTTCCTGATTTTTGCAGGCCTGTTTGGTGAATGACTGACAATGGCTGCACTTGTCAGTTCGATGCCCTTCTCCCAGGCAGAGTAGGCATAGTTCGTGTGGGTCCGTAGGAGACATTTTGGCCCCACATTTTGAGCACTTTCGAAAAGCCGCACGCTGAGCCATCAAGAAGAAGACTGGATAGTGAACGGAAGAATAAGAATTAAGAAGATAGTAGAGGTATGAAATATATAACAATTTTTGGGGGGTGGGGGAAAGGAAAAAGCGGGGAAAGAGAAAGAACTGTCTAAACAGGGAATGTAGGGATTGAACTTGGAAGGGATTTTTAACAAGAAAGATCAACAGTAATAAGAACAATGAGAAACATGCAATAGAACAGAGAGTAACGAACGGCTCAAGGCAAAGCGCGGTCGAAAGAAGACTGGGGAAAATGGCAGGCGCTCTGCCCTTTATAGTAAAGCGAGGGAGGGGTGTGGAGTTCCCACCAAAATCCGTTAAAGCTTTTGAATTCTCCCGGCTACAGGCACTGCACAGGCACAGCACCCATAATGTGTGAAGCACAGAGACCATGACAAAGAAAAAAAGGATACTTTCTCAAGTCATCACAATGCCCTCTTGTGGAGTCCATTAAACATATTTCCAAAAGAAAATATTGCTGACTAGCTGGCAGGCCCTTGTAGTACAACAGGTCTGCCATAGCCTTGAACTGAGATCCACTGTTCTAAAGCAAGGCATGTGAGGAAGGAATCTTGTCACTTGCTTTTGTCACTTGTTGAAGCAGTTCTCATATGCTTAGTATATACCTTAGTTCAGGGATAGGCCACCTGGCACTCTCCGGATGTTCTGTACTACAACTTTCATAATCCCTGACAATTAGCAATGGGTTTATGGTAGTCCAAAACATCTGGAAGGCACCAGGTTGCCTTCACCTTAGTTTATTGAGGCCAGACAGGTGTCACCCAAGTTTGAGAACCCTCTAAGTGAGAAGGAGTAGTTTTTGTACAAGTGTCTTTGTAGAGATGATTTAATCAGACTCACCAAAAGCAAATTATTTGAAGAATTCTATTTCTTTCAATGTAAATGTAAAAACAACTCAGGAAATTAACTGAGGAAGAAACTGAAGTCCTAGGCAAGCTTATTCCAATCTGGTACCCTCCAGATGTTTTAGACTATAACTTCCAGTATTCCTGACCATTAAGCATGCTGGCTCCTGGAGAGCAGAATGGGAAAGGTTGATATAGGGAGTTTAAAGTATTGTCAAAAAGCACAACCCCTCATTCCTTTATGCAGAACCCTTTACCTTTTATTTTGCCATTGTCAGATTTCTGCATTAAAAATCCCTTTGCATATCTGTTCTGCATTATTTCCAACACATTAAATTAGTAGACCCCAAAACTAGTGATGAGGGGTTTGTGGAAACTGGAGGTAGGGAGGGAAGGTTAGAGAAGAGACTAGGAGATTGAATTCCAATCAGAATAGCTTTGCTATTCCTCACTTTTCATGGAGTAACCTCTCTCCTTTGTCCTTTGGCTCTGAAAATGGAAAATAAACTCATCTAACAGACAGTGCCTTAATTAGAACCTGTTTCTAAGCAAAAGCTGGGGATGGGGGAAGGAAAGGAGAACAGAACCAGCAGTTTCAGTAACTGTTGCTTTTGTTTTATTCATGTTTTATGTCTTTTAATTTTTTTAACACAACGTGCATGAATCTATTTTTATTTCTGAATGACACAGAACACACATTCACTTATTTGTGGGATGGTTCAACATCTAGCCATGTAGTAAATCATATTTTAACATTTCATGGAAATCAGCCAATGTCCAGAATATAGTATGCAGGCTTTCAATTTACACAGAATATTTTCCAAGGGGGGAAAGATTAAAAGTAAAGAATTTCTGAAAACAATTAGACTTAATTTTGAGTAAGATTGCATTATTAAGCTAGAACTCTGTTGCATAATGGATTGTCATGTTATTCAGAAGAATGTTGTTAAGAAGAAATGGATCTTCTTCTGAAACAATAGAACTAGCCTTCCACCATGCTTGTTTCACTTTTTAGTACTTGTTGGTGTTTGGTGTTGCAAAATGTTTTCATGTGAAGCAAAGGATAGAAGTAAAAGAAAGCCGACAATACATTTAGTGGTCACTTACAATAAAGTATTACTATGCTACTGCAATGCAGTCTACCATGGGAAAATCTGGATCATGAAGTATTATTTTAGTGTCCTTATGAATTTTGTTCTAACTGGCCATCCTACACATAGAAATAACATTTTTCTTTAAAAAACAAAATTCCTTCTGAACTATCCAAGCTGAGGAAGAGCCCTGCTTAACTCAAAACCTCCTTGTTGTGAGCACAGTTTGGTCATAATAAAATCTGTTTTACTGAGCCTGCAAATGTTGACAATCTCAATAGGCCAAGATGTCTGTCTCAGTTTGACTTACACTCAGGCACTATTCTGAGCAGGGTATTAGCTCCAAAATATGTTCCACATGTTTGAGTTCAAATTCTAAACAATGTAACAGTCCAGAAAGAGAGCCTAGGACCATATGCCAAGTGACTTTTCATCAGGTCGTCATCTTTATATTTATTAAATTTCTATTCCACTTTCCTAGTAGACTAGTATTTTAAACCTTTAAAAAGTAGGATATAAATTTGTAAAGATAGTCTATCCTTATTTATAAATGCATAACCTGTTTTATATTTAGATATTTCTAGGCCATCTTTTAAGACAAAGCATTCACCAAATAGCTTGTATGAAAGCAACCAAAGGTATTGCACAACCAACTTACAATGCAATAGCAGTAAAATTTTAAATGGAATAAGACAGCCATAGATCTTGGAAACTTCATGCCTAACAAAATAGATGAAACTTATGCCATCCACTCCCAAATGATAGTGCTTATAACAAGCTAGCCTTTTCATTCATAAAGGTGGCAATGGCTTTTATGTTGCTTTTGTTAGGGAGAAACTGACCCGGCATTCAACAGGAGCAGAGGGCTTGGTGGGGGGTGGGGCTTGGAAGAAGAAATAGCCAAACTTATATTACTTTCCCCTTTTTTGGCACAACATCCACCCAAAAGTGCCCTGCAGGTTGATTTGGACTTACAGTGCTGCGTAGTTGGCACCAATGAATACCTCCCCCAGGTCTGTGGCTTAAGAAAACATTTCCACCTACATTTGCATAGGCTGTATGTGACATTACTCCATGTTCTGTGTGCAGCTGCACACAAGGTGTGAGAGCTTTGGTTGTTGGACAGTACGGAAATATTATAAGTGGATGAAATAAAGCCATCCTGAAGAGCAGGACAGCAGGATTTATTTGTGTGTGTGTGTGTGTGTGTAAACGTATCATGAATAAATGTCAAACCTTCTCCTCTGAATAACAGTTTTTATGACACATTTTCCTCTCTTAGCCCACCAGAAATGCCCTCCTTCCTCCAAGCCAAATACATCAGTAACTCCCCAGACCAACATGCCAATGAAACTGCAATCAAAAAGAGATTGTCTGAACCTCACCTCATCCTTTCTCCTTGCCAAGAGAAACAGCCACTTCCATCTCCCTCACACAGGAACCCCAGAGATGGACATACTGTCAGCCACTCACTTTTACTAGAAGCCTGAACCATTTTGTAGGACAGAAAGGACTACACAGAGCATGGTTAATCTCACAACGGAAAAACAGCCCCAATGAGAGCAAGAGGGGCAGATGGAAGGGAGCAAAGCACCTGAATCTTTCACACTATGCAAAGGAAGGCTTTTCATCAGGTATGAGCTGCATGACAAGCTACACTTGCTGGAGTTCCTGCTTCTACACCATTATTAAAGGTGTAGGAATAGCAGCAGCTCATGCCACTTCTGGGTTGAGGAAACAGCTAGCCTCAGGTACTATTAATTTAACATATTTCTGGGCTGTCTTTCAGGGCAGAAGCCCTCCCAAGGTGGTATACAATAGTAAAACATAAGAACAACAATACCAACAAAAACAGATATAAAAAGCATTGCAAACACAGTGAGTATAGCAAGAGTAATCATATCAAGGGGAGGCCAAGCATAATCATGATTTCAGAGCATTCGTAAAAACTTGCAGTGATGGGGTGTAACAAGCTCATGATAGCAGCTTATTGAAGGGGTGTGGGGTCACTGCAGAAAAGAACTTTTCTTGAATAGTTGCCCACCTAACTTTTGTCAAAGTGGACAAATGAGGATGACTTCTCTATTGATCCTAAAAAGGCATACTGAAATGGATAATTGTAGTAATTTGTAGTAATTTGAAATATGGTAATTTGATCCCAATCCATTTAAGGCTTTAAATGTCAAAAGCAGTACTTTAAATTGGGTTTCAGAGCACACCAGTAAACAGTGCAGCTAGTCCAGTAAAGATGTCACATAACTGAATTGCCCACACACCCATGTGGGCAATTCAAGCAGCCACATTCTGCTCCAACTGAAGTTTCCAGACTCTCTCCAGAGGCAACACCATATATAGTGCATTACATCAGTAGCGCATGGATAATTGAGATCAAGTCCCTCCTTTCCAGATTGGCATAGCAGCCTAAAGTGGTAAAACACTCCTGGACACTGCATCTACCTGGACCTCCCAATTAGCACAGATTCCAGGAGGGCTCCTTGAAAATGCCCTTAGTTATTTAGGGGGAGTGCAACCCCATCTAAGACTTGTTGTAAACCTCAACCCAATGTAGTTGGTTTCCCAATCTGCAGTGCCTCCAACTTATCTGGATTAGGTTTCAGCTTGTTTACCCTCATCCACCCCAAACAGTCTCCAGATACTGGCTCACAAGTTCAACAGTCACCCTGGGAGATGTAGATGGAAATGAGATGTAGGGATGAATATCACCTGCATACTGATGACACTTCAGCCCAATCTTCCTCATGACTTCTCCCTTTCATGTAGAACTTTAAAAAGTATGAGCAACAGGAAGGAACCTTAAAACACCACTGAAGTTCACAGGCATGGGGTGGAACAACAGTGTCCCAGCACCTCCAGAACAGACCAGAACCACTTTTAGACCATGCTTCCCAAACCCAATCCAGAAGGATAATGTGGTTGATGGTATCAAAAGCCACTGAGAGGTCCAGAAGAACCAACAGGGTTGCTTTCACTGATCAATTCACTGTTCAATTCCGCTATGTGTCATCAACCAGAGTGACCAAGGCTGTTTCTGTCCCATAAGCAGGTGTGAAATCTGATTGGAACAGATCTGATAACTAACACCATCCAGTATTCTTGGAATTGTGAGGACACCAAATGTTCCTGTACCTTGCCAAAGAATGAAAAATGTGATGCTGGATGGTCATTAACTGAAACCGTAGATACTCATTTGGCTGGAAGTTGGTAGACAGGGATATGGACACTTTTTCACATACCATTGTAGCAAGTGACTGGTGATGGTCTGTGCCTAAATACACCCTAGGTAGCCCACACAGGCACAGGCCTTGTCAAGTAACTGGCACTGCTTCACTTATTCAGGCCCATGTGGGCAGAGCCTCTGCCTAGCATTTCTTCAATTTAAAAAGTATGCTGCATGTTACAAACATCAAAAGGCAGGATGCCTGAGTCCAGATGCTCAAGAATCATAAAAGAGCTGCAATTTTAAGGGGGGGGGACTCTTATGAGGGGGGAATCAACTTCTCAGAACTTTTGACTCCTGTTCTCATTTGCCTCCTGTTCTTTGAACTAGCATAAATAAAAGAGCAGCATACTTTATTTCATTAACCCTTTCCTTTAGTGTTAAATTGCTGAATTCAGCAGCTCCAGCGTTGCATGGCTACTGCTACCCTCAATAGATTGTGGATTGCAGCCACTCATTGAGGTGTGTGTGGATGTATGTGAGCTGTGTATCAAAAGAGCAAGAATTTACTTGTCCAGAGGGATATGTAAGGCATATTCATAGGCCCATGCATTCACTCACACAGAACAACTTATCCTTCTACTGAACGACCCAGAGGAAAGTACCTCCTTAGCAGTTCAGTTCCAACTAAATGTACCTGAAAACTGAGAGCAGGATATGCCAGTGTTTGTATGGCTACTCTGGATTCTGGCAGAGCCAGATAGCTGACACAGAGCTATGGAAAAAGAAATACAAACCCAGCCCAAGCTAGATTGAAATCTTACACCTATTTGCATTGCCAAACCAAAGCAACACAAACGTTTTCAGAGATAGTTTCCTGAGCAGTTTAATAGCATTTGCTTTCCTTTGACAAAAAACAGTCAATTCTGCTACTCTGGTCGAGCTCTGATGCACAATTGTTAAAAGGTATAGAATATTCAGACTTAAAACTGGGGAGGTGCTTTGTACTGGAATAATCTGAGGCTCAGTGCCATAGAGGAAAAATCCACACAAATTTGTTTATGCTGGTTTATATATGCAAATATATGCACATAATTAGAAATAGTTACTATAATTTAAATCTTATGGAATGTAAGCTAATTTAACTCCTTGCTTGCAGGACCAAACTGTGCAATGTCCCAAACTATGCTCGCTTAAAATTTACCTTCCATGTGCCCACACTTTTCCTTGGTCCGTCAGGCCAAAATCCAGAGGGGGAAGATGAAGTGCCTCAGATCAGCAAAAAGTTTTACAGCAGCTTAATCATTAACAGATGAACTGCAAACTGAACATAGCACACTGGCAAGAAAGATTGTGGCAATGTATTATAGCCTGTAGAAATCCATGCTTTCAGGATGTAAACGTACACAATTACTAGAAGTAACTCCCACTAAATATCATGGGATTTACTTCTAAGAAAATTCTCACTTATTCTTCCCCAATGCCCCATCACCATTAAGCACAATAGTACCAGTCAGAGACCTTGGTAGCAGCCTCTGCATTTTCAGAACAGTTTTTGAAAATATTTTACAGTTCTAATTTTGGGTTCTAATTTCTGGAAATCCTAAAATCATCACTAAATATTTCAATATTAAGTTGCTTGCAACCTCCTCATCAGGTAGCTCTTAAAGTGCAAAAATGCAGAGTTGTATACCCTTATTAGGACCAATAAAATCTTAATTTGGTATTACCCAACTCTTGATTTAAGCTTTTTATTTCTCATAGACCAGCACGGCTTCCTTAATGTTTCAGGTAACTTATGATCTAGATACTGGGACTATCTTCAGAAGGGATAAGTAACTACTTAGAACACATTTACTAAGGAAGAAGATGCCAATCCTACACTTTGAGTGAATTCCATTTCAGCATGATTTACATCTGAGTAAACACATTCAGGATTACACAGTAAATCTGATGAAATCCTGAATATGTTTTCCACAGATCTCCCTGTGGCTCCATTTGTTTCCCTATTCCACATAATTTCATATACCATCTTATCTACAGGCCTCTATAGCCACAGGCAGGACTGGGACCAGGACTGGGACCAGGACTGAGGCAGTGGCAAATGAGGCCTCCCCCTACAGTCTCAGCCAAGGTTTCATAGCAGTACTCAAAACTGGTATTGGCTCCCTGGCAATAAAAATACAAAGTTAAATTCAATAAAGAATAATTTGCTGCCTTTTCCTGAGTCCTGAATCAGCTGTCTGAGTAAGCTTCCTCAGGCACTAAACAGAAAGCGAGAGAAAGGGTACATTCACACATAGTGCTAAGCCACAATGTATGATAGCTACATGATATAGTACCTTACCTTGTGTCCTAGCTTCAGACAGGTGCTTGGTTTACATGCTTCTCCCTCTTTCCTCCTAATGGCAGCTGTGCCAATGTACCAACACACCCAACCAAACACCCAACTCTCCCTGCTGCCTAGCTGCACCTACAGTATGTCCATCCTCCCCTATGCCCAGGATTCACACACATTGCCAGGGGCTGCCTCCCCCATAAGGCCAGGTACAGAAAGGGCATCAGTGCAAGGATGAAGTCTGTCCTTCTGGGCAGACTTTCCAGAGGGTACCCATCTGCCTGGGTAAGTGGTTTGTCCGGCTGCTTGGGCAGCGTTTGTCCCACATCAGTAGGGTGTGGGGTAGGGAACAGCTGGCATTGAGAGTCCTGAGGGTTGTTGGGAACAAGGTGGGAGCAGAAGAGAGGGCATGAGGCAGAGTGGGAGAAATGGGCTTCTCAGGATGATTGTCCTAATGGTAATACCCATGTCCAGCCTGTGTGCTCTCCATGTACACAGGCTGGAGAAGCCTGTGTACATGTATAAAGCCAGTGTACATGTATAAAGCCGCCATGAGAGGAAACTGCTGGCTCTCAGAGCAGCATAACCACACAACATTCTCCAAGTGCCACTCCAGTAAAGTGCAACAACCAGACTGGAGTGCCAAGTATAGCTGTCTCCATGGTTACCGCTGGTCAAAGTGGTGTGCCCCTTGATACCCCCCCCCTTCTGGCCCGGAGCTGCCGCTCCTGCTGCTGAGATTCAAATGCTCCAGCTGGGCCTAAGAAAGCAGCACAGGGACCAAGGAAAAAACAGAGAATTGAGCAGCCAATCAGAGTGTGGCAGACTTCAATGCAGCAGTTGTTAGGCAGAACTGGATAGTGGAAAATGTAGCCTGGAGTGTCCGCTGTACCTGCAGTCACTATTGCTCAGAAACTCAATGGCAGAAACATCGAAACTGGGTTCAAACAGGCAAATGAGCCATGAAGAAGCATGGAAAACTTACCACAAGCCATTGTTTCTCTCTGTGGTTCCATAGAGACCAAACATGCCATGCTTCATTATGGATGCTGGGTTTATCCATAATGATAAACCTTGCCCCTGCTATTTCCATCATGGCTTGTTGTTATGTGTGAACCCACCCAGAGCATCTTTAAAGAATTCTGTTTCCTAAGGACACCCCTTTCTGAAAAATGGGATTATGGACAGGAACAAGAGGACACAGAAAAACAAAAATGCAGCACTCAGGCAGAAATATTCAAAGAGAAGAAGCATATGAGGACAAAAATCCACCTAATTCAGAGGGGTCAGATCCAGAGAAACCATTAGGGTTCCTGTACCTTTGTTTCAGCAAATGCTATTTTTCTAGTCCATGAAAAACAGTGTCTTTCAAAATAACTTTCCCTGAATGGAGCCCAGGGAATCTGATGGATTCCCACCCCCAAAATAGATTCCTCCCACATTCCTACTCCAGACATATTCAAACAAGACAGCAAGCCCTACACTCATATATTACTTTGCCCCAAACACTGCTGTTCATTCAAGGGACCTGCACTAGCTTTGCGGAAGCATCAGATGAAGAAGACTCTGACACACCACTTGATATGTTAGCAGCCATTGTCCCTGCTCACACATCCACCTTCTTGGCGGGGTTTCCTTGCCTATAATGGTACAGAGCACAAGTACCATTGTTCAATAACAATTGGCTGGATATGTCTTTGCAGTCAGGAATGCTTCAAGAAAGCTGTGAGGCAGTGGTGTTGTTGAGCTGTTTGGGACTATGGACTTACTGAACTTAATGAGCAGACCATGAAAGGAAATGCTGCAGTCTCCCCTCCCATTTAAAAGGTTAGCGCCTTCATTCTGCACTCCCTATTAGTCTGCTAAAGGACTGAATCCTAACATCTCCTTTTGACTGTAAGGCTTCCCAAGTCAGAAATTAAAATCAGGCTTGTATTAAGGAAGATAATAGAATTTATTATGTTAGCTATGTACTAATGCTACCTATGTGGGGCAAATGGCCCCCATGACATGCAGGGATCCAGTCCTAGTGGGCCACCCCCTAATAATACCTGTGCTTGGAATATTACTCTAGCCAATAGCTGCAGTTTTCTTTGATGTGTACCAAGCACATGTGCTTCAACCGAACCTGATTAGCTAGTTGAATATAACTTGTTATTTGCTTTAAATTTTCTACTAGAGGCTATAACTTGGAATTATTTCTCTCAATTTAATCCTATTAAAATATTGGCATACCAGTCAAGTCACACCTAAAATCAAAAACATTCTCCTTTTATCTGTAAGATGGAGTAAATATACTAGGTAGTTCTAACTTCCAGAAATATTAGGATTTTAAGAGTGCAGCAGTTTAAAATACTATTTAAGGTGTGTTGAAAACTCTGGTTTGTTACCAGAATTGGGAGGACAGGGGCAGGAAAGAAACAGAGCTCAAAAACAAGGAAAGCAACTGCATCCCTTAATCATGGTGGTTATTCAATATCTAGGGGAAAACACATGTACTACAGTCCTTTTAGGACTATACCACAAAAATTTGATTTGATGAGCTAACTTTCTACCCACAGGAATTTATTTTCCAACCATGTGAAAACATTCAGACATGAAGCCCCACACTTGCACTCTGCAGTGATACATTCATATGCTTTTTCTGACCTCTGATTTAACATTATGGGAGATTCTGAAAACATATACTTTATTTTCATCATATCATACAGTGCCCCCCCCAAGGACTGAAGGACAACCTAGTAGATAAAATTCAAACTTCAGTTCACAGTTTGGATGTTTGGGACTATCTTAATATCTTACTATCTTCATATATACAAGATGTGAGGATTTGATTGAGACTTTCAGTATTTCAGTTTGGCATTCTTACAGTTACAGGTTTTGTGACAAAAATTAGTATAACATATTGAAAAAGAAACGTGTCAATAAACAGAAATACTGAAACCAATGAGGCATAGTGGTCAGAATGTTGGACTAGGACTTGGGAGACCCAGGTTCTAGTCCACACTTGGCCATGAAGTTCACTGGATAACTTTGGGCTAGTAACCAACTCATAGTCTAACCTACCTCACAGGGTAGTTATGAGAATAAAATGGAGAAGAAGAAGAGGATTATGTAAGCTGCCTCAGGTTACTCACAAGAGGAAAAAACACAAGATGAAAATGTATTTAGTACTACTACTAATAAATGTATCTTTGTAGCTGGTAGGAAGGAAAGGTGCCCTTAAAAAAATCAAGGTTTCAAAATCTTGTAATAGCTTGCCAAATAACCTTTCTAAGTGATCTTCACATCTATATCTGCTACTTCTTGTTATCGGTTTCTTTGGTTGGAGCAATGAAAATAAAAAACACAAAGCATTAGTGTCTGAAGGTCATAGCAACAGATCAAGCATCAGAACTACTACCATTTTTACTATTGCAGCTCCTTGCTCTGTTATATACAAGCACATCCCTCTTTCCCAGCCTATTATCTCATATTCAGTTGAGGACTGCTCACCCAAGGCATGAAATGCTAATTGCTTTACTTTTAACACATAAGGGTAGCCCTAAGCCAACCAACACTTAGCTGCTCAAGATCAGGGAGGATAAAACTTCACCAATATTAGACACCAAAGAAATTGACATCACAGACCATGCTTGAATCTTAAGGGTATGTTTTCTATTGCTTAGATGCAATTTTGCAGATTTCATATCTGACCTCCTCCCATTCTTTAAAAAAATATTATTAAAAGTTTTCTATAGCCAGTTCTTAAAAACAGTCAATTCAAATCTTAAAACAGAAATTTTGCTACACATCATAGCAACAGCAATAAAGACACTGTGGCTTCCCCAGACATTTTTTCACATCTGGCTGGAGGTTCAGAAGGGCTACACTTATTTCCAAACCCAAATAACGTGTGTCAAAAGCAAGCTCTGAGAGCTGATGTGTGCAATCCTGTGCTAGATTGGAAGGAGGGGGAGAGAGAAATAAAGAAGGAAGGCTGGAAAGGAGGTTAGAGGCAGACAATTTAACGACTCGCTATTTCCTAAATGTATACACTGAGCAATCTTTGAAAGGTGTTTCAGCCCAACATCCTCAGAGAATATCCAAATTCTGTGGATTTAAGGGGGTTTTCCTTTTGCCAGAGGCCCTTGCTAAACCAGCTGGAATGCGCTGACTCCACAAGGTTTTGAACAGCAAGGCCAAAGTAGCACAAAGGGCTGAGAGGGGAGAAAGGGCAAGAGAACCCAGCTAATTATAGCTTCCCAGTGAATATCAGCTTGCCAGTGTTGTGGGAGGAGCCCGCTGCCATGTGTCTCTAGGTTTTGGCCCTGTTATGAAAAATGCAAGTGTTGGCAGGGAGAGGTGGCATGCCACCAGCAAAAGGGCAGTGGCTTGGTGAAAAGCTTTGGCCAGTCTCAAAGACTGAAATTACTGAAAGATGTCTATTTTTTAATTTTTTAAAAGCATGCCAAATCCATGAAAGCAGTGCTTGGATCCCAGTGAAAGAAATACAAGGAAATGGATGTTTAATGCAGTCACCGTTTTTGCAGGAAAAGGGCTACTTCTCCCCCCCCCCCCCGCCCCATTTTAGGGTCTGATTTAAACTGCTCAAACATCAAGAAACAGAAGGCCAGTATTTGAGTGCTACTAAAGGAAAGCGGCAGTAGCAACCGGACCTTATGTTCTTGCTATTCCAAGTATCTGTATTTTGGAACACTTTGGTGTTTTGGTTAGCTTCACATCCTAGTACTTGGATTCACAACAAACAGAAGCATGGTTAGAAGAAAGCCTTTGGTGTCAGGCACAAGACCTCAAGAGTAACATACAGGGAAGAGAATGTTGGCAGAAGAATATCTTTGGTTGGGCTTACAAAAGGAAATAGTGACTTGCTGGAAACTTCTTATATTTAATATCAGCAGGGTCTATTTTACCTGATCACAATTGGTTGCTCTAACATTCTGTGATCAATTAGAGTGCTATTTCTTCATTATGTGAAAGCCAGCATGGTATAGTGATCAAGAGTGTGGGACTGGGACTCAGGGGATCTGGGTTCCAGTCCCCACTTAGCCAAGGAACTCACTAGGTGACTTTTGGCCAGTCATAGACTTTCAGTTCAATCTAACTCACTGGGTTGTTGTTTTGAGGATAAGACTGAGAGGAAGAGAATTACGTAAACTACCTTGAGCTCTTTCAAAGGAAAAAAGGTGGGAGATTATAGACAGACTGACTGATTGACTAAATCCACTCTGAGCAACTTTTGACTGAAAGTATAGGATAAAGCTCTTTTAAATAGAGCAACAAGAAAGTATCAATAACCGTGAGTTAGACAGAACAAATTATCTGTCTTTTGAGACATATCTGAATCTCAAACATTCAGTATTAGTAGTAGTGCATGGGACTTGGACCACTGCTCTTTGAGAGAAGTCTGGTGCTTTGAATGGCAGGAAGTGGAGCTGTTTGCATCTGCAGACTTAGCTGAAGTGCTTCCAGAAAGGACTCTCCACTTTATGAATTGGAAGGCACTGTGCAACTACTCAGTCTTTTTGTCCTTAACAAATTTGCTGCAGTGAGATGGGAGATGTGGTGGAAAAATATAGAAGAGATACAAGAGTAAGACAAAAATGTATGGACCCACTGTTAAAATCTGTGACTGAGGCAGGGCAATGGCACTATGAAAGTGTCATTGGCAGGCACCACAACTAACAATTGTCCTTTACTTTTTGGTCCACCTGCATGCTTCTTCATTATCAAATACACTTCCATGCATACTGGTTTTCCATTGCTCCATGCAGCAGAGGTTCATACCACACCTGGCTTACTCTGAAATCATTTCATTCAATGTAGCATTTTAGACAATAGATTTTCATTAACCCTTTAGTAGAAATGCTAACTACTATGTAACAAATGTTGTCTTTCCTCTGCTCCTCTGTGTGTGTCTGTCATTTCTTACACAGTTGTTGAGCACTGGACCAATTTCAAACAGCAGTTGTTATATCTGTGTTGGTTCCCAACTAGAAACTAAGCCACCAAACATCAGAGGGCACTATTTGTCACGTTGCCCCTGTGTTCTGGCTTTGCATCACCCCTTTCTTCCTCTGTTCTGCTGTGCAATAACAAGTAAGGATGTTTTCAGATAACAAAAACTTTCCATCATGCCTGAAACAGGAAACAGTAGCCAGCTTAGAGGGGAGTGAGGGCAAGGGGCTTTCCACAGGCCTCCCTCCCACTGGCCAACCCCCTGCTTGAGGTTGTCTACTAAGTGATGGTGGCAATAACTCCTGTCCTCCAGTTGGCAAAGCATGATGGTGGCAAGTTCCACAAGTTGTAGCCCCACAACACTCTATTTAAAATAAAAATATTTTTTGTTTGATAACTTAGCAGTGAACTAGGCCAAAAAGACACAACTTTGTGGGCACATGCAGAAGATTTACAGGACTAATCTTTAATTATAAACCTTTAATGTTGTCTAATAATATTGAAACACAGTGATTGATCTTTGGGTACAGTAGAAATGGAAGCACATAACAACATCTTTGAGTTTTCCTTTCTTTGCTCCAAGAAGCACCATATGTACCCTGATAGTGCTGCTGCCCTGACAGAGTGAGTGATCAAATCTTACCAGAATATACAACCTGAAAATCTTACTGCATTTACTATTTTCAAAATCATTATTTTATAGTTTTATAAATATTGCAATAAGAAAGGAGACATCCCAGTTATGTCAATGCAAAGCCACTGATTAGCATTGCCAAAGGGATGCAAATTGGTGCTGTGGGTTAAACCACTGAGCCACCAAACTCGTCAATCAGAAAGCCAGCAGTTCAAATCTGTGCGGCGCCATGAGTTCCCACTGCCTTGTCCCAGCTTTCACCCACCTAGCAGTTTGAAAGTGCAAGCAGATAAATAGGAACCCACTTTGGTGGGGAGCTAGTGACCTGAGCTGAAGTAAGAAGATCAGTTGGCGATGGACCTGTAGCAGCAGCAGTGGAGGCGGAGAAAGACCCCAGAAGACGCCGACACTCCCACAGATTAATGCTAGCTACCTTGTGTGCAAGCTAGTTCACCCCCCATGGTGCACCATGGAAAGCGCATAAGCATGAACTACAGAGCTAGCAATCTTAGGCAGCCAAACTACACTGTAGCAGTGTAGAGTTCCTGGCTAAATTGTACCAACACCATACGAAATAAATAAATAAATATCATTGCCAAAACATAGCATATAGCTAAATCAAACTTTATGTCAAGGCAAGGTTCTAGATAAACAAAAGTATTAGAGAAAGAGAAAGATACCATATTCAATCAATATGGTTCAACATTGTCTGTTGAGTATGGTTCAGCATTGACATTTTGTTATTTGTAGCCTAAATAATTAACAGTTCTCTCAGGCCACAAATCTTATGGCTGCCTTTTTATGGGAATGCTGTTTTTATTAGAGTGTCTGAACATTTTCAGTCAAACCTACAGGTCTTACATGTTGGAGGTGGGATTTTATACCACAAGACACGGAATTGCATACCATCTGGTGACTCAGGCTTTCTTTATGCAAGGATGTGAGACTGTCCCAGGCTTTGATGACTTTTTTCCCCATAGTGCATTGGCATTTTTCTTTTCATCCAAAGGCAGTTATGGCACAGTGTCCTAGAAACATGAATGCAATCCATAGATGGACAATTTATTATACCTTAAGGAGATGGGGAACCAAAAGATCCAAAGAATCAGTATTTATGCTGTTGGAACTAAGGAAAGTCCAGGCCAGCCTTCCCCAATTTGGCACCCCCCCCCAGATGTGTGGACTACAACTCCCACCACCCCCAGACAAAGTGGAGCAGGGCAGGCTGGAATGATGGAAGTGGTGTTCAGCACAAGTGAAGGACACCACATTGAGGATAGCTATTCTAGATTTCAAAATTTGCTCCACTTGTGATTCTTGACTGTGATTTGCTGCTCAATACTATTGCAGTGTTCCAAAGAACAAATATAAACCTGAGCCTCTCAGGTTTGCTTCCAGCACATTAATGGTAAGCTTTGGTGAAACAAGCTCCTATTCCCATTGTTCTGTACAAGAAACTCACATTTAGTTACTAAGGAAGTAATTAAGGGAGTGCTAATTACTTCTAAGGAAGCAAGGTTACAATCCTATAGATGTTTTGACAGAAATAAGTTCCTCAACTCCCCCATGCTGAATGGGGAATGCTGGGAGTTGTAGGACTTCTTGCAAACATGCATAGGATTGTGTACTAACATTATTGGATTTCTGGAGCAGAAACTCCATCAGGCACAAATGTTCACCTAAAGCAAAACAGAACAAATTCTGAGAGACAGCATCCTTTTGTTTTGGTTTGTTTTTTGCAAAGCCAAATGAGAACATCAGGGTCACATCCAAACCTTATAATTTTGAACTTTTGAGAAATAGCTAAATGGTGTGGGTTGTATCCAGTGGTGTCTGTTGCTCATAAACAACCCTCCCCTCATGAATGCCTCAGATCTGCTCTAGATGATCTGCAGGGAAGACAAGGAATGGAATGCCTGTGAAAATCTGCTTGCAGGATGTTGGATTAAACACTCAAGATTCCATACAGTTCTGAAACTTTGAAACAATAACCAAACAAGACCATTCAGGTATCTAACAGTAAAATCTATACAAGTTTACTCAAAAGCAAGCCCCACTGATGTCAGTGAGGTTCACTCCCTGGTAAAACGTAGGATTGCAGTTATAGAGATGGAAAACTTTTCATGCAGCATTCCCATGGACTCTATTGTACTCTTATGTCCCATTCATCTCAACAGAGAATTTTCCAGTGCATTGAACCCCTACAAAGATCTGTCAGGAACACTTTCAGGAAAAGGTGAGAATGCTGGATTTACACTTTACCAGCTTTGTTTTCTCTGGTGGCAATAATCCTAAAGGGGCCAACACTGAAGGGGATCTCCCCTTTGGGGAAGCTACTTCAGGGAGAACACACGGGCCAAGGCCACCCTTCTGACATCACAGCCAATTTGCCTGTCCTTAGAGTCAGGTGGTGGGGTGGGGACTTGCTCCTCCTTTACAGCTCTGAGCATGTGCAGTAGAGAGAGGTTATGGGACCAAGTAGGGGACTTTGGAGGGGGCTATTAGTGTAGTGACAGAAAGAAGGAGATATAGCATTGGCTGGAGGGTCAGCCAGGTAAGGGTAATATAGCCCAGATAGTTAACTATGCCAATTTCCAGGCCTTCTTGCACTCAGATTTGACATTTGCCCTATCAATCTGGCCTCAGGTCTCCGGATATTGCTGTTAAATGCCAAATGGGTGCACTATTAAACAGCTCTCCTCCACTACTTAATGGATGAAGCAGCTGATCTGGCATGTAAAATGGAGACCTGGTTGGTGAATGGGGAGGAATTGGCATCTCTCAGTTGTGCCCACCAGGATACTTGGCACAGCATCAGGGTAGATTGGAGGACCAGGGAGGGTGTCTGCTGTAGGAATTCTGTCTGTGTGAATGACTGGAGTGCTTGCATCTTGTGTAGGGTCAGTGGAACAGACTGGGGATTCTTCTTCCAATTAAAAGGAACTGTCCTCTAGGCAGATGGATGTGGATTTCTGGCAAGATTTTTCTGGCAGATAGAGCTGGCAGTCCTGTTGAATTCTTGATCTCTTGAATACAGAGATGCCCTGGGTAGTTGATAAATTCCTAGGGGATCTATCTGAGTCCTATCTGCCTATAGTCAGATGAATCTTGGGGCAATGGGAGTGGCAAAGAAGCAATAGCTCACAACCTCTTCGCAATTTACTCTTTGCTACCAAATGCAACTCTTTAGGGTAGTCTCAGATTTATTACACAGTGGCCCCAAGGACATGTAAGACCTGTCTGAGGCCTACTACATAATATTTCATAGGCACTTTGAGGATAAAATTTCTTGCATTTGCAGGACTCAAGTCTCCAGTGTTATAATAGTTGAATCTGGCAAGTACCCAGAGTGCAGCCTGGTCAAGTTTTCTTGGATGAGTTTCAGTTCGTACAGCCCAAGAATATTGACAATGTGCTTGGACAGGTTCGTGCAACCACATCCATACTGGATCCTTGCCCCTCTTGGCTAAAAAAAGCTAGCAGGGAGGGAACAGCCTTCTGGCCCAGGGAGGTGATCAATGCCTTTTTATGATAGGGAGTAGTCCCACACCAGTTCAAATGGGGGATGGTGAGGCCACTCCAGAAAAATTCCTTTCTGGACCCAGAAGATCTCAGTAATTTTAAGCAGGTGACTAATACCACTTTCCTGGACAAGGTCCTTGAGCAAGTCATGGCCAAACAATTCCAGGCATTCTTGGATGAGACTGATTACCTAGATGTATTTCAATTGGAGTTCAGATGGTATTTTGGCACTGCGTTGGTTACCCTTTATGATGACTAGGATCTGTGAGGAATCCATGCGGGGGCTGGGGGGGGATCTGTCAGATTCCCTGGGCTCAGTTTCCCAGATTCCAGTCTGCTTTGCCCTGAGTCCAAGTTCCTGATAAGTGCACCCAGCATTGACAGCATGCTCACCAGGAAAAGAGCCCCACATGACCAAGAACAGCATCCTCCTTCTGCGCTAATTGCAGTTACAATTTGGGTGGCTGTATGTGATGTGGAAGAAGGTTGCTGGTTGTGCAAGTGGGGGTCTGTGAGCATTCAAGGACTTCCTTTTGGCTTGGTTTGCTTTGGAAGGCCAGGACAAGTGTAAGAGGATGCATGGACAGATTCTAACTGGGTTCATCCCAACCCTAATGATGACCTATGTGGAAAGGGACACAGAAGGAATGTGACTGTATTGCTCTCCCTGAATCTCTCAGCGGTTTCCAATACCATTGTCCATGCTAACCTTTTGAGCGGCTGTCTGAGTTTGGAGGGGGCAGGGCCGGTATTGCAGTGGTCCTAGTCTAACTTGAATAGTCATCTCAAGAGGGTATAATCTGGGGGATATTGCCCTTTGGACTCTCCAGTATGGGATTCCTTAGAGGTCAGTCTTGTCCCTCATGTTATTTAATCTCCACAACAAACTGCTGAGTGGAGTCAATCTGGACTTTTGGAGTGTACCATCATCAGCCTACTGATAACATGCCACTCTAATTCTCTTTTTCATCTTGAGCAGATGAGGCAGTAGATGTGCCAGATTGGTTCTTGGCTGTTACAATGGTCTGAATAAGGATTAACAAACAGAAGCTCATCCAGACTAGGCTGAGATGCTGATAATGGATTATTCCTCTGACTGGAGGGAGGGTGTTCAACCCCTTCTGGATGGGATTGCACTCGCCATGAAAGAGCAGGCTCATAGTTTGGGGTGCTACTTGAGCCATCTTTGTCAGTTGCGGCTCAAGTTGTTTCAGTGGTATGGAATGTCTTCCAGCAGCTTTGGCTATATAGTAATAATAAAAAAAGAAATTGCAACTGCCTTCTTGCATCATGAAACCTCATAGGAAACAATCTATTTCATCAGTTCCATGAAAGAACAAGTAGCTGTGCAAACTGATTAATCAGCAATGTATTTTAAAATTTAAGACACTGGAGAACAAGAAGGACCACAACTCATGAAAGAGCCACAGCCTATTGACAGAGCACACGATTTGCACGTACAAAGTGCCAGGTTCAGTCTTTGGCACCTGCTCCAGGCAGAGTTCACAAAGTCTCTTTTATGAAAAGCATGGGGGAGTTGCTGCCAGTCAGCGATATTTTATGTATTAGCTTTATATACCACTTCTTTTCTTATGAACTCAAAGCAACTCACATGATTCTCTTCCTGCTCCTCCCAGAACAACCACCCTGTGAGATAGGTTGGGCTGAAGGTCTGTGACTGGCCCAAAGTCCCCCCAGCTGAGCAGGGACTAGAATCCAGATCATCTGAATCCCAGTCCCATGCTCTTAAACACTGCACCATACTGATTGGGTTCACAGGACAATAAGCAAGCATGGATTGTTATCATTGTTTGTTATGTTGCCTGAGCACAGGTATGGAGACTGACCACTGTGACTTATGCTTGATATTAAGTATGCTAAGACACAAGTCTGTTTTAGGATTTGTCCCTATCATGATTATTTGTCATGACATCTGAACAGGAAGGGCTCTTTTATAACTGGTGGTTCAGGAGTTCTACTGAGTTGCATGACAAGCATGGCAACACGAGCAGGCACTCCAGTCATCCAATCACTGTTCACAATGTCTGCCTAGCAATACACTTGTCACTGCTTGCTTTGCTTTGACAGGCTTTCTCCTCTGATAAGGAGTAATTCATGGATGGTTCTAAGATGTATAACTTATAAGGAGTAGTATTTGAGTAGTTATTAGACAGGAAAAATACAATATTAATTGCGTTCCCCTGTAGGAACATTCCTTTAGAAGGTGACAAATAAAGCATGTTGTCTTTAATGTATCATACAGAAAAACAGCACAACTGAGGCAGTAAAGCAATCACAGCAGAATTTGAATTAGTCAATAAAGAAATCTTTTAACTGTAGGGTGCTTTGTACTTTTATAATGGGAATGCCAACAGCTGTTTTTATTTTTCTTTCAAAATAAAGCATGCATTTAATAGAAGACAAGAATATTACAATTGGAGAACTGTACAGATATATGGTGTGGCAGAAGAAATAGTTGAGGAGCAAGCAGAGGGCTGGAAAAATGAAGTCAAATCTAAACTGTGGCTGCAGGAGTGAGAAGCCTTAGGGAAGGGAGGGTGTGGGAAAGATCCAGTTCAGACTTGTAATACACATGGGATATCTCACATGAAATATAAAACCAGAATGTTGCCAGCTGTCCTCTAGCAGGGCTGAAGAAGTATTATGTCTGGGTACCTAAGCTGGTAGCTCTACCCACAGTAAGCTTTTGGTCAAGAATTACAGAGTTAGAAAGGATCCTGAATCACTTGGCATTCAGAGGCAATAGGACGTAAGGGATCTCTGAAAGGTCATTTAGAGTAACCCCACATTCATCACAATATGAACATATATTTCATCTTCCTGAACTTCTCCCAAGACTGCCACTTAAGCTTTTATACAGGAGGCACCAACCTCCAGTTTTCCTTCTTTCCATTTAGCACAAGGGTTTCAGAGTGGAATAATGTGATGCTACCATTCAAAATTGCAGTGTTATCAAGGGGATGATGGAAGCAGGCACACAGCTGAGGACTCTGCTATCAGTCCTAATTACCTAACTAGTAATTATGCTTCTGCTTTCCCAGGCCCAAGGAACTATTGCTACACCCAGTGTTGCCTTCTGGAAAGCAAGAGTGACAGAAGTTTGAAAAGGTTCCTGAAATCTGCCATGTGCAATCAACAAAGCACCCATCACACAACACAGCTGAGAATTAATGCCCATGACATGTTGCTGCTTCACTCATGGGCATTTGGCTAATGCTTGAAAGAAAAACAAATCAGAAGGGAGAACAGAGTATCTAGAATTCCATGAAAAAAAAAAACTAAAATCTATGTCAAGAAAAGCTGAAACAACGCCTGAAAGCAGAGTAGGTAAAGCAACTGAATTTTCTAGATGTTTAATATAAGCAGGCAGTCACACTTAAAACCTCACTTCCCCATCAAATAAAAATTTAAAAGTTGCATAGAAGACATACAAATGCATAGAAACAGAGCGGATCAGAAGGGACCTCCCGAGCCATCTGATCTGACCCCTGGCTTCAGCCAGCTCCACTCATGTAATACCCAAGATGTGGTTGTCCAATCTTTCCTTGAACACCCTCACTGATGGAAGAGCCTCCACCTCCCTTGGGAAGCCCATGCTATATCCTGGGGACCTAACTGTCAGGAACTACTTCCAGACATGCAACCCAAAACCTGGTTGCCAGAGCTTTGCCCCATTGGAACGTGTCCTGCCCTCTAACAGCAGGGGAGAACAGGTCATGGCCCTCCTCCACATGACATCCCCTCACGTGCCTATAAGTCGCTAAAAGATCCCTCTGAGTCTCCTCTTCTCCAGGCTGAAAAGAACCAGCTCACTTAATCTCATCACATCTGTCATCTCCCCAGATATGGCTACCATCCCCTTTTAACCAGCACTGAACTGATTCTAACCTAGCCATGTCTCTCTTCTAATGTGGACCCCAGAACTGGACACAGTACTCCAGTTGTTGGTGCACCAGAGTCTTGTAGACTTGTCCCCATTCTGTTCCTATGGCATCTATTCCTGAGTCTCAAGTGCAATACCTTGTACTTTTCCAGATTGAACACCATTCTGATGTCCTCCGTGCACTTCCAGTCTCCAGATCCTTTTGGACCTGGAGTACCTGCTCCCAGTTCTGGCCACTGCCCCCACTTTGGTATCATCTGTGAATTTGGTCAGTGGACTGGTTGCTCTCTCCTCCAGGTCACTGATGAAAAGGCTGAACTGAATCACTCCCAGAACTGAGCCCCGAAGAACTCTGCTTGTGGTCCATCATGCTCTAAACCATAAGACAGTGCATCGATGTATCCCAAAGCTAAATAATTTCTCAACTAGGATATCACGCGGCACCTTGTAAAAGGCCCTGCTGAAATCCAGGTAAACCACATCCTCCAAGTCCTCGCCATCTAGCTGCCTTGAAATATTCATAGAATCATACAATAGCAGAGTTGGAAGAGGTGATGAAGGTCATTAGGTCCAACCCCCTGCTGTTACAGGAGACCATTTACACCATCCCATCAGATGGCTGTCCAGTTTCTTTTTGAAAGTCTCCACTGTAGTTCTTGCACTAGTCTTCTTTTATCATTCTTCTCACAGGAGATAATGGGATTTATAATGGTCTTTTTACTTAGCAGGGCAGATGATTGAATGTGGGACTTTTGAATACAAAACCTGTGCACTATCAGTGGAGCTATTGTTTATCCTCAGCTGTTAGTGTCCAGAAGTACCAAAGTTCCATTTTTGTCTGTTATGGTCAGCTGCCACTGATAGATATTTCCTCCATGATAGTTGCATCTTAGAATTGCGGGCTTGAGGAGTGCTCTTCTTGTCTGGGTTGTGCAGGTGATTGAGATTGAGAAAAGGGGGTACTTAGTACCAGAGCTTTGTTCACCAACTGTAGGCCAGTGCCCATTACTAGAGGGATGTTTTAGCATCTGAGAAACAAAGTGAGATGACAGGTCCTTAGCTAGAAACAATGCAACAGCCTTGTCCCATTGGTCTGTCATTTCTCATACCTTCAAAGGCTGCTCTGTGAATATCCAACCCAATGCCCTTTCGTTAAGCTTGTGAGAATTTCCAAAGGAAGACATACAGCTACATAAGCTGTATCTATCCTCACCTCAAAGAGAATAGGATAGTGTGGAAGGGGCAGGAGCAAAGACATGGCATGTCTATCCACTGAATCAAAACATTCTCCAGTTTGGAGAAAAACAGTATCCAAGAGCTGCTGTGTTTTGCCCACCCAGCCAGACCCCTGAGCAACAACATCTTTTGGTATTTCCAATTAAGAACAAGTTGGCAGTGCTGGCAACACTTTTCAGCCTAGCTATAAAATGAAACCTTTATAGCAAAAGTAAATGAAAGTTATGAAAATAAGCTGCAGCATGGGATTTTGCCTCCTGTGTTATTATCTGTTTATTAGTCTGTGCCTGAAGGGGAAAGTCCTTCATATCATACTGAGAGAAACCAATACTTGCATGATTCTTTTCAGAACATTCTGCCTGATGCCCTTTATTTATTTTTTAAATGTAGCAAATAAGAGGAGGGAAGTGAGGAAGGGAAAATCTTTCCTGGTGCCTTGGGAGTGACAGACTATTTTGTTTTGCAATTTGCTTGCTGGACACCTTCCAATTGGTGACTAGGAAATTTGTGGGGTGGGAGGTTATGGCTTTTAATCTGAATTATTGATCTGATGGTTTCTGCAATAACTTTTTATTAATTTTGGAGACTGAGTTGGATCCAGTCTTAATCATATTTACAGTTGACCTATTGAAATCAGTGGGATTTAAGTTAGTCATAAGAAATAACTGTTCCAAACATTCCTTGTTAGGAGGAGAAAGAAAAAGCACAGTAAAATGGTTGTAAAGAAGTAGAGAGGCCCTGGAGGATGAAAAAATAATTTAAAGTACCCACAAACTACTATGAGTAAAGAATCATAACTATATGGTAAATGCCTGATGTAGTTCCTAAAGAGTAGTCAAAAGTTCCGTATGTGCAATTCTTGCTAAAAAATATTTTATTTTAGAGGAGTGCATGTGTTTGTAAAAAGGTAAGAACACCTGACTCCACAAAAATTTACAACTTTAACTGCATAAGAATTAAATACATATTGTATCCTTTCTATAAATAGCTAAGAACTTCTTGCAGTCATACTCCTTCTGATCTCTTTTACTTTGTTAGATATCACCCCTTTTGTCCAAACATTAATGGACGGATTAATCCTATGGCCCCTAGACTATGTTGGGAGGGCACAGAATAGTTTGGATTCTCAGTTCTGCCCTCAGAGCTCTAATCCCCATGAAAAAACAAAAACAAAACATGCTGGCTTCTCTCCCCAGGCAGAAAGCCTTGCCGGGGGGTGGGTAAAGGGGGCATTTTGGAGAGAGTAGAGAGAAAAGGAGGGCAGAGTGGCCAGGATATAAGCTCTCTTGAAGCTGCTCAAGCCCCCTTCCCTCCCCTTCTGATATGCCATCACTAAACAGCCAAAAATGCCCATTTAGTGAAAATGCTAAGTTCAAGAGGCTTTTGCTGGTTGTGATACCACATCAATGGCATGTTTGCTGTATGCTTTAATATTCACCATGCAAACATATATTAGCATTTATACCACTTGCAAAAGAAACCTCTAAATTTTAATTCCTGAAAGATACGTTCCATTGCTTTGTCCTGAGTATATCCTACCTTGTATGCTCAACTTAAAACTAGTCATTATAACAATCACCCCATTTTTCTTCAGCCAGAGGGTCATCATTCCTTCAATTTAATGCATAGGAATTCTTTTTTCCAAGCGGACACATTTAAGGTTCTCACACTTCTTGGTGACATTATAGGCAAATAGACCATACAAAACCAGAGCTGCTTGTTGACCCTTAATCCAGTGTAAAAAGGTAAAGGTTTCCCCTTGACATTAAGTCCAGTCATGCCTGACTCTAGGGGGCGGTGCTCATCTCCGTTTCCTAGCCGAGGGAGCCAGCGTTTGTCCGCAGACAGTCTCCGTGGTCATGTGGCCGGCATGACTAAACACCGAAGTGCACGGAATGCTGTTACCTGCCCACCGAAGTGGTACCTTTTTACCTACTTGCATTTGCATGCTTTCGAACTGCAAGGCTGGCAGGAGCTGGGACAGAGTACAGGAGCTCACCCTGTTGTGCAGATTCAAACCGCCGACCTTTCAATCAACCAGCCCAGCAGCACAGTGGTTTAAACCACTGCACCACCTGCAGTCCCTGTGATACAGTGTATAATTTGGAATAGCCCAAATCTTACCATGAGGTGCTCATCTCCAGTCCAGTAGTAATTTTCTGAACACATTGGGCACTATTTGCACAGGGTCATGCATTGACCCACATGAAATGCCCATAACATCTTGTAGATATCACTTTCCTAGAAGGTTGGATATATATAACCAAATGCCTAGTTTCCTGTGTACTCCTCTCCCAATTTCTTATTCATTTTTACATATTTTGGCACAATGTTTAATAGCTTCTGGCATGCAGACAATCTATTTGACTGGAAATAGTACTGCAACAACTTGTCAAGGGCACCATACTGAATGTGTAGCTAACCACACAAAGCATTCTGGCTCCTGTATTTTCTTTCTTGCTGGTGTTGCCTTGAAGCAGGTTGCTTCACCTTGCTGTACTGGCAGGGCTAGATCTGGGTATGGTTAATATAAACTGTGATTATACATAGAACCACATGATTGCTTGGTCTACCATCTATTTTTTCATCTCTCAGGGTGAAGACCATGCCAAACCAATGCACAAACTAATGCAAACCCTGAATTCCTCACTATCTGTCTCTTTTAGCCATGTGCCACCACTGAGCATGTAAACAAAATGACAATAGGCAACACAGTTAGTGTTTTCCAATTTACCCCCATTAGTCACTGAGTCACTGCAGCTACCCAATAACAATCTTTCTACACAAGGCATATATTGCCATCTAATGATTTCTCACACTGGTTTGTGGGAGATTTACAAGTTGTCACCATTGTCTAGGGCCATTCCCATATTTTGCAATCATTTTAGAAGTGCCACCCCCCCCCCATCAATGAGGAAAGTCTGATGTGGTGGTATGAAACCCTTGAGTATTTGCACAATTTCACTATACCACAGCAACAGTTGTGTAATGGAACATACAGAAAGGAAGATAAAGACCCCCCCCCCCCCAGAAGAAAGCATCTTCATTCCATATAGAATCTGGAAGCAGCAGCCTTGGTAGCGTGGTGGTTTAAAAGTGTCCTGCAGAAAAACCCATAGATAGTTCCAAAAATCAAGTGCCATGTTTATTCATCATAGTAACAATGCATCCTTTTGGATAGTGTGGCTCAACTATGTGCATGGTGGCATATTTGATGTAGGCAGGAGCTAACACTGCCTTCTAAATCATCTCATTCTGCTTGGCTCCATGTGACCTAAGAATTGAGACACTGGTGAAAGGAACAGTTGAACTGAGTTTCATACCACCCACTTTGCCACCTTCCAGCATTAGCAAGCAGCCTGCTGCCAAGGAATTCCAGCTTAAACATTAAGAATTCCAGCAGGCAGGGGTGCCTGCACCGTGGCCTCTCTCAGGCAAGTGGTGGCAAGCAGGGGTGATGGTGGATGGCTGAGGATCAGAGGTGGTGCCAGTGCAAAAGGCAAGTAGGTATGTAGGAACTGAGGTGTTTGAGATAGTGTGGCATCTTATTTTGTTGTTTGCTACTTTCTTTTATTCAGTTTTTCAAAGGAATGTATTAAGCCTAACAGTGCTGAAGACAAACTTTTATAATTTTTAAGGAAGGAAACACTAGCTCTTAGTTTACTTTTATTTACTTTTAGCACTCGCTTTTTGTTTACTCAGATTGGAGTAATCCGAAATCTTTCTAGAAAGGTTTATTTGTAATTGCAGCTTCTTTCCTTCCTTTTGGAAATGAGAGTTTTCCAACAGTACGGACAAGCATGCTTTTCTCCTCCCCTATCCAGAATGATTCCTGCCTAAAGAAAAGTTCTGTGCAACTCAAAAGCTTGCACCGTTTTTCATACAATAAAATGTTAAATAGCTCTTCTGTTATTAACTAGTTCTCCACAGTCATGAAGCATCTCCAGATTTGCCTTTGAGTTTCCCTTATTAATAATTATATTTAATGAACTATCTTTGAGGCTGTAATTTGACATACCAAATAGCTTCTTAGTACCCTTGTGCCCAATATGCTTGCTGACAGGTCTGTGGCACCCAAACGTATAGTACATAATTGTTGTTGCTGTTGTTTTTCAAATGCTTACCAAGACACTAAAATATTGGGATAATGGAAACAGAAATAAATGTGCATTTTAATTAGGTTAGGGGCAATGAATGTAGTTAATTAGGAGTTTCAGATAATGAGAATTTCACTACACTAATAAATAATTTAAGACACAAACCTGCCTATTATTGAGCATCATAGACTGATGGCGCTTGTGATAAGGTGCTCTAGAGAAAACACTCCAATATCAACAGCTGGAGAATACCTTTATTAGGTCCAGCTAAAATATCACAAAATAATGAGCAAGTTTTGATTTCTCCAGAATTTTCTTCAGGCTGGATAGTGCAAAAAGCAAAGTGTGAGGAAAAATATCCCTAAATTAGGCACAGTGTTATAGCCTAATTTCACTGGAGTCTGCTGAAATATTTAACACTGAAGGGGGGTGGGGGAATCTTCATTATGCACCCTATACATATAAAGCTTCAGTTTAAGTTAGTCCTTATGCCTGCTAGACCTTATTCCTGTGTGACAATGCTGCCCTCTAGTGCAAGGACAGAAGCATTTAGGGGAACCTAGTTACTAGACGCTTTGCTAGAGACAAAAGCCAAGATCATCTAAATTATTGTATTTCCAATCACAATGTAAGGTGTGAAAGATGGACAGGGAAGAAAACTGACAGGAAGAAAATTTATGCATTTGAAACATGGTGCTGGAGAACTTTGCAAATACCCTGGGCCAACAGAAAGACAAACAAGTGGGACATAGATCAGATCAAGCTGGAGCTTTCCCTACGAGCAAAAATGACAAAACTGAGGCTAACATACTTCGGACACATCATGAGAAGACTAATCAGAGAAGACAATCATGTTAGGGAAAGTTGAAGACAGAAGATGAAAGGGAAGACCCAATATGAGATGGACTGACTTCATAAAGCCTTGAATTTGAAAGAACTGGATGGAGCTATCTTGGGCAGGACATTTTGGAGGGCTTTCACTGATAGGATCACCATAAGCTGGAGATGACTTGAAGTACATAACAACATTGACTTGAAATTATTTTCCCATCACAGGTGTAAATGCAGAAACATATCAAGGCTGCAGAGATCCAGTTTAAGAATCACATTTCTGACAGTAGTCCTTCGATCTGAGGATGTACACGTTAAACTTTGTGGTGCAGAATCACTGAGATGTTCATACTAGTATGCCAAGATGCTATCAGGAGACCTCCACATGGCAAGACTAGCTCAGTTTGGAGAGGTCAACTGTAACTACAGTGTAGGCACTGAAACTTGCAAGGCATTCCTGTATGATAGTTTAATATGTTCTGAAAGCAGTGAGGTGATAGTACATTTTGAAGTTCAGAAATTCATCATGACCATCCTCAAAGGCAGTGCAAAATAGCAGGGAACTGTGCTGATGATGTATAACCCTAATATATAGCAATATATAGCATAATGACCAATTAATTAGGATCATATGAAAGAATGGCCAGACCCATTAAATTGCTGTGGAAAAGTGCATCTATTAACACATCACATCTACCTGCCTTTCTTCCAGGTTGCAATTTTCTGATTATTTCTTGTATTATATTTAGGAGAGAGAAAAAATATTTTGCACCTGAAAAAAGGTTGTCATTTCTAAGTCTTCCTGAAAGATATCTTAATTGCTGTTGCATTTGTAGAATTTAATGTGGTTTGTGTTGTTGGGTATATATAGAACATCTTCTGTGACACTACTAAGTGTTGGAGCAGAACTTTCACCCACTCCAACCCCAATCATTCATATGTATTTCCAGTAGTTATGTTTTTTCCCCTGTAATGTAAAACCATGAGCTGGAAGTTACATGGGTAATACACTGCTTAAAGAATGGCATGGCCTCAATGTTCTCCTATAAGAACATCAGATGGAAAAGCTGAGATCGGTTTTAATGCATATATTTTAAAATGTTATTTTAATTTATTGTTGTAAGCCGCCCCGAGGCTTCGGCGAATGGGGCGGCATAAAAATGTTTTAATAATAAATAAATAAATAATGAATTCCTAATTCAAGGCAAGATTTGGACTGCTGTTCATACTGTGTATGTGCACGTCTGTGTGTGAACATGCATATGCACATGCTCTTATTCATACAGTGAAAAAAGTAGTTAGATTGAATGTACTTTGTACAGGGAAAGTCAACTGACTTGCAATTATTCCTTTTCCTAACGCTCAAGTTGCCAGGCCACTAAGATCCAAACAGAATGACACCTGGTCGTGGCAACTGTGAGCTGTAGTATAAAATGGCAGGTGGACAGGAGACTCACCCATGTTTCTGGATCAACCTAATTTTTGATTTTGTTTGGTCCATGCCCCAAGTCAATAACCCTGCAACAAGAATAAATCAATGAAATATAATTCCTTAATGATATAATTACCTTTTGTGAGGGTCTTTAAAAATCATGCTTCTTACAGAATTTTTATATAGTTAAATAACTGATATGCTGTATGCTTATAACTTTCACCTTCAGTGTGAGCTTTCTCTGGATTTTTAATGATTTTGGAGACTAGGCATTGCTTGTAAATACAGGAGCAGTTCCTAGTATTTTGCCATTAGTATGCTGGTCATCAGTTTTAACATTCTTAATATGTAGTCCAGGGGTGGGACAATCCTATAGTGCCTGCAACAGCATAGATCAGAAATCCCCTTCTGAAGTCAACAATCGTTCTCTGATCTTTGATTTTTCCCCACTGGAAGTATCTCTGTCACTCACTCTTTCAGCATCAGAGAAAAAGGGGAAGATTGGTGTTGTGGGGCGAGCAGAACAGGGACAGAGTAGCAAGCATCACTCCCTCCTCACTTCTCTCCTACACAAATGACCCTAGCAGGACTTTGGGACCATGTCTTAACATTACCATATGTTATATGGTTTATTAGGGAAGTGTGTGCACTCTATATTCTAATTCCTATATGAAATGGTTTTATATGGCTATTAATTTTCATTTATTTTCAGTTTCTTCTGAGGATGAACATTTGAAAAGCACTGAGAAATTTGGAAATCCACTTAATAAACCTATCATGCAACAATTGGATTACCTCCCCCACTCCCAAATTCTGCCATTTTAGGCTGCATTGTGTTGCTCCATAGAATTAATCCTGCTCCCACCCATCTATATCCATTTGCTGCCTGCCACAGGGTAGGCTTTAAAGCAAATGCTGTTAGAGAAGCTGAATTATTGAATGTGAGCCTCAATCTTGCCTCTCTGCACCAAAATTGCTATCTACCAGAAGCAAAGTATCTGAAATTAGACAGTGAAAGCACTCCCTGAATTCAGGAAGTGCTCTGTAAATGGATATAATCTGTTATAACCTGCAAGGTAACACAAATTCATCTTCATTAAGGCACTGTCATCCCAGCATTTTAAAGTAGCAACACCCATTTGCATTAATACCCAACACTCCCTCCAGCCTTGAGCCCCAGGAGCCCTGTGTGGGGGTAATTCCATGATACACATAATTAGCTTGTGGTCTTTGAAAGGCCCTGAATTTTTCTAGCTCTGCCCTTATTTCCCATGGCATCTCTGTTTGGCTCTTCTATTTCATGAGTAAATGTGCCGCCACAGTGCTAATTTTACACAATGAACGAGCAGAGCAAACCCTACCTGTGGAGTGTTCTTGCACTCTCCGGCCTCATAGTCACTTGACAAGTATCTGTAACAAAGAACTATCCAAGTTTTATCCATGACTGCAATGCTGCAAAAAAGAGGAGTATTCAGCCCTGCCCCGCCCAAAATTTCCCCTCACCTTTGGAAGAAATATTTGGGGCAAGGCATTTGGACGATTTGGCTGGTAGCTGTTTTTCATTGCCTGTTCCCCTCTTAGAAACTGCCACCATCCATTCTGGCTGCTCACAACAGCCAGAGTCCACAAATATACCTTCAGGTCTTTTGCTGCATTTGCTAGGCCTTGGGACTGAATCACCATGACAACCATGCTATGCTTAAGCACTATTTCTATGGTAATCCTGGCCTAGCCCCTAGAAAATGCAACAAAAGGTTGCAGATATTGTTGTAGGTCACAGGAAAAAGACATGACCACCTTTGTCACGTTCATCTTAGATAAGCAGGGTGTGTGTGTGTGTGTGTGTGAGGGTGGGGGGGGCATCACTTCAAAATATTTATCAGAATTTCCTTCTGTCTCAGTTCCAGGTGCTATTTCTTCATTTTTACCCATACTAGCTTTCATGTAGCCTGATGTGCCTAATCCTACCTAATCTTTGAAGCTAAGCAAGGCTGGCCCTGGTTGAAATCTGGATGAGTGACTTAAATTTTGTGATCCATTCAAAGCACTTTGGCTATGGTCAGTATAAACATGATGGTGATGATGATGATGCCACCACCACCACCACTGAGAAGATAACGCTGAAAATGCCATCCCATTTGGGAAATAGCTTCCTGTTGCAGCTGTTTCCCAACACATGGAAAACCAGACTGGGGTAGGGGCAACAAGGCCCCATTCTCTTCCTCTATGCTGCTATGAATTTGTAATGATTAATGGCTTAACAAGATTATAATGATTTATATGAATTGTTTAGCAGTGGTCAGCAAGAATGACTGTTTGGCCAAAATGGCATCTATCTCCCATGAACTAATCCTGCCACAAAAGACAAGTTTCTCACCATAAATTTTTCTTCTTGTCTCCCAAAAGTCATCCTAGAATCTTTAGGTATACGAAAGACTCTATATAACAGAATTAGTGAAAGGTACTATCTCCCCAATTGCAGAGAAAAGACACCATAGCTGTTCCCACCCCATATCCCATGCTAATAGGTCACAAGAAGAAGGACTTCCTCACAGCTCCGTCAAGGAACCAGGTAGGATGTTTCTATCGCACTTTTGTACACAAGCTGTTGAGACATCACTTGAGCTTTATTTCAGCAGCTTGTCTTTCACAGCAGGAGTCACCATTTTAATGAGGAACTCGGGGTATGTTTTGCATCCAGTACCTCAGGCTGAAGAAGTGTTCCTAAGGAGAGACAACTTTCCTCAGTCCTGTACTTGGCTTCTCTCCCTCTTATACAGTGCAGGAAAGCAGCTGGCACTGCAGAATTAAATACACTCACACACATCGCTATTGTGGTGCATCTTTTCTCACCTCTCTGCTTTTAGGCCTAGGAGGAAAGTAAATTGGCTACTTTACCACAGCAATTGTCTGTCCCTTGCATTGCCATATCCCATTGTGCTCTGCAGAACCTCACAACAGGTAGATACCATTTGAAGTGTTGCACACTATGATGGTCATAATGCAAACATCCTTACAATCAGAGTTTGGTGACCAGTGTGCCATCCATGTCATTCGCTTACATCACTTCAGCTACCATAACATGTCATCCAACAGTAACTAGATCACATGAATGTGAGAAACGTAATCAATTGGGTGGTAAAGAACTGTAACCAATATGAAGGACCTGTAAAGTGTTCTGTAGGATTTTTCCTATTTTCTTGCATATTGGACCTTTTAACTCTAACAAGCAGTCTGGTTGCTTCAGCCAAGGGCTGAGGAGCTGTCACTTACCACTCCAATAGCTCAGGGTGTGATTTGCAGCTTCCCATCTCAACCTTTTAGCTCTGTATTTTTTCTCATACAAAGCACACTCTGTCTGGCTCTTTGCATCAATCCACAGCTCTGGCCTCACAGGACTCTTTTTAAAGAATGCAGAAACAAGGCCAATATATGGCTTACCTAAATTCTGAAATAGCAGCAGCTGCATACACCGCCTACTGCCTTCACACACTGAACTACCCTGTGAGGATACAGATCATTTTCGTGGAAGCTATCAAATGAATACAGGTGGCCCCTTACCACATATACACATAAAACTGGATCCAAGCAGAGATAGCAAGAAGTTGTTGATATGCACACTGTGGTTAAGTTACCTGTTAGTAAAAGGTTACCTGGGTGCAGCCATGGTGTCAAAGTTCATCAAAGTTGCTGCATGATATTCAAGTACAGTCATGTGAAACATAGAATTATTGAAAAGAATCACAAGAAAATATTTGAACGAAAATAATTCAGTCAAGAGATGGACACTGGTTTATATAAAAAATGAAGTGTATTTCAGAGAATTATTTGAACATCAACATGCAGGTACAACATGAATAAAAATTATTGCACCTCTATTATGTGGCAACTGTTCAAGTTTCTAAAACACATATCCTACATCATCTTCTGGTGGCCAGATGCTAAGTGGCACCAGCTTGAAATTGGAACCCAATATGAAAGCTGTGTTCACAGCCTCCAAATTAACAAAAAATCAGAACAAAATGTAAACACGCACACAGCTGTAAAATCATCTACTAGAAATATGGTGTCATCCTTCACGTCCAGTAAGATGAAACTGGAGAAAGATTTTACCCTCCCCACAGGAAAAAACAAAAATTCCAAATTACACTGTAGTTCAGTGCTAATGAAAAAATCTATGAGTCATTCCTCTAACCCTGCTCTATGGTAAGTACTGATCTGTAGCATAGTGAGCACCACAAATACTTGGGCATCTTCCCCCAAGAGTGGTTTTTAGCAATGCTAAAAGCTAATATTTACACTAAGTATCAATCTGTTGGTTTTAGACGCACCATTTACTGGTATGTTGTTGAGGAATGCATCATCTGGATACTAAAAATGTAAAGCCTGCATGAAGAAAACAAATGGTGGATTCCAGTCATCCAGGCTATAGGAAAAGAAACTGGGAAAGCAGCCAGCTGCATGCATCTTATGCCTAAGCAAAGTTCTACAGTCACTCTTTTTCATGGAACATTATAGAGATCAGAGTCCCAGTTAGCTGGATCAGTACCGTGTGCAGTGAGTGGCTTAATTGGTCTATTAACAGTCATGCCAACACCTGCTTTCCCTCAACATGGTAACACCACCAGTTTAGCTTGGCCATTGCACACCACCTCTAGCTAGACTTAAAGTTTAAGTGCTTTTATTATTCTAAACGATGTCCTCAGTAATGTCATGATTGTCAGAACTCATCAATATAAATGTCCAAAGAATCAATCTGATCTATTAGCATTGGGTTTTGACAGAAAGTTTACCAGTAATTTTACTAACATGAGTCCTGTTGTACAAATTTACCAAGTAGTGGTGACAGTGAAGACTTACAAGAATTATACAGATTTCCTGGTAATGGTATAATAGACATATCAAAAGGTAACATCCAAGTGGCATTTATAATACAGAAATGAGGTGGCCCGATATGCTTTATTTGGCTAAAGTAGAGATACAAAACCTTTGGCTGCCTTTGTAAATACAGATGCTACAAGGTATGTTTGAAGTGACATTACTTATCCCGAGGGCTCAAATTCATACAGTGTAAATCACAGCATTTCATATGTTTAACATTATTCAAGTTAATGTGCATTTCTGTGTGGCAATGCCATCAGCCCACATCAGCAACAAACCCCCTTTCCTAAATGTTTCTATGTACTGATGCCCCAATTCCCGTGCCTGGAAAGTACATCAGCAAAGTGATATTAAAGGCTTGCAAGACATAAACGTGGATGCAGTGCATAAAGTTAGCTCTTGTATGCTGGTTGCAGAATTAAGGAGATTACAAGGAATTACTGGTGATATGTTGAGTACTGAAGTTTCAAGTTTACATATGAGAAAGCCCATGGATCCTCTACAGCATTATAACACTCACACATCATTCCCTTTTACTTACACACGCACACTTACGTAAACAGTGGTTAACGTAAAAAGAATCCTAAATCAAAAATAAATTGGTCCAAAACTGAAACCAAATAGTCTAGAATTAGATATGGAGTAACTGGCAGAAGAAGGCAATCAGGAAATTCAAACAAGAAACAAAGTCATTTGAAATATGGTAATAAATTAGTTTTAAGAGCATGTTGCTAGTCAAAAAAGTATATATAGTCTCTGTAAGAAGAAATGGAAGAGGCTTTATATCAGAAACATGGCAGAGTAATGAAGCTGCACTGTAATTAACTGCAGTGTTCACCCTGAAAAGCTATTACACTCACCGTGTAATCAACTATGTAGAAGAGCAGACTATGCAAATAATTGCTTTCTCTGCTCTCACACACAGATTTTGTATTTTGTTAAGGCAAGGCTGAAAGTTAAATTCACCAGTATTACAGGTTTTATGGAAACAGTCACGTCTGCCTATAAACTGTAATTAGACTCAGTAAATTAAAGATGAAATGCTGCATTGACTGAGTGCATATCTTTATCTAGCCATCTACCTATCAGTGCAGTATTACAGCTGTTTTTGTGAAAGCACCAGATGATGTTACACTTGCAAAAGCTATCAAAACATTACTTAAGAAACATAGGCATTTCAGAAACAAAGTAGGTAGATTAAGCAATGGAGAGTGATCTGAATTACAATTAACACACTGTTCATCTGTGTGATTTAGGGGCCAATATTTAATGAATTCTTACACTTAGAAAAGCAGTACTCAAGTGAGTAGGACTATTTCATGTATAGTGGTTTGTCTCAGTCTTTCCCAACAAATCGGTAAAGATCATTTCTCACTGAGTCAGATCAGAACTTGGCTGAATGTTAATGGTATCCACAACAAACTAGCTAGCCCTGCAAGATGAGGGGCAGTGTCAAAACAGTCACCTCCTCCAGTAAAGTCTTAATGGAATAGACTACTTCAATAAGAGCCATAGTAATTGAAGCACTCTTTACTGCTTTTTACATAATTGCCAGCTCTGAGCAAAGGAAGGCTGGTAAGGCAACACATGTTAAAAATTCTAAAAAGGCTGAAGATGGAGTGCTTCTTTTAAAGCAAAGTTAAAAAATCTGACTGAAGATTTGTTGCAATGTTTTGCTCAAAAGATTGCTTTTAAAAAGATATTGCCCTGTCACACAAGTTAACACAACATTTTCCTCACAAATATATGTGGAAGTCTATGATGCATAAGAAATGGAAGTGTGTGGTGAATTTCTGCCATTAAATCGGTTTATTTTTTATCCTCGCCAATATAAATTTTTTGGATATTTAAAGCTGATGGCCAAATGTTTGCTTTGCAAGTAAGCTTCCTTATTTCCTCTGCAATGTTGAAAGAAATGAGGAAAAATGCTCAAAAGGAAGACAATGCACAGGATTATCTAAAATTAAGGCAAAATTTAAAACATAGGAGAAATTTGCAAACTATTTTGTAATTTTGCTTTAAAGATACCCTGTTAAAAGGCATCACATGACAAATGCTATGTATAAAAATAGTATAGTAAGAATGAAAAAAACAAGATTGCAAAAACAAAACTACAAAAAAATAGATGTACAGGTTTTCTGTTTTATATTCTACTGATGTTGTCTGTTAGCTAAATGCAGAGAAGTTGTTATGTTTTCTTTACATAACATGGATCTTCTGAAAATAGGAAGTCTTCCGTTTGTGAGTGACCTCCAGACATCAAAGCAGTCTCCTTTTTAGAACTCAGGTTGCCATCTGTTTCTGAAGAAACTCTCATGCTTTGCCTTGCAGTGCCATGTAGCTGATCTTCAGAAGGTATCTGCCATTTATTATCCAAAATTTTAGCTACATTAGAGCTACCATGTTCTGGCTCCTCTTTTGCTCCCACTAAACACTCCAATCCCCATGACACTGCTGGGGTTTCTGACTCAATGTAGGAACCACATGTCTTAATGAAATGACCCATGCTGAAAGTTTTGGCTGTTTCTGGAACTTCCTTTAGTATTTCCTGCATTTCTTGCTTGGATGCAGTTTCTTTCATACGAAACAAGGCCTCCTGTGATAACTCTTTCCTTGCTTTTTCTAGTTCTCTTGAGCCAGATATGTTGACATTTACTGGGCCTAGCATGCCTTTTGCATCTGCTGCTGAGTGGGCTGGCCAAGCTGCTTCTCTGCTTTCAGCAGGGGCATCAAGTGTGAGTGATGGACTACCAGCAAGGCAACTTGGGTTTGTGTCACTTGAATGACTCTTGTGTTCTGAAACTGCCACTGCAGAGGACAATCTTTGTGGTTCTTCCAGATTAGGAGAACTTTGTTCACTACCATCTCCCAAATTTTGAAAACTGGTGCTCTTCTTAGTAGACAGGAGATCCTTTTTGTGAGGTGGGTCTTTGCAATCCATTTGGCTTACTAGTGGAAGACAGCTTGTGCAAGTAGAAGATGACAGTGCTAACAAAGGTATAGTATTCTGAGACAATATGTAAGTGGCTTCTTTAGGAGCCGATTCCTCCAGGTTATTTTTGTCACTTGCCTGTCCTGAGCAGTCACCTTGACCAAGCTGCAGGAGTCTTAGTGGTAGGCACGTCACCTGTTCCTGACAGTCTCTGCTTTCTTGGATAATCAGAGGTTCCTTAGGATCTTTAGCATCTTCAAAAAAAGCACCTTTTTGACCAACAGGTTTATTGCCTTGCATTAACTCTAATGCTGTTCCAGACTCTGATATTAGCATAATTGTTTCACAGCCACCAGGTTTTTCTATAGGTGAAGATTTTGCACAAACCTCAGATTGTGACTCATCTATGTCAGTCAGAAATGTCCTTGTAGCATTCTTTGGTTGCTGTTGATTCGGCAAATTGTCAGTTTTTGGTTCCTCCAGAAGAAAAGCATCATCTTCCATACTGTCTTTGTTTTCTAACTTGGAAGATGGCTTCACCTCCTTAGTGAAAGTGTCAGACATGTGGTGGTCTGTACTGAAGGGTGCCCTGCCCAACCTTTTTCCATCTTGACTATCTTCAGATCCTTCATCAGTTTCATCTTCAGAAGAATCTACTTCTGTGATGGCCTCCTGCTTCTGAAGAGATTCCCTTCGCTCCACCCTGTCTTGCCGAATAGCCCCCAGTTTCCTGGAAGGAGGTTTTTGTAGTGTCCCCTTTTCTGCAAGCCCAACTTTACCTCCGGTTGTTTCATTCATAGATTCCTGCCAGCTTTGGAGAGTTGGGTCTCTCTGGAGCATCTCCTTCTTGAATTCAGAATGGGAGATGTCCAAGCTGTGTTTGCGTGAAGCGGGCAGTTTTTTTTCTGAGGAGGATAGAGAGGAGGTTAGTTTCTCAGCTGATTGGACTCTCTTTAACAGAGGAGATCTTGGTGGCTCGGCACTCTTAGGCCTTGAAATCTGTCGGACCAGAGGTGGAGAGGAGTGTAACTTTACAGGGAAGGACTGCATGATGTTTGAACTGCCAACTGAATGCCCCGGTAAAGGGGAAGGGGAACGCTGCGGTGATGTGGACTGTGGAGTTGGTGATGGGGTGTGTGCTAGTGGTGATAGAGGAATGTTTCCTGCAGATTTACGTCTTGGGGATCGATACTGCCGTTGAAGCTTTGGTGCTAGCCCATGCAAAGAGCTGGGACGGATGTGTCCTGAACTGGCCGGAGAATTGGGAACACTAGAACTAGGTGAACTGCTCTGAGAAGAGTTTCCACCAACTGCAAACATTAAAAAAGGAGAACATTAAAACCAAGCACATAAAGGCATTTTAGTAGCATAAGGAACTGCTGTTATGTGTATATTATACAGTGTATCACAGAAGTGAGTACACCCCTCACATTTCGTAAATATTTTATTATATCTTTTCATGTGACAACCCTGAAGAAATGACACTTTGCTGCAATGTAAAGTAGTAAGTATACAGTTTGTATAACACTGTAAATTTGCTGTTCCCTCAAAATAACTCAACACACAGCTATTAATGCCTAAACTGCAGGCAACAAAAGTGAGTACACCCCTAAGTGAAACTGTCCAAAGTGAGTCCAAAGTGTCAATATTTTGTGTGGCCACCATTATTTTCCAGCATTGCCTTAACCCTCTTGGGCATGGAGTTCACCAGAGCTTCACAGGTTGCCACTGGAGTCCTCTTCCACTCCTCCATGACGACATCATGGAGCTGGTGGATGTTAGAGACCTTGTGCTCCTCCACCCTCCGTTTCAGGATGCCCCACAGATGCTCGATAGGGTTTAGGTCTGGAGACATGCTTGGCCAGTCCATCACCTTTACCCTCAGCTTCTTTAGCAAGGCAGTAGTCATCTTGGAGGTGTGTTTGGGGTCATTATCATGTTGGAATACTGCCCTGTGGCCCAGTCTCCAAAGGGAGGGCATCATGTCACAGTACATGTTAGCATTCATGGTTCCCTCAATGAACTTAGCTCCCCAGTGCCAGCAGCACTCATGCAGCCCCAGACCATGACACTCCCACCACCATGCTTGACTGTAGGCAAGACACACTTGACTTTGTACTCCTCACCTGGTTGTCGCCACACACACTTGACACCATCTGAAACAAATAACTTTATCTTGGTCTCATCAGACCACAGGACATGGTTCCACTAATCCATGTCCTTAGTCTGCTTGTCTTCAGCAAACTGTTTGCGGGCTTTCTTGTGCATCATCTTTAGAAGAGGCTTCCTTTTGGGACGACAGCCCTGCAGACCAATTTGATGCAGTGTGTGGCATATGGTCTGAGCACTGACAGGCTGACCCACCACCCCTTCAACCTCTGCAGCAATGCTGGCAGCACTCATACGTCTATTTCCCAAAGCCAACCTCTGAATATGACACTGAGCACGTGCACTCAACTTCTTTGGTCGACCATGGCGAGGCCTGTTCTGAGTGGAACCTGTCCTGTTAAACTGCTGTATGGTCTTGGCCACTGTGCTGCAGCTCAGTGTCAGGGTCTTGGCAATCTTCTTATAGCCTAGGCCAT
>NW_025335268.1:116603404-116699349 GCF_004798865.1 Varanus komodoensis
CCCAATTTGGACAGTTTCACTTAGGGGTGTACCACTTGTGTTGCCAGCGGTTTAGACATTGATGGCTATGTGCTGAGTTATTTTGAGGGGAGAGCAAATTTACACTGTTATACAAGCTGTATACTCACTACTTTACATTGTAGCAAAGTGTCATTTCTTCAGGGTTGTCACATGAAAAGATATAATAAAATATTTACAAAATGTGAGGGGTGTACTCATTTCTGTGATATATTGTATATAAAACCAGTGGAATAATGCTGGGATTTAATTTGGGATAGTGAACAATGATGTGCAATTGAATTTAGGATGGTAAAGTTTACTGGAAAAAAAGATTGGGAGCCATTATCTATAATATGTCCCTCTTAACTGCATAACTGTCCTGAATATAGCAAATTCAGCATTTGCTAATGTTTAAGTGCCATCTTGCTCTCCCATGCTGACCTTTCTATTTCAGATTATTTCAGTTGGTTTTAAGCAATTGTATTTCTGTTGTATCATTCATACCAGCTTTCCCTAATATGGTGCCTGCCAAATGGTTTGGACTCCCATCAGCCAGCAATAGCCAATTCTCAGGAACGCTGAGACACCTGGGAAAGCTGCTTATTACCTTGTTCTTCAAAAAGCATTTTTCCAGGGTGCCTGTGTCTATAGTTCTCTTTACATATGCTTCTGAAGTTATATTTTACAGTTTTTACATATTTTCTAGGTAGTGAGGTGTAAACACCACCAATATAGTAAAGTAAAAACAAAGAAAGACAAGTAATTATGCATCTTGCAAAGTCATCCTAGAGAAAATTCCTACTGGACAAATCCATAATTATATAAATATAAAAGCATACTAACCATTACCACAAGGTTTGCCAAACATTATAAAACTGTGCTTACTTTCTAAAGATTTTATTTATTATATTTATATCCCACCTTCCTCCCAACTGTGGAACTGTGGAAGGTGGCTAACATGTGGTTCCCAGGTGGTCTCCACTACAAGATCAGGCTAGCCCCAAGCCTGCATGGCTTCAACATGGAGGATGCCTTAAGTACCTTCAAACCATACTCTGAGAATTTATTTACTTATTTAAGGCATTTCTATACTGTTGGATTAGACAAACTCTCAGAACAGTACAGGATATACTTAAACATCTAATATCAATTTAAAAATTCAAAACAAACCTACCTTTCATAAAATATCCACATGGCAATAAAATCAACAGTCGTATAATAATCCAGACAAGACAGAGGACCTTTTGGTAGGTGGTTCAGGTTTTCAGGTAAGTGATTTTGGCCCTGTCCTGGATGGGGTTGCACTCCCTCTAAAGGACAGGTTCTGCAGCATGGGAGTGCTCCTCGACCCGGAGCTGTCCCTGGAGGCCCAGGTGGCAGCGGTGGCGAGGAGCACTTTCCTTCAGCTTCGGCTGATCCACCAGCTGCATCCTTACCTGGATGAGCATTGCCTAGCAACGGTGACACATGCTCTGGTAACCTCCCAGTTGGACTATTGTAACATGCTGTATGTGGGGCTGCCCTTAAAGATGGTCCAGAACACAGCCGCCAGTTATAGTCTCATATAACACAGATCCTCTATCAGCTTCACTGGCTTCCAATTAGAGCCCGGGCTCAATTTAAGATGCTGGTATTGACCTATAAAGCCCTAAATGGCTTAGGACCAAGATACCTAGAGGAATGTCTTTTTCCCTTCATGCCCACCCATCCCTTAAGATCTGCAGCAAAGGCCCTGCTCCAGGGACCCTCCTTGAAGATTAGGAGAGAACATACTCGGAGGAGGGCCTTCTCTGCAGTGGCACTGACTATGGAATGCGCTCCCCAGAGAGGTCCGCCTGGCGCCAACATTATATTCTTTTCGGTGCCAGGTCAAGACTTTTTATTTTTCTGTAATTTTAATGTTTAATATTTTAACTATGTTTTAGGCTCAAATTGTGGATTATTTTGTATTATTTGGGTTTATATGTATTTACAGGATTTTGACTTGTAAACCATCCAGAGACTCACAATGTATTGGATGGGGTAAAAATACCCAAATATAAATGAATAAATGAATAAAATAAGAGGCATAAATAATATTACATTCTCTTTCTTCCCTAAAATTCATTATGTACACTTGTCCATCTCCAGCAATCTAATTTCTTCCCCTGGCCCAGTTTTCTCACCTCTTCAGTTACTACATATTGTTTGTGCCATTGCACCTTCTAGCACCCATTTCTGAGGTAATTTGCTTTGCAGTAGTTAAACTCTTTTACCTAGTGGGCTCATGAGTCACTATGAGAACTGTTCTAGTTTAGAAAATATGAGCCCTATAGTCTGAGCAGATACCACATTATGATCAGTTCAGAAGGATTTGCTTTAAGTTCCACAGTCCTTACTCACTGCTTCCCTGTTTACCTGAATGTGCTGACTCAGGAGTAGATCGGTAACTCTGTGTTGGTGAACGTGGAGAAAGGTTGTGAGTAGGTGAACCAGGAACACTTTCCCCAGATGACAAAGAACGGTTGAGAGAAGATAAACTCCTGCTGGTGTGAAGCAGAGAAGCCTGCTTGGTGATCTTCCTGAACAAAGAGCTCTTCTTCTTACTGGAAAAGTGAAATGATAGCTATTATTGTTAAGAATAAAAAGAATCAGGATCAAATCCAAAAAGTGCCCATCCCTGAACAAAATGAGTCGTCCATTTGTAGAAGAGCCCCTTCCATTAGTGGCTGAAGCTTGGAACCCATGAAAGCGGAAAGAGGAAAGTGTCAGGTATTTCTGATTCTCCCTTCTCTCTGCAGCCAGTTATGTCACTTTCCATACTGCTCTAAGGTATCCGCAAACCCTCTGGAACAGAATTTCAGAGGATGCATGGGGAGGAGAGACCTGACAGAATTTCATCCAGAGAATTCCATTTATGAAACACCAGATTCTATCTATAATTTTCTAAATTGTTATATTTCACTGATTTCATATTTTTGTGACATAAAACCATGCATTGGCAAAAATAAATTTCCATAAATTATTTTGCAACTGTTATAGGCCCACAAGTTTATTTTTCAACTAACCTTTCCTGCCCATCTTTTGTTTTGCTTTTCTTGTTCCTCCTAGCCATCTTTGATTTATAACTGGCCTTCCGAGCTGGTCCCACTTTGATTGATGTGTTTTCAAAAGGTGTAGTAGATATGGACACTTTATTCCCGCTCTGCCAGGAGAAAAACACATATTATAGTCCCTTTTAATTCATCTCTTTATCCCTTCAGAGTACTTTGTGACTGCTAGTTGTTAAGGCAAGAGAAAATACCAGTCTATTACTGGCTGTCTTAAATGCCCCTGGTTAATTCTTTTTTCCTCCCATCCAGTATTTATTTTGCCTTCATAAAATGCTGCTAGAGGGGCTTCTTGAATCAGACCTGTCCCACTGAATAAACATGATTTTTATAGTTGAATGACAACTGTAGAGAGCACTAATGTTTTGATCTTTCATTGATCAGTTTAAACTTTGTAAGGTACTCAGAAGGCAATCATGTAACATAGTATGTATCTACCACCAGCCAATTCATGCTAGAAATTCTGTCTAGCAGTACTTCCAACTTCAGCATTGCTACCTGAAATATTTTCGGCATTTCTTCTTTTTCTAAAGAACATCAAACCACAAATGGAGCAGACAGTGGGAGTATTTATTCAAATTACTTTCCAAGTAATTATTCAGGTAATTGGCTCAAGTTGTATTTACAGAAGTATATTTCTCAGGCAAGTTTCCACTGTCACATGGACTCTGTGGCCAGGGTCAAAACAGTGCACAGGAAGGAATGCTGCCTTTAGCTATCTGTCATATCAGGGCACCATACATGAGTGTGGAACTTATGTAGCCATATAACAGAAAGTATATGTCAGTTATATGTCTTTTTTGAGTGAGCCAAATTACAATCACTAGGCTAGCTGGATAGAGCATTTTCCCAGCAACAAGATTATTGCTGTTTGAATAATAGCAAAATAGAATATCCCAGAATCAGAAAGGAAACAGACTGAAGTCCCACATAGTAGTAAAGATTTGCTGTCCCAGAAACTTATGGCATGGACATCAAGATGAAACTTTTTTTTAAAGTTACAGATAAATTAGAGATAAGGAATAATACTGCTTAAACACCAGAATAATATTTCCGTAACTATTGACACAATATTTATATTGCACTAATTCTACTATGAATAGTTTCTGCTGATGTGCATTTCATTTTTGCAGCATAAAATACTAGGTTCTGTGTGACAGAAACTTTATAAAAGTGCAAAACTCTTCCCTTTCAGCCTATATTATTGACACATTTACCTTCTCTTTCAAAACAAAGTTCCAAGGCAGTTTACAACACACTAAAACAATTTAATAGATAGTACCCTAAAAAGGAGTCAAGAAACACAGGAAATACTCTAAAACTCATAGCAAAGATACAATAAAATAAGTTAAAGAGGCCTGAGAAAATAAAGAAGTCTCTGCCTGCCACCATAATGACATGACAGTCAGCACTAAATAAGCATTGCTTAGCATTTTATACCCAGGGTGCCACCACTGGGAAGGCAGTTTTCCTAGTAAATACCATCACATTGAAGCTGGTAAGAGTGCCCAAGGAAGGGCATCTGCGGAGAATGTCTGTGTTTTGCCAGGCATATGCAGAAGCAGTTGATCGTTCAGGTATCTTGGATTCAACTGTGAACAGCTCTAAAACTCAAAACCAGAACTTTGAATTGAGCCCAGAAATGGACTGCTGATAAAGCAACAGCATAATGCAATCATCGGTTTCAGTCCCATTAAACATTTTAGAAGCTCTATTTAAAAAAAAAAAACCAATTTCAAAATCTTCAAAGGTAATCCCACATATAATGCATACACGGGTCTATCTAGAGATTACCAGGCCATGTATAACTGTAGCTGATGTAAACAGGGTTACAACTGATATGCCAATCTTAGATGGTAAAGATGAGCTGTGCAACCTGTGTTTCCAGGGAGGAAGGTCAAGGAACATATGCAAGTTACTCAACATCTTTTTACTAAGCACTTAAGAATTTTACTCAGGCTTTACCTTCAGGACTAATTCCACCACTTCAGTATGAACTAATCCATGTACAGGTTCTCCATTCACATGTGTTATCAAGTCCCCTTCCCGCAGACCAGCTTCACTTGCAGGGCCACCTTCTTCTACATGCTGCCAATGACAACAAAAGGGAAACAAAGATTAATTTCAAAACCAGAATCCTCTGCCCACCTCAGTTCTACCTACAAAGCCCTCTTACAAGAAACTATACACTTCCGAACACATATGCTACAACTTGCTCTAATACTCATGGCTGGTTTATAATTCTAAAAAATAGAAAGAATTCCTCAGAGTCAGACCATAGGCTGATCTAGCCCACTGAACCAACTAGCTAAGAAGAAAATTGTTTTGGGGTGCTGGAGCCGAAGGGCTGCCAACCTGGCCCTTCACAGGTTGTATAAAGGGAGGGGCTGTGGCCACATCCCTGACATCACCTGATCTATGGCTAGAGAACTGGCTGAGGCTCTCCCTTTGGCTGGAGACTGGCTTCGTTGCCATGTAGGTTTTCCTCAGGCAGGAAAAGCATGTGCACAGCAATGCCACCCCAACTTAGACAGCAGAAGGAATACTTCAGCCACAACCTTGTCCAGGGCTGTATTATTCACAATACATCCTTTTCAATGGGAGAAGGAACAGTGAGAGGGAAGGCACTGATGAAGGTGGCATTACCTGTACCACATCTGCTTCACTGACATTGCTCAACTCAGGGGTCTCAAACTCGTGGCCCGCGGGCCAATTGCCGGGATGGGTGGGGCACGGGGGAGGGGCCCTGCAGCCTTCAAAGCACCGGCAGCGCCCGGGCCAGCCATGGGATGAGCGGCCCACCACCACCGTGGTGGTGGAATATTTGATGCGGCCCAGCCTCACCCAGACTCTACTTCCAGTGGCCCCCAGGTAAGTTGAGTTTGAGACCCCTGCTCTAACTGAAGCTGCAGGTGGCATGATCCTGCTGCTGTCTAGACTGGGCATGCTTTGCCTATGCCATATTTTCCTTCACAGGGAAATGTATTTCAGGTGACACACAGCATGTGAACAGATTCAGTGGGTGCTTGGAAGAGTGGCTCCTCTCAGCACCAGCCAAGTCCTCTGCTGGCCACATTCCCACTGTTACTTCTGATCTGTTATCAGAGATAAAAGCAGGGATTCCTCTGGACATTATTCACCCAAACAGGTGCAGGGGAATCCTTGCTTTTATCTCTGATTATAGATCAGAAATAACAGTGGAGATTCCATATTCTACAGGGTGGATGGGAAATCTCTGCAAGCCTGGTTAGTTCTGTAGGATGCTGGTTTCCCATCCCGTCTTGAAGGAGTTCCCTGGGATCTCAGGTAGATGCTTCTCCAAACCCTCCTATCTATGGATCTTTAACTGGTGGCATCAGAGATTGCACTTTTAGCTGAAAGTTATGTGGTATGTCAGTACCACTGAACTCTATTATGAATAATAATTTCTCCTCCAGGGCAAGTAGTTATAAACATTTATGAGTTGATATTGGCAAGCAACAATAAGCAACAACTAAAGCAGTTCAGTTTGAGGCATATGATCTGTGCTTTAGGGAAGCTGATCAAGGTTAAGTGGAATATTATTCTACTGCATATTATTATTGCATCACTGCTGGATTGAAATTATCTCCATTCAAATGAAGAAATCTTAAGTGATGTCTACAGGGAAATTGGGGCAGGCTTTTGATTCCTCTTCTCTTTTACCTTTGAGTCTCACACAATTAACAACTGAAAACATTCTTTGTGGGGAATGGCTATAGTAAACAACTATATGCAACTTCAAAAGGCACATCTATAAGACAGGCTGGCTATGGATGAAGGATAAACTGAAAGCAAATACATAACAACCCCTTGTATAACTCACAGGATGACTGAATTCTAAATCTCTAGTCAATTTAGTGGGGAGACAGTGATGCTTTAAGACATGTAATCAACTCCAAGCAGATGTGTGGAAAATCCTATGGGAAGGAGATGATCTGAAGCAGACCATCATTGTCAACATGGCTCAAAAAGAATTAAATGCAATTAACCTATGGGTCATAACTCTGATATTCAGCACTCTGCCTTATTTTCTGATGAACTTTAAGTAGAAATAAGAATTTTCATTATTTCCAGCTTTTTAAAGTTCCTTTTTGTCCCACAGTTATACTGTGACCAAGAACACAAACATACCCAGACCATGTGATGCACTGTGTAGATATCACTGTTTCCCATGTACACCCTAATGGCACGAAGTGTAAATCCGTATTTCTTTCCAGCTCGGTGGATTATGATCGGTGGTTTAGGATTCATGACAGCAGGGGAAAAATCTCGACTTGGAGATGAGTCTCTCGAAGATGGGTTGGAAGACAGAGAATGAGGCGACATTGGACTAGCCAATGGAGAACACGTATGATGCTCTAGGTGAAATTACAGAAGCATTTCAAATGTCTGACTTTCAAGGAAAAATACAATTAGCATTATGAAGGAAAATTAAGTATCTCAATTATGTAAGTCTAGTAACCTGCATTTAAAAATGCATAGCAACAATTATTCCCTATTCTCTTGACCACAGAAGGTGTTCTGACAGAAAATCAGAGAAATTCAAACTTAGTTCTGTGCCTTGCTTGTCACAGCTAAGCTAGCTAAATAATATGCTTCAATGAAAACTAGACTGTAATTTATCTGTAAATATGTGTGCAAAATATTTTAATGTTTCCAATTTTAAGCAGGTTAATGATTTTTTTTTTCTTCTATAAATATATGCATGACAGAACAACCTATTGTAGATACACCACCCTGGGCTGCTGGGTAGCTTGTTGTCCACAAACAGCCCATTCTGGGGAAATTGTTCAGGGTTTGCATGTCATAACAACCCATGATGGTTAGCAACTAGGGATATGCCAAGCCTATCCAGAAACCAGTTCACACCTGTCCATTGGATTTCTTTCATTGTTCATCCCTTTCTAAGGCAGAGAGCTGAGCCCAGAAGGAGTCTGCAAGAATCTATGGACCCCCAATTGTACAAACAGGAACATTCCCCAGCCACCATTCCCAGTAGCCAACCTCCTGCTCCTGCTGGCAGCAGTGTGCAGGGAAAGGGGGCAGAGTGAGCTGGCATGCTGGGTACCATTCCTGGCTACCATCCTCTCTCCTTGCTTGCTGCCAGTGTGGGGAAAGGGGGCACCAGGTGCCATTTCCAGTGGCCAATCACAGCACTGCTTGTGCAGAATGTGGAGCTTGATTTCTGGTCAGCATCCCATGAACCCTGGGAGTGCTTGCCAGGAACTTGGACTCTGGGCTGCTGCAAAGCTGACTGGAGTCTGGAAAGTTGGAACTAGGGAATCCAGCGGATTTCCCACCCCAAATTGATTCCTCACACATCCCTAGCAACCCATGAGACCTTGCTTTGTCATGCAAACTGAGTCTTATAGTGACATGCAAACCTGCCCAATGTTGGAAAGAGGTTGCTGAATTAGACAGGCACAGGTTTGGCCTAGCCTTGGTTTGATCCAGCATTTTTAATCACTGAGAACATGAAAAAACCAATAATTTACTCTACTTTCACTTATAGTGGAATTCAACCACAGCTTGAACTAGAAGTAAATACATACAGGAAGCAGGAAGAGATCCTTGAGAACCATCATGAGAGGTTACAGTTAAACAGACCTGCTTAGAGCCATATGCAAATCCATGGCAGCTGGGATTTCTATTTCTATAGGCCACTGTTTCAAATGCTATGTTGCATCTTAGCTGTGCATTTCATTCTTGAAAATGTAAATGTCTACTATGCTAACTGGCAGCTAACCGGCAGCCAGACATCTACATTTTCTTTATGCCTGTAACTTTAATATGCTGCAGCATACATCTACTACATAATCCTTGGAACAGTTTTAAACCAAACAACATGGGTTGTCAGGAAACTAATACCGTAAGTTATAGTGGTTCTAATAAAAGGCAAATAAGTGGGTCACATCAAATCAAACCAGAACTTTCCTAGAAGGAAAATGACAAAAAATGAGGCTGCCATATTTTCGGAACATCATGAGAACATAAAACTCCCTGGAGAAGACAATCATGCTAGGGAAAGTTAAAGGCAAAAGAAGAAAAGGAAGACCAAATATGCAGTGGAGTGACTCCATAAACGAGGTCACAGCCTTGAAGTGATAGAAGCTGAGTGGGGCTGTCATGGATAGGGCATTTTGGAGGGCTTGCATTCACAGGATCACCCTTAGAGATGACTTGATGGTATGTAACAATGTAACAATGAAATCTTCACAATGAAATCACAGTCCCACAGTATAGCATGGTTCTCTGAACAAAGATAAAACTATAAAAGAATTAGTTTTCTTAGTTCTTAAAAAGCAATTTTTAAAAATGCACATATTTTAGTTGTATCTTACCTGAGGGAATTAGGAGAGAGAGGGCAGTGGCTGATGCTGACTTAATCACTTTATTGACAGGTCGTGAAGTCCGTTTTTCCCCTGACTCACCAGAGAGTAACCTATGTCGGGCTCGGCGGACTGCCAAATCACTTGTGGCTTTTGGAGTAGTAAATTCTGGGCCCTCATTGCTATTACTGTGAGTGTGCTGATCAGAGAAGTCTGCAATGCTCCCAGCTAAAGTGTCAATTAAAATAGATTAGAACCACAGGGAGTTTCTAACAGACTGTTCTCCTGCAGGCGCATATATGAAATCAAAGGCATGTTTATAACACAGTCCAACAATGTGCTTTCCTCAGAAGCAAACCCAGACCCTGAAGACATACTTACAGATTCATTTAACTAGGGATGATATGATATCAACAAAATTATCAGCTTTCCTTTTGCTATAGAAACAACCACAATATAATTAAGCTAAAAATATCAAAAATCCCTGAATAAAGTTAGCCTTGCTACAGTATGGAAATTTGTACAAGTTTGAAATGGGGTGGGGCTTGTTAGACAGGAAGGCAAGAATGTAAAGCCTGAGAAAGGCACCTCTTACTGTTTTTTCCTTTTCAGAAACTACAAACTGCCTACAAGTTCTAGAAAAGAAGTAGTGCAACCCAAACAGAATGTATGAGATGTTTTGTTTATGGAATTCCTTGTTGAAGAAGCCTCTCTGTCATTCTTCTGACAGAAGTATTTTGGCATACAAGGTCGTATGCTATTGAAGGCTTTTTTAAATAGGTGTTTTTATGCTATGTCTGAATCAACATTTTGTTTAATTATTGTTAGCTATCTTTAGTGCCAGTCTTTGGCACCAAGATGGGATATCAAACAAATAAATGTTATTTGCATGGTCACAATAGAACAGCTCTGGTTGTTCTGTGGAATTGTACAACTTTGAGCAGTAAACAACTGTCTAGTTCAAATAATCTTTCTCACATGTGATAGAGCAGCAGGAGCAAAACATCCTTACTCACTTACTCAGAGACACTGCTCAATATGTGTGCGCATTTATGTGTGAACAGAAGTGTGTCCATCAGCTGGACCTCTCAGTGGCTTTTGATACTGGATAGGCTAGGCGGGTGAGGAGTTGAAAATAGAGCTGCCAGGTTACTGATGGGGACCAGTAGTTATTTTCATATAACGCCGGTCCTTTATCAGCTACACTGGATCCCAACTGAAGTCCGGGCCCAATTCAAGGTGCTGGTATTAACCTATAAAACCCTAAACGGTTTAGGTCCAGAATACCTGAAGGATCGCCTCCTTCCATATAAGCCCTCATGCCCCTTAAGATCGGCGGGGGAATGCTTGCTCCGGGAACCCTCTATGAAGGAAGTACAGAGGGTGTCTTACCCGAAGGGCCTTCTCCGCACTGGAATCTGCTCCCCAGAGAGGTCTGCCTGGCGCTGACATTATACTCTTTCTGGCGCCAGGTAAAGACCTTTTTATTCGACCATTATTATAATTACCAACAGTTTTAGATGTTTTAGGATTTTCCCTTCACAGTCGCACTTTCTATTTTTTCCTCCTTTTTCTTAAGTTCACAATGTGTTTTATACTGTTCTAATAATTGATGTTTTATATTGTATTTTTACATTTTACATTGTGCTTTTATATTTTGTAAGCTGTCCTGAGCGCTTGGCGACAGGACGGGATATAAATGTCTGAAATAAATAAATAAATAAAGAAAGAAAGAAAGAAAGAAAGAAAGTTTGAATATGGCTTATCCACATAAGTGGGCATAGTCCCCAACTCTTTGTTGGTTTCCAGACTGCACATGCAGTATCAAGCACACTGCTCAGCTCTACATGAGCTAAATATCATGTACATATAGTGCCTTGTAGCATGAACTGCCTGCTCCACTTTGACTTTTTCACGTTTTGTCCTGTTATAACCCAGAACTGAAATGGATTTTAAATTACATTATTACCACATGATGTATGAAAGATACCCAACACTGAAGATGCAAAATATTTCTATTGTGACATAAAAGTTAAAGAAACATTTTGGCCTTGCTGCTTATTTCCCTGAGAACATTCTTCCTTTAGGATGCATCATGTTGTGGGGATGATTTTCCTCAGCAGGGACTGGAAAACTAGTTAAGGGTATGATGGAGCTAAAACAGGGCAAAAAACTATCACATTTTCCAGAGGTGTGCAATTCTGACTATCCCAAATACACAGTCTTCACATATCAATGCCCCTGGATGGTATCAAAAAAGTTGTGCTAACTATAAAAGGTGTTTTGGCCACAACAGGAAGATGGGTTTAGGCAGGTCCTGTTGTGGAGACCCTGGAATGCCTATAGGTGGACCAAGCAGGGGAAGAAAGAGGAGCTAACCAATTCAGGAACCCAAAAATCTGTTTCACAGGCAAGTTACACTACCTAGCTTATTTGTGGGGTGGGTTGTAGCGTCAAGTGAACATTAGGTAAAGGTAAAGGTTTCCCCATGACAATAAATCAAATCATGTTTGACTCTAGGGGTTAGTGCTCATCTCCGTTTCTTAGCCATGGGACTCAGTGTTTGTCTATAGACATTTTTTGTGGTCAGGTGGCCAGCAGGACTAAACGCCAAGGCACACTGAATACTAATGCATGTCATGAGCGGAGCTGGCTGGAGCTGGGGGTCAGACTCAATGGCTTGGGAGGCCCCTTCTGACTCGCTCAGCTTCTGTTTCTATTACCTTCCCACTGAAGTGGTACCTATTTAACTACTTGCATTTGCACGCTTTTGAACTGTTCGGTCGGCAATAGCTAGAATAAAGCAACAGGAGCTCACCCCATCATGCAGATTCGAACTGCCGCCCTTTTGAGCAACAAGCCCAGCACCTAAGCAGTTTACACCACTGCATCCCCTCCCAAGTGAACATTACCACTAGCATAATTCATTATGTACGGCAATACTTCTATCTCCAAAGACATGTACCTGTCACTGTTGAGCTGCTCACATTACTGACAGTTGAAGAGGGTGTTTTTAGTTCTTCTTCATCATCATCAAGGTGCAGTTCTCGCTCTACAGGCTGTTCTGGAATTGGAAGGGGAAGACCTTCCCGTGGCTGTTGCAAAGGCAGTGATGTCCCATCCAGCTGTTTCTTTTTCCCTTCTTCCTCAGCTGAAATGGCAAAACGGGGCATGTCGAGAAGACCAGAACAACGCCGACGGACAGTCAGTGGTGGGCTGGAGTCACTCTCTGTATGAGAGGATTCAGATACTGAGATGTGCTTACGCAGTCTGAAGGGAAAGAACAGTAAATGTTGCCATCAATTTACTTTCGTTATGAAGTCAGAGATTACATGAGGAAATGATGTATGGGCACACGTATGTGCGTGCACGTACACACACACAACCCCACAGTGGGCAATCTGTTTGGAATAAGTGAGGTGAGGAAAGGGCAAGGAAAGAAAACCAAACCCTGGATGGATTTTATCCTTTTTAAAGTTACAGACACTTGCAACTAGGCCAAGGCAATTTTGTGTTTTCATCTGTTTAATCAAATATTGTATTTTAGTCAAGAAAGAACTAAAATCAGCCAGCTTGAAAAGACTGGAGCACCACTATTATAAAATCCTTCTCTCTCAACTTACTTAATGTATCAAAATATTTAAACTCATGTGGTCCAGAGTGCTACAGTGATTACAGTGCTGGACTGGGACTCAGGAAATCTCTACTCAGCCATGACGCTCACTGGATAATGTTGAGCCAGTCACTCTCAGCATAACCTACCTCACAGGATTTTTGTGAGGATATAACAGAGAGGAGGAATACATAAGCTTCCCTGGGTTCCTTGCAGAAGCGAAGATGGAATGTAAATATAATAAACAAACAAGACATACGTCTGTCGCAGGGAGCTGTAGTTTGTTTCTGCTTCTTGTTTCATTATACCAAAGCCAAACTATAAGTGGACTTTTTACTTTCTTTTCTTAAATAAACTTTCAGAAAGCTGGCATTATACTGAAATATTAATAATTAGCAGTTATTATATAGCATGCTTTCAGTGTTGTACTTTATAATGTCTCAGTGATCCTTTTAAGCTAGTAAAAATAACAAGGACTCTTGTGGAAACTTAAAGATTAACATATTTAAATAAAGTGTGTTAAGCTCACATTTCAGGAGACCCAATCACCCAGCTGCGGTCTCGATTCTTCAAACCACCAAGACTATCCAGTCTGTCATCCTTTTCCTCACTCAAGCTGCGCTTTGTGGGTGGTGGTGTTTTTCTTTCTTCATGGATAGAAAGACGTTCCATACTGCTATATACCTACACGTATCATACAACTGTATATTAACATGTTAAAAGGCAGTGCTATGCTCTTTAAATCACAGGATATTTCAGGGTTAAAACTAAAAAGTGGGATTTGGTGATGGTCTTTTATTAGTTTCTGCAAGCAACAAAAAGACGATGGCACCTCATAACTTGCTCAAAAGGGAGAAAAAAAAGCAACAGTAGTTGGTCTTCTTTGCCTACCTTGGAAATTTATTGTTGTAAAGGCCTGTTTAATATTAGCATTGATATTAGAAAGTGAAGTTTCACTATTTTAATGCTGAATGTAGGTCAACTTGGCCACATTTTTAAGTAAACATATAAGCTATTTCTAAAACTCCTATAGTACAAGCTTAACCCAGAGAGATTTGTTTAAAAACAATGAAAAAGAAAAAAAACCTCCTAGCCCCTACTGATTAATTTGCTTAGTCAATCACCTCAACTGCTTTACAATGATTATGTTAAATCATTGAACAGTTAACAGGAGGGGAGAAAAGGAATCCATGTTTATAAGCTGAGCTCAACTGAGAGCCTGATTTGAATATGAAACTGATGAAAATAGCGTTATTAAAAATTTACAACATCAACAGGATAGCTATTAATAAATTATCCAGCTGAATTGTCAGACAAGACTTTCAAACTATAATGAGCCTTTCATGCCACCCACACTATGAATGCAGTATTTTTTTTTCAAAGCTTTGAATACAGGCTTTGCCTAACCATCACATTTTTTCTTATTATCATTCCTCCCACCCCATACTGTAAGGTGCTAGTTCAAATCTATACTTCCTTCTTTGCCCCATTACTGAGTGGCCAGGATTGGCACTCAAGTTTTACACTCTTTTTGCATGGACATTTGTCTCTCATTAAAGTGGTACTAGCTTCCCCACAATGCCTCTAATATTTGCAAGGTATTTGTCCAGTGATCCAAATCCTGATCATTCTTAGCTGCCACTTTCATTATCCATTTTTTCCTCACATTGTTGTTGTTGTTAGTCGCAATGTCGTGTCCGACCCATCACGACCCCATGGACAACATTCCTCCAGGCCTGTCCTCCACTATCCCCCGGAGTCACTAAGGCTCACGCCGACTGCTTCAGTGACTCCATCTAGCCACCTCATTCTCTACTGTCACCTTCTTCTTTTGCCTTCAATCGTTCCCAGCATTAGGTTCTTCTCCAGGGAGTCCTTCCTTCTCATTAGGTGGCCAAAGTACTTTGAGTTTCATCATCAGTATCTGGCCTTCCAAAGAGCAGTCAGGGTTGATCTCCTCTAGGATTTCAACCCTAGGTTTGATCGCCTTGTGGTCCAAGGGATTCCCAGCACCACAGTTTAAAGGCATCAATTCTTCGGCGCTCAGCCTTCCTTATGGTCCAGCTTTCACAGCCATACATTGCAACTGGGAAAACCATAGCCTTGACTATACGCACTTTTGTCAGCAGAGTGATGTCTCTGCTTTTTAGTATGCTGTCTAGATTTGCCATTGCTTTCCTCCCCAGGAGCAAGCGTCTTTTAATTTCTTGACTGCAATTCCTGTCTGCGGTGATCTTGGAGCCCAGGAAAATAAAATCTGTCACTACCTCCATTTCTTCCCCATCTATTTGCCCAGAAGTGAGAGGACCGGATGCCATGATCTTAGTTTTCTTAATGTTGAATTTCAAGCCAACTTTTGTGCTCTCCTCCTTCACCCGCATCAAGAGGCTCTTTAGTTCCTCTCACTTTCTGCCATCACAGTGGTATCATCTGCATATCTGAGGTTGTTGATATTTCTTCCAGCAATCTTAATTCCAACTTGTGATTCATCTAGCCCCACCTTTCTCATGATGTGCTCTGCATATAAATGAAATAGGCAGGGCGACAGTATACAGCCTTGCCAAATTCCTTTCTCAATTTTTAACCAATCAGTGGTTCCGTGTCCAGCTCTCACTGTTGCTTCTTGACCCACACATAGGTTTCTCAAGAGACAAATAAGAAGGTCTGGTACTCCCATCTCTTTAAGAACTCGCCACGATTAGTTGTGATCCACACAATCAAAGGCTTTAGCACAGTCAATGAAGTAGATGTTTTCTGGAACTCCCTAGTTTTCTCCATGATCCAGCCTATGTTGGCAATTGGATCTCTAGTTTCTCTGCCTCTTCGAAATCCTGCCTGTACTTCTGGAAGTTCTTGGTCCACATAACTGCTGGAGCCTAGCTTGCAGGATTTTGAGCATAACTTTGCTAGCACGTGAAATGAGTGCAATGGTGCAGTAATTTGAACATTCTTTGGCATTGTCCTTCTTTGGGATCAGAATGTAAACTGATCTTTTCCAAACCTGTGGCCACTGCTGAGTTTTCCAAATTTGCTGGCATATTGAGTATAGCACTTTTAAGGCATCGTCTTTTAGGATTTTAAATAGCTCAACTGGAATACTGTCACCTCCACTAGCTTTGTTGTTGCTCAGACTTCCTAAGGCCCATTTGACTTCACATTCCAGGATGTCTGGTTCGAGGTCAGTGACCAACCCATCGTGGTTATCAGGGACGTTAAGCTCTTTCTTGTATAGTTCTTCTGTGTAATCTTGCCACCTCTTCTTAATCTCTTCTGCCTCTGTTAGGTCCCTGTCATTCTGGTCCTTTATCATGCCCATCTTTGCATGAAACGTTCCCTTCATAACTCCAATTTTCTTGAAGAGATCTCTGGTCCTCCCTATGCTATTGTTTTCTTCTATTTCTTTGCACTGTTCATTAAAGAAGACATTCTTATCTCTTCTAGCTATTCTCTGGAATTCTGCACTCAATTGGGCGTATCTTTCTCCCTTGCCTTTCGCTTCCCTTCTCTCCTCAGCTATTTGTAAAGCTTCCTCAGACAGCCACTTTGCTTTCTTGCATTTTTCTTTGGAATGGTTTTAGTTGCTACCTCTTGTACAATGTTGCGAACCTCCATCCATAGTTCTTCAGGCACTTTGTCTATCAGATCTAATTCCTTAAATCTATTTGTCACCTCTACTGTATATTCATCAGGGATATGATTTAGGTCATACCTGAGTGGCCTAGTGCTTTTCCCTACTCTCTTCAATTTAAGCCTAAATTTTGCAACCAGAAGCTCATGATCTGAGCCACTGTCAGCTTCTGGTCTTGCTTTTACTGACTGCATAGAGCTTCGCCATCTTTGGCTGCAGAACACATAATCAAATTGATTTCTGTTTTGACCATCTCGTGATGTTCATGTGTAGAGTCGTTTCTTGGGTTGTTGTAAAAGAATGCTTGCTATGACCATCGTATTCTCTTGACAAAATTCTACCAGCCTGTGCCCTGCTTCATTTTGTACTCCAAAGCCAAACTTTCCTGTTATTCCGGTTCTCTTTTGGCTTCCTACTTTAGCATTCCAATCCCCCATGATGATAAGGTCATCATTTTTGGTGTTAGTTCTAGAAGGTGTTGTAGGCCTTCATAGAACCAGTCAACTTCAGCCTCTTCAGCACCAGTGGTTGGGGCATAGACATGGGCTACTGTGATGTTGAATGGTTTGCCTTGGATTCGAACTGAGATCATTCTGTCATTTTGGAGATTGTATCCCAGTACTGTTTTTTGTACTCTTTTATTGACTATGAAGGCTATTCCATTTCTTCTGAGGGATTGCCCGCAGTAGTATACCTGATGGTCATCTGAATTAAATTCACCCATTCCTGTCCATTTCAGTTCACCGATTCCTAAGATGTCGATGTTCAGTCTTGTCATCTCATTTTTGACCACGTCCAGCTTGCCTTGATTCATAGGTGTTACATTCCAGGTTCCTATGGAGTATAGATCTTTACAGCATCGGACTCTCCTTTCACCACCAGATACATCTGCAACTGAGCGTCCTTTCAGCTTTGACCCAGTCACTTCATTCTTTCTGGCGCTACTAGTACTAGCCCTCTACTCTTCCCCAGTAGCATACTGGACACCTTCTGACCTTAGGGGCTCATCTTCCAGCATTGTATCTTTTTGCCTTTTGGTACTGTCCATTGGGTTTTCATGGCAAAGATACTGGACTGGGTTGCCATTTCCTTCTCCAGTGCATCACGTTTTGTCAGAGCTCTCTGCTATGACCTGTCTGTCTTGGGTGGCCCTGCATAGCATAGCTCATAGCTTCATTGAGCTACGCAAGCCCCTTCACCATGACAAGGCAGTGATCCATGATTCCACACATTACTAAAAGTGATTTGGTGAAGATTCACCACATGTTATCTAATTTTTTATGCAAGGTTACCAAAAGGTGGAACTTTGAATGTATAAATTACATGCACAGATAAGTAGTATAAGAGACTGAAAAGAAAAAAGAAATTTAATAAGATGAGTTGGTACATCTATACCCTTTGAAAAGTATGAGAACATGCTCTTGTAAGCTACAGAACCTACAGTGTAAGCTGATGCAAGCCAGAAGTTGCTGCTCATTATCCATTGCTACAGGGAAAATAAAACAAATACTTATAATTTACCAAAAATAAAATCTTTTAGCATCCCAACAAATTACCAAGCATGATTTCATGTTTTCCCTTACAATTTAAATTAGAATCAACTCCCCTGTAATTACCAGAGCTATTATAAAGCCATTGTGACTGCAGAGGGTGCAAGTACAAAGAGATATAAATACACTGCGTTTTCACAAAATGTATTTTGTTTTATGGAATGAGCACACACTTGAAAACCCTGGAACTGAGCAGGGTTTTTTTCCCAATTAAAAACATTATTAGTAGTCCCTTTTGTATAGCTGCTACTGCACAAGGTTTGCTTGGTTGTTTGTTTTGCCCTATCTTAGATATGATTTTGGAACTGTCAAATACATGGTTCACTGCATAAGACTCATCAAAGAAGCTGCATTAAGAACACTTTAATGCAGCTAAAATCCTAAAGTCACAATTGTAGCAAACCTATATATAGCCTAAAGGATACATTTTGTACCAGGCCATGGTAAATGTGAGAAGTCATTTGGAGATTCTCCTGTTCATTTTGCTCAGGGGAACCCTTAATTTCTTTTCCATTATTATGCTCTGAGAACCCTACTGGGACCAGTTTTACATTCTCATCTTGCTTACTATGTTTAACATTAGCAAGTGACTGTCAGTAGGCTTTCCTGCTTGGTCTGCCCTACATATTTAGCTTACCTGGTCCTAATTAACAATGCATATTTGCTACTTTATCTTTCAGGGTTAATTTTTTTCAAGGTTAACTCAGGATGTCTTTGGAAGCTCTAATTTTCTAAGTGTGCCTCTGAAGTTACTGAAGTTGGGGTATTAAGTTGGATTTTAAAATCCAATAGAATATTTCAGGAACATTTCACTTGTCTTTTAGTACTGCTGCTCAGCAACATCAATGATGTGCTAGTATATTTCCTGTTTGTACCTTACATCTTCCTTGAGTATATTTCCAAAAACAGTCCTATTTATAAAGACTATTTATGATGAACACTCAAAAACTGTGTGAAATCTCTGACAATTCTACCACCACCTATCCAAGTTAATATTTACAAGTAGACAGCTGTTGCACATATAACAAGCTCAATCATTGTGGCTTGTTTTAGCCATGATATTTGCATAATTACTCACCTGGGTGCAATTTGTTGTACAGTATGGCTTTCTGAAGAAAGAAACAACCCTCAACCCATGGGCTGTTGGGTTATTTGAAGGTTTTTCCCCCCTCTAACAAGCCATGCCACCCAGGAACATGCTTTACCTGGACAACAAGCAGAGTTTGGCACATGCCAATAAATACAGTGGCTTAAACAAGCACCCACTGTGATGTGTAAGATCACAGTGATTGTGTGAATCTGGTCACAGCCTCCTATAAAACCTACCTGCAGTGCAGACTAAAGATCATGTAGTCCTTCATGCTCTTTTGACCACAACTGACAGCAAGATCTATTTATTCAGCAACCCCACATACCTTGCTAAACCTTGGTGAACATGATGAAAATTGCCTAATTTCCACATGATCATCATCATTTGTGTCATCTTCTTCTTCAGAATCTAAATGCTGATACCGCTCAGTACGAGCTGCAAACAAGAACACAGATTTAAGAACATAGATTTATACTCAAGTATCCACATGAGGATGGAACAGTTGGTGCTCTCTGTAATTATCAACAATGATCCAATATGGGATCAGGGACTTTCCTAAGGTTCACTAATTAAAATAAGGGAAAACAACTGGACTTGAATCTTAGATAATAGTCAGTTTTGTTCTTCATTAACCATTTTTGGTCTGGCTATTAAACTACCCAAAGATATGAAAATGAATCACCAAGATACTTTCCTAACTTTTAAAATCAAGTGAAAATATAGACAATTCTCCTCAGAACACTGGGAAAAAATATAAAAAAAACCATGCACATGCAAAACATGAGCATGTTTCATCTATACATAATCATGGTTACTAATCCATCATGAATGTGGAGTCATACATGGATTCAAGTTATTTGGATGCTTTTTGCTATCACAAGGATACTTGAGGCAACTTTTTGTTATCCTTCTATTACTGTGGGTGAATAAAACCCTATTTTCTTTTATTTTCTATAATACTTATATTCTCCAAGTAGCACAGACAAAAATGCACTCAATTCATCCTGGGAAACAGAACACAGGAATGGGATTGTGCAGGACACTTTCTATCACACCATGTAACTGGTATGCATTGGAATCAGAGCTTCTCTTAAAAGAAGTTCACTCGTGTTTGATTGTTTTCATAGCTATGATGGAACTTAATTCATATAAACAGCAGTCTAGAATGCACAAGCAGGTCCACTTCTTCCTCTGTTTTTAAAAGTCATTACTACAAATGACATCTCAAATTCAAGAATATAGGCAAAAGATAACTCATGCAGTTGTTTTAATTGACCTGTTTTATGTATATGCTATATGTTTCTTCCTTTTTTTTTTGTTAGCCTTCAACAATCAACTATTTGCTATACAGAGCATTCCTATTCTATAAGCAAAGCTAGAAAGAAAACCTGTATCTGTAATTTATTCAAGGCTTTTCTTTAGTTGGAGCCTTGAAGAGATTAACCAGAAAGTACCTCTGTAATAAGATCATAAGGCCAAAAACTTGCAATTTATTTTATTATGATGTTTAAACACATTTAGATCAATTTGTGTAAAAGATTGTTCTTAACCTGTCTTTGCACTCCTCACTCTAATTTCTTATTCATGTTTCTAACCCGTTTCCCATGCATAAGTTTTTACTTTTATATCAATTCTAGTAAAATATATTTTCTTTAATTGTTAACTAAACCTTGTCAGAACCTATTTACAAATCTGCCAGAAATGTGTTAATATTTAATACAGAAGCTCAGACTTGCCTAATATTATAGTCCTGCTTAGGAGTTCAAGCCTTAAGCATTTCACAAAGATTCAATGGGAAAGCAGGCATGTACACACTATCACCAACCTACCCCATTGCATTCCAGACAGCCCAGCTTCACCAGCCCCCAAATTTTAGGGATCCACCTCTAAATCAGAGATTTTGCTCTCTCTATATAAGCTTTGTCCAAGAGCTGTGCAGGGTTCTAAACTGTGTAGCCCAAACATATGGAGAATGGTAGAGCTAGGCTGTCAGGAAACTGATGGAAGAAGTAGGGTCAGTGAACATTTACCCCCTCATGTGAAGCGCAGTAGTTTAATGCATTCTGTCTGAAGCTCAAAGTCTGTTCATAGTTCACTTGCAGAGTTCTACTTGTACAAAGAAACTTCCTCCCTCTGAAATCCTCTAGAGCAGATTTTGAGAGCATGGGATGGGCACAGGTCTTCACTTCCCGTTTTGCTGATAGAAACTATTCCATTACCATGATAAACTAACTGGATTTCATCTTCTGTTCACATCTTAATGTACAATAGTAAAACAAATGAGCCCACCATTCTGAATACTAGCTCTAGTTAACTGTGAGCTTAGTTCCTTACTGTCAAAGTAGCTTGTATCATCTTCCGATTCTAACTGTGGAATAAATTCTGCTTTTTGTCGGAGTAATCCATTCCAGTCTAAGTCTTTGAAGAACCTGTGCTGTTTTACTTCAAAAGCACTACCTGAAATGAAAATTGTGTGACAATATCACATTGTAACAAGTACAGCTTAATAGACTGAGCATTAATCTCGACCCTGAAGTCCCAGCATAGTTTTGGCACAGAAATAATGTGGGGGTAGAAGAGACAGTATTGCTTTCAATATTTTCTTGTTACATTTTACCTTTATTACATGCACACTAAGTATGAAAGGACAGAAATCTCCAGGGCTATGTCCTATTTACTCTCAAATACCTGTGCAAACAATTATCTGTGTAAACAATTACTGCAGAGTCCATACAGTGCCCTGCAGAAGTATTTACTTGATTCACCAAGAAGACTTGCAGCTGTAATTTCTGTTGTTGTAACCCACCCTGTGATCTGTGTGGCTAATGGGGCGGGTTAGAAATCAAATAAAAAATGAATGAATGCTGCCAAAAGAGCTTCCACCAATTATTGACTCAGGAAGGGTGAATACCAATGAAAGCCAGATATTTGTTGTTGTTTACTTAATTTTTGTGCCACAATACAAATATTTTGCACCTTCACAGTATTGACTATCTTGCGCACATCCAGTGATAACAATGCCAATTAAATCCTTTTCAATTCCAGGCTGTAACACAACAAAATATGGAGGAGTCAAAAGTGGTGAATATTTCTGCAGGGCATTGAAATATGTCCTCAGGGGAAAAAAAGGAGACTTGGAAAGAACCAATGGAACTGGTGCACTACTGAAGACTGATACAGTCTTACTGCCAGCTAATCTACCGTCCAAAGAGGTTTAAAAATTACGTGTGGCTAATGATGGAACCAACTAGAAGAAACATGGAGTTCATTTGAAGATGCAATGTTGTGATAAAACAAGTTAGGAAATGACAAAAATAATGTATTATCCCCTTGTTCCCCATATTTACTAAAATATTTTTGCCAAGGGATCATTATACCACAGATAGCAGAAACACAGTATCATTGAGAAGATTAATAATATGTTTTCTTCTGCAAATAAGTGGTGTTTAGATGGTGCTCTTTTTTTCTTTTATATGTATTTATGTTTCAATGCCTCTAGAAGTCATTTATTAAAGAAAAACATTTTACCTGTACCCAGTCTTTCCATAGGGTTTTGTCGGAGAAGTTTAGCAATGAGATCCTGTGCTTCTGGTGGCAAAGCTTCATCTCCTTCTGGCCAGACAATTTCATCTATGGAAATTTAATTGATAGAATTAGACAGAGCTCTCATTTCATAGCCTTAATCCAAATTTTGAACAGAATTCTGCTCACAGACTGGGGCTTCCATGCTTCCCCCCACCTATTGCAGCCCTTTGTGTTCAACCAACTGATGCACTACTGACCCTCATTCTCTGAGGGTCCATTAAACTTATGAATGAGGAATGGGCTGCATATAATGGGGAAGATTCTTGTTCTTTGTATTTTTTAATTTTGCAATAAAAAAAACAAAGAAGCTGCACCCGAAATAAAAAGGAAAAACAAAAAATCTAAAATTATCCTTATGTAAATCACTTCTCATCCAGCTTTGTTCTTACTCACTTTGGATCGATACCAGGGTATTAAATATGTCTCACACATACAGATACACAGTTACAACTCTTACACTGTGAAAGAAGACTACATTTACTTAAGTTAACCATTTCCAACCAGCCATAGCCTTTTCTCTTTTTATATAGTTATATTATTATTATTATTAGCTATCAATTGAGTCAACATCTCTTCTCTGCCGAGATCATATACTTGGCATCTCCAGCTAGGAAAATATCATGATTTGAAACAAGCATGTCTAAAGCTGTGATACATACAACCCACTCAACCATTAAAACATTCATGCCAGTTTACAGGCAAGTTATCACTTTTATTTATTTGTTGCATTTGTGTATCACCCAATAGCCTGAGGGCTCTCTAAGCAAAACAATGTGTTGATTACACTGAAAAAAGTGTTAACATTCTCCCAGTTTCTTTGCATAACATGCAGTGCCTTGGATTCAGATATTCATGAATGGAGAACCACTCACAGAAGGTCAGTTTCTTTTCTCTTCCTTTCCAGTTGAGCTGATAGGCAACCTATTCCTACTCCCTGGAAAACTCAGGTTGGGGAACATTCAGGAACAGCATGGGATGCATGAAGTGCTTCCACTCATGCACCCTGCCATTGTATGAAAGACAATTAAAACACATCTAACATAGCATATGGATATTGCTGTTGGTTCTGTTGTTTAAATACGGCACACAGTTTGCTTTAAAGAGAGCTACTGGTAATACAAATAAAGATTCTTCACACATCTCCCTAGAAGTAGGCACACTTAAAAAATTCAGCAGCTATCCAGTTCTGTATGTGAAGTGGGTAGTCAATGCCTCTCTTTTCACCACATATACACAGTAAACATGCACTGAAGGAAGACAGAGCCAGGCATGTACATACTGGGAGAGGAGGAGCAGGTTGCTTACCTGTAACTGATGTTCTTCGAGTGGCCATCTGTGCAGTCACACATATGGGTTCTGTGCCTGCGCAGTGCCTTTGGCCGGAAGATTAACAGCTAATGGTTTTTGGCGGGAACTCCGCTCCCCCCTCAGCATTATATAAGGAGCGGAGTGTCCGCCATTTTCCACTCTTTGAAAGACCGACGTTTGTTCTTATAATAAGGTTTGTCAGTATGACAAGATAGCCAAATTCAGTAGTGGTACAACACATGGCAAAGAGATCATAGTATCGAAAGAAATAGTCGGACCACCCATGACACCAAGCGGGGTCGGAGGGTGGGTTGTGTGACTGCACAGATGGCCACTCAAAGAACATCAGTTACAGGTAAGCAACCTGAGCTTCTTCGTCGTGGCCTCTGTGCATCACACATATGGGTAGAATAACAAGCTTACCCCAAATGGAGGAGGGAGGTGTCATCAGCGAAGGGCAGAAGAAAGGACAGCTCTGCCAAAAGAGTAATCCTGCCTGGCACGGACATCGAGTCTATAATTTCTGGCAAAGGTACACGGGGTAGCCCAAATGGCCGACCTGCACACATCTTCTATTGGGACCCCTGATGCAAAGGCCGAAGAAGCAGCAACAGCTCTTGTAGAATGACCTCTTGGAGTAGATGGCAAGTCCAACTTAGCTAACTGATAAGACAGGACAATTGTATTTACTATCCATTTCGAAAGATGTTGTGAAGTAACTGGACAGCCTCGGTCATGTTTCGAATATTTCACAAAAAGTCTATTGGAATGCCGAACAGACTCAGTCCTGGACCTATAAAAGGCTAAGCAACGACGAACGTCCAGCATATGTAGAGATCGCTCTATCGGATTCAAAGGGGTCGGAAAGAATGCCGGTAAAACAATCTCCTGTTGCATGTGAAATGAAGTAGCGACTTTCAGAAGGAAAGACGGATCCAGCCGAAGAACCACTTTTTCTTTATGAAAATTTAGAAAAGGGGGGTCTACCCAAAGGGCGCAGAGTTCAGAGGATCTACGGGTTGAAGTCACTGCAACAAAGAAGGCAGTCTTCCATGAAGCAAGGCACAGATCAATCGTCGCCTTGGGTTCGAAAGGTGATCAAGTCGGCGCTTGTAAAACCACCAAAAGACTCCAGGTGGGCATTAGAGGTCTTACAGTTGGATGCAGATTACTCAATCCTCTCAAAAATCTTTTAATCAGAGGTTGAGCAAAAATGGAGAGACCATGTATAGTTCCCCGGTAATGTGAAATCGCTGCTGTATAAACTTTTATGAACAAAGGTTTGAGTCCAGACTGATGCAATTCAAAGAGAAACTGAAGTATCTGTGAAACAGAAGCCAAGGGGGCCGGAAACTAGTGTAAATTGGCAAAGTTAGAGAATCTCTGCCATTTTGCCGCGTACGACTTCCTATAGATGGTCTTAGCGCAGATTCGAGAATATACTGTAGGTCTGGGTGTAGACTCTGCTGAGCAGGAATGGCCGGGACGGTTGGTGGTGTCGATACCGATGTATTGCAGCTGGTCATCGTATCCTCCATGCAGTCAGTTTCAGCGACAGCAAGTCTGGGTGGCGGATCGTGCCCTCTCTCTGGGTAACGAGATAAGGAAGAAGAGGGAGTTGGAGAAATTCTTCTTGGGAGACGTGAAGGAGAGTTGAGAACCATGGCTGGCATGGCCACCAGGGGGTGATCAGTAGCCCTGTGGCCCCTTCATGAATGATCTTTACCAACACTCTCATGATGAGTGGGATCGGAGGAAAAGTATAAAAAGTCATATTTGTCCAGGGGATCATGAAAGCGTCCCCGAGTGAGTCCTGACCCATCCCCACTCTGGAACAATAGGCTGTGCATGCCCTGTTCCGTTGTGTGGCAAACAGGTCGATGTCTGGCTGGCCCCATCAGTGAAACAGCATGTCGCGAACCCGATGGTCTAGCTCCCATTTGTGTGACCACAACGTAAGTCTGCTCAAGAGATCCGCGTCTGTATTTTCTGTGCCCACAAGGTGAACTGCTAGAAGAGTGATACCTCTCGGTATGCACCAGTCCCAAATCTGCATGGCCAGGCAGGCTAGTTTCAGGGATTGGGTTCCCCTTTGTTTGTTCAAATAAAAGAACGTCGCCATGTTGTCTGAGGTCACCTGGACGACCTGGTGTAGAAGCACATCCTTGAATGATTGCACGGCTTTGAAAACGGCAAGAAGTTCGAGAAAATTGATATATTTCCTGCAATCCCGGTGACTCCATATCCCCTGGGTATGTAGATCGGAGCAAATTGCTCCCCATCCCAGCAGGGACGCATCGGTGCCAAGGGTTACTGTAGGGTACCGGGGTCGAAACGGAACGCCTACAGTCAGATTGGCTGGGTCTATCCACCATAACAGGGACTGAAGAACGGAAGCCGGGAGTCGAATCCATTTGGTAGGTGGATCTGTCTGTGGTTGAAACATTCCGTTGAAGAACAGTCAAAGGGGACGTAGCCTGAGTTTGGCATGCAGAACCACAGCGATGGAAGCAGACATGTGTCCCAACAGGCTCTGAATAGACCGGGTGGGGATGGTTCTTGCTTGTCGAATCCGAGTGATGCACTGAGCAATCGTATGCCATCTGTCCCAAGGAAGGAAGGCTCTTGCCAAGGTCGAATCCAGCAGGGCTCCGATAAAGTTGATCACCTGCATAGGGAGAAGGGAAGATTTCTGTTGATTAATACAGAGTCCGAGATCGTGCAATAGAGCACATGTAAACTCAACAGCAGACGAAAGTCCTGCTTCTGTGTCGGAGACCAGCAACCAATCATCAAGGTACGGGTATATCCGAATTCCACGTAATCGAAGGTGTGCACAGACAGGAGCCATACACTTCGTAAAAACCCGTGGTGCAGTGGCTAATCCAAACGGTAGCACATTGAATTCGTAGATTTCAGAGTCCACTGCAAAACGAAGGAAACACCTATAACTTGGATGTATTGAAATATGAAAACAGGCATCCTTCAGATCCAATGAGGCGAACCAATCCCCTCTTCCCAGCAACAGGAGAATACTTTGAAGTGTGGTCATCCAAAACTTCTTTGGTGTTATGAATCTATTGAGAGCTCTCAAGTCCAATATTGGTCTGAGACCCCCATCTCATTTCGGGACCGTAAAGTATTTGGAATAGAACCCATGGAATCCCTCCGATAACGACAGGCGACGAATAGCTCCTTTAGCAAGGAGTTGGTGAATCTTGTCTAACAGTACCAGGGAAGTCGGAGTATAGCGGATAGGATTCGGTGATGGCACAACGTCGAATTTGATTCCATATCCGTGCTGAATGATAGATAACACCCACCCATCAGATGTGATGGACTCCCAAATGGAGAGCCGACTCTTCAGTCGATCCCCAAATGAGAGGGGGGAGGGTAGAATTGGAATGAGAGGAGAGGTTCGCTCGTTGCATCAGCGCTGTCGCCTGTCCGTATCAAAGCAGCGGCGGTGGCCCTGTTGGAAGCGCTGGGGTGGTTGGTGCCCATGACGCTGCCGACGTTGATGTGGTTGCTGTTGCTGAGGCGGAAATTGTTGATGGTACTGTGGACGTGACCATGACCACTTACGTCGGGGTAGAGATTGCAATTTCATACGATGGGCCGTCATCCTTGATTCATGGATTTTCTTCAATTTGCTATCTGTCCTCGCATGGAAGAGACTGGAACCGTCGAACGGCATCTCCTCAATTCTCTGCTTCATCTCGTCCGAAAAATTGCAATTACACAACCAGGCGTGTCTGCGGAGGGAAATGGCACCAACCAGCGACCTAGAATCAGAGTCCATGTGGTGCCTCGCAGTGGAAAGCTGTTGCACCGCCACTTGCATAGCTTCCTTAACAAAAGTCTTAGCAAGTTTGCCCTGGTTTCCTGGGAGGTTATCGATGATAGCGTCCAGGCGTTGCATAAGGAAATATTGGTAACGCGCCAAGGTTGCCTCATAATTAGAACTTTGTAAACCAAGGCCCAAAGCTGCGTATACCTGGCGGGCGAGGGAATCAACCTTTCTGCTCTCTTTGTCACGAGGCGAGGTGTGTCCACGGGCTTCCCGACCCTGCAAGGATTCTACAACAACTGAATTCGGCTTGGGGTGATGGAGAAGAAACGGGATGTCCTCTACCCGCACCCGATACATGGACTCGTATTTACGAGAAGTCGGTTGTGGGTGAGCTGGGAGGTCCCATGGCTGGGTCATTGCCTGCCGTAAGGTTGTAATAAACGGCAAGGCAATAGATGTGGATCGTTCGCCCCTGACCACATCATAAAAATGATCGGTGCTCGGTCCCGGCTGTTGGGCTTCTATATCGAGCAATCTCACTAGTCTGGCCATCAGATCGTTAAACGATATATATGGTTCCTCGGGCGACCCCGGGCCCTGAGAAGCAACTGCTGCATCCGGCGAGGTAGATTCATCCTCAGACTCATCGGATTCCATCCAGTAGGGGGGTGGTACACTGGAGGAAGAATCTCCTGGTGACTCTGATCTGCCACTTTCTTTAGATGGGGCCCTCGGGGCGTCTCTGGGTGTTGAATGGAAATGTTCCCGAGGTGCTGGTGGCGAATATTGTCCCCTGGAGGTCTGATAATAGGCTACAGAGTGGTACTCTTCCCGTCTCGGAGCGGAGGAGTACCTGGAGTGGTACCAATCATCAGACCTCGCATCCAAGGAACGGCTCCTACGGCTTCTCGGAGGGGAGATAGTGATCTCGGTATCCATCAGGATTGGAGGCATCAGAGTTGGTAATCGAGCTCTAGGTGGAGAATCTCGTATTTCCCCATCAGAGATGGAACCACGACTTGAATCCAGAATGAGTTCGGCTGTCGGTCGGCGCGGTGGGCCTGGTGGGGTAACCCTCATAGCTGCCTGGATGGTCGGGACCGAGGGGGTCAGTTCCGAAGCAGGGATTGGAATCGAGGAAGAGGCCGAGCCCGAGTGGCGGTGTTTTGCCTGCTCGGGATTCTTCGGCTTCTTAACCGGCTTGCCCGTCTTATCTTTCTTGGCCTTCTTATGCACAGGATATTTATCTGAGTCGCTGTGCTTTCTTTTTTCCTTTTGTTTCCTCGGCAGGAAAACAGACTGGTCGGCCATGGTATGAGCGCCTTCTTCAGAAGGGCGTGAGGGCGGAGCAATGGAGGAAGAGGCCGGGCGTTGTGGCAGGTCAGCCGAAGTTGGACGGCCTTCGGGTGGGGCCACAACAGTGGAAGGCTTAGCCACCAGCCTGTCCGATTGGAGGAGAGCCTGGTCCCATAAGAGTTTGCGGAGGCGGTTCTCCCTGTTCTCCCTCGCCTGTTTAGAGAAGGCCAAACAATGGCCGCACTTATCGGTTCTGTGCCCTTCCCCCAAACAAAGGAGGCACAGATCATGCGGGTCCGCAGCAGGCATTTTGGAGCCGCATTTTCCGCACTTGCAGAACGCCGCCCGTTGCGCCATCATAGAAAGAAGAAAAAAAGGGGACAGTAAAGCAGGAAAGTAGTATTTTTGGTTGTTTTTTGTTTATAGGAACGGTAAAGAGGAAAAAATGGTGCAAAGTTAAGAAGAAATATAAGTGAAGTACTAACAACAAGAACAAGGGATACAAACTTGGTAGGAAAAAGGAGAGGTTTTCGAACGAGCAAGAAGTAATAATCCTAGCGAGAGCGAAGCGGCACGAGGCACAACGAACGGCGGTCGCAAAGACTGGAAAATGGCGGACAGTCCGCTCCTTATATAATGCTAGGGGGGAGGGGGAGCAGAGTTCCCGCCAAAAAGTGTTAGCTGTTAATCTTCTGGCCAAAGGCACTGTGCAGGTGCAGAACCCTTATGTGTGATGCACAGAGGCCACGACGAAGAAGTTGTAGTTGCCTCATGTTCTTGAATGAAAGTTGGCATACAGCAAAATCTATAACATGTAGTAGCGCATACAGTACATAAGTTGTGACCAAACTATAAGTGGCAAAATAAGCTCTGATGAAAAGATTAAAACACAGAATTGTGTAAGGCTACAGGTTCCTTTTTAAAATGATCTTAAGATACACAGTAGCCACATTCACACAACATGCTAAGCCAACATGTGAGTAAGCTATGCAGTGTGGGTGTTCACCAAACAGCCAATGGTGCACCTGTTGATCTTCTTCTTTTGCCTTGATTCTCCAGCCAGTCCTCCAACAACCTTCAAGGCAGAACCTTTTATCTCCCTTTCCAATTGCTCTCCTTTTTTGTTAAGTTCATTTCATATTTTTCCCCTCCAGACCCTCAAAAAATAACAGTTGGTATGTGCTATGTTTTTATTTTTTCATCTCTTGACAACTGCACAACTGTGTCCATATTTTTGGAGTAGCAGTTGTTATTGTTATTGTCAAACAACAACAACAACCCTACTGTATCAGGAAACCGTAATACCTGCAGCAGTAACTGCTTTGAAAGGGAGCACAAAAATGCAAGAAGTTGGTATTTTCCTTTTCTGAAGCAGTTGGAAAATCTGGGAAGTGCTGAAAAGGCAGAGGACATTGAGAACTGACAGTTCAACACTTAAAGTAAAAAGGATTGTACTGCTAAGGGAAAGATACTGCCCCTCCCCCTTTTTGGTGTACCTTCTTTTGCTGCTTCCCCTCATTCACTGGCTTTTCACTTGAAAATTTAGCAATTGGTCCCTAGCAACTATGTGCAAATTATCCTATATGTAAGCCTGGCTCGTCAATTTTCTTGTCTCTTATCTATGCTTCTTTGTGCTCAATTTGTTAGCTGAAACAGACATGAAAATTGACCAGGATGCTCTGCAAGGTGACCATCCAGAACTTCCTTGGTATGATAGATTGATGTCTCTTGAAGTCCAGAATCAGTCTGAGTACCCCATCCCATTTTGGTACCATGAAGCATCAAGAACAGCGGCCTCTGGTGATGTTGATGGATTCTCTCTGTGGCCCCCTTGGACAGTAAAGTATCAACTTCTGACAGCAGCACCAGAAGATGGGAGCATGCCAAGGGGTGGGAGGGTGCATAGTGCCAAGGGGTGGGAGGGTGTCATACTCAATCTGGTAACCTCTTTCCATGATGGATAGGAGCCATGAGTTCCTGTGTAGTTATCACTTTCCATGGAGCAAGGAACTGGGCAAGACATCCATCAAAGGTACTGCAGTTGGATGAAGGGGGGAGGGGTGCCAGTGGGAGCAATTAACAGTGGCATTTGTCCCTCGCTGGACGCTTTCATAATTGCCTAAAGCAGGCAGTGCAATCATGCCTTTTGTGCTCGGGGGCTGGCTGGATCCTAGAAAAGTATTTGGTGCAAGCCTTCCTCTGCTGTTGGGGGTAAGGGGCCCAAGACCACTAACATGGTCTGGTCACTTGCTGCTGGAAACCCATGTGCTGTACTGTCAACCTGGCTTTTTGTAGGTACTCATCTGTGCACTGAAAAAGCCCGCCATGTCAAAGAGATCCTCAGTGCAGGGTTGGATCTCTTGCAGGAATCCCATGGAGTGGATGGCATGTCAGCGGATGGTCATGGTGCTGATTGGTGTCTTGGTGTCACAGTCAATGTGGTGTCTGGCTGCAGCGATTTGCAGTCAGGTGAGCTTGGAGGCATCTGTCTGGAACACCCAGGCCACGTCCCTGTAGTCATCAGGCATGTGTTCATATGTGACACTGATCTTGTTCTACAGGAACAGCTGGAACTGAGTCATGGTGGCCTCATCATTAGATAGAGACTGAGTGCCAAGACTGCATAGACTCACCTCATCATGCCATCCAGGTAGCCCTCTTGGTCCACTGGCACCATGTGCTTCCTCTTGTCCCTTGCACAGACTCTACTATTACCAAGTTTCGTCTTGGGTGTTGGAAAAGAAATGGAACATCCTTTCCCAACACTCTGTAAATACTCTCCAATCATTTTGCTGTGGCCTGTGCGGTGGATGAGGTGGATGGGGCCACGATAAACTCTGGATCTGAGGAGCAGCTCTCTGGGCCAGATAAGGCGGATGGTGCCCTCAGTCTCTGGGACCTCAATGTTGAAGGTGCTAGTGATTGGTGTCAACTCAGTACCATGCCCTCAGGGTGATCTGGCAATGAAGTCTTGTGGTGATGCAGCATCAATGTGTTGTCTTGGCGCTGAGGGTGCTGTCTCAAAGTCAGCACTTTGGTGTCAACATCTTGGTATCCACATTCTCGGTACCAAGGCATGTTGTCATCCTGGTAGCGAAAGCTCTGGTCATTCTCACATGACACTCTGGAGTCCTCTCAGAAATGTTGCACGGTGACCAATCAGAGGATCTGTTGCATTCAGTGAGGGGAAAGCAGGATCTGTCCTGGTGTCCCCCAGTTGCTGATCATGGTGTCGATGCCAGCAAGGCATGGATGGATTGCCTTGGCATCAAGCTGTTCTCTGAGAGTGGTGGCATCCATCTCAGAAGGCAGTGGTGTTGGCTCACACCTCACTGGTGATACCTGGGATAGCAGTCAGTTTGGAAATCTGGTGGAGCTGTCTCTGGAGCTATCTTCTCACATGGCATGGGCTGGGTCTTTCCTTGGTGTCAGGGATCACAACTGGTCAGAGGGCAAGGCCAAGCAGATCCTCGGGATTGGGGGTTGACATGGGCTCTTGCGGTGCCTTTTTTTTTTTTTTTTTTTTTTTTTTTTGGGTGAAGGCAGCTGCAGACATGGGGTGACCAGAGGTGCTTTCTTCCAAAGTTCAGCTTTCAGGCAGTCAGCTCACTTTCTCGGGGTTTGTTTTGTGAAGATCTGGCAATGAGAAGAGGCCTCCTCAACATGTCACCTACCCAGGCAGTAGAGGCAGAGGGAGTGGCGGTCAGAGTTAAGGAATCTGCTGTCACTGTGGACGAAGCTCCTAAATGCTACCAAGGACGCCACTGAGGTAGATGGGGAAGGCAGGAAAGAACAGAGGCAAAGGCAACTAGATGCAGGACGCATAGAACTACAAAGAGGGTAGAAGGTATTTATATATTTTTAAAGGTAAAAGCGTGAGCAATTTGTGAAAGAGAATGGAATTAGTGAAGAAAAGTTAAAAAGGAAATAAAGGGATTCTCGGCAGTCAAGCGAGGAGAGAAGCACTTCCTAATCTAGGCTTGATGGTAGTCAAAAAGGAATTAAAGTGATGGGCAGGAGTCTCTGCCATGCTCTCCCGGAAGAGGAATGGGAGGCCTCTCACCCAATCGAACACTTAACTATAGAACTTTCCAGACAACAGGCTCTCCAGTGCCACTAAGCCCATATATGTGTTACAGAGACACCACAAAAAAGAAGTTTCAGTTCTCAAAAGCTAAGTGATGCTGGTAATCTAAATTGTAATCTGCAAGTACACGGAAGATAATTTGAACACAGTTGCTGTCAGTTAAAGATTTCTCCCTGGGCAATGAAATCCTCTGTGATTCAAATGTAGAACTGACAGTTCTTATTGTCACTTCCCTGTGTCATTAGTTATGGGAGTGATTAACAGTCCCCACCACTCTTCATAGGTTTTTTTATTGTTGTGATTCCTGAAATTCTTTTTTTAAAAACTGAATGGAAATATTGTGCATCATTTTGACTGAGAAATAGACACAAATTTCATGGCTGGTAACTAAATAGAAGGGCAAATGGATGTGCATTTTGTGGCTGAGAAACAAATGGGTTTGCCCTGGACTTCCTTCCAAATACTTCCCAGCCATGGGATAGGATAGAACCTTTCTAAAACTAAATAATGAATAGAGTTAAATTTAAAAAATGCCAGAGCATATTTATTCCATGTGTCTTCAAATATATGAGTGTTGGTCAACTAAGTGGTCTTGAAGCTATTTACCAAATATAGGTAACATCTGCTTATAAAGGTAGGATACATACCACTAATAACTTGCCCAAATAATTCTTCTGGTGTATCGCCAAAAAAAGGAACGCAGCCAACAAGAAATTCATACAAGATTACTCCCATCGCCCACCAGTCCACAGGTTTTCCATAACCCTGACGCAAGATCACTTCTGGTGCAATGTACTCTGGAGTCCCACACACCTGAACAGAAAAGGGTAGAAAAAGTTGTAAAAGCTCATTTATTAAAAGCAGTGTTACTGTACATAGTTCATGGTATGTAGACTAGCCTTCCTAGTGGAAAAATGCTAAATAAAAGATTCAGTACTATAAAACTCCATAGAACAGTGATCAGGAGTTATGCATATTGTCCCAGTTTTCTGAAAAAGGCTTTGCAAACTTAGAAGAGAAAATTCTGTACTTTTACAACTGAAGCTCTTTCGCAAAAAAATGTATCTGTTAATACAAATACCTTCTATATTTCTGATTAATTAACACCAAGTTGTGCAACAATGCCACAGGTTTATTATTAATTATATACACGTTAGAATTCTCAAAGTTTCCCAAAAATATCTGAAGTAACATATGCATGATTAGGATGAGTTTAACTTGTTAGTCCAAAATTGAACTGAATTCTGGTTGCTGTATTTTCAGAAACCTTAAATAAACTTGAAATTTTTTATGCTATTCCTAGGTCAAAGATGTCTATGTCACCAACATGCACTATGCACACTTTAAAGAATGGAATGTGCCATTATTGCAGTGCTGGATAAAAACCAGAGGTTTCAAAAGTGCAGTTACACATTACCTGCTTATCCAAGAATTCTCTGGCATCTTTTTCAATGTGTCCTTCGTACAGATTGGTTGTCAAACTCATTAAGCCAATTTTAGAGAGGCCAAAGTCAGTCAGCTTGATGTGACCCATTGATGTTATAAGAAGACTGTAAAAAGGTACACAGAACAGTGCCATTTATGAAGACTCAAATAAATGACAATGCCATAGCCTTATGTACCAAAACAGTTGATGACATGTTATTACTTTACTGTCTCACATATTAGGTCTTGTAGAAAACCCAGTGAAAAAACTACAAAAGCTTCAGTGGGTACTTTAATACATCAAGATTTAAAATGTACATTTATATAAATGTTTAGTCTTCACTCGCTATATTTCAATGAAGCAGATGTTTACAAAAACTAAAGCTCCAAGTATCCTGGAATTTGATGAAAAGCAGCTTCTGTGCATGTGTGTGAAGATTACTGACAGAGACCTGGGTATCTTAAAGAACCCCTCTCCCACACCCCTTAGGTTTAAGAAACAAAGCTTCCACTGTTGCCAATGAATACTTGGTTTCTAAGCATGAGCGGTTGGTGATTTTGTGAGAAAAGTTGACCCATCCTTTCCCGAGTTCTGCAATCCTCCTGAAAATCCTCCCTCATGACAGTTGAGATTAAGAAAAAAAATCCTAGTGCAAGTGGAAGCTTTTTCTAAGACTTTGCGCTATCCGATGTGATTCTCACTTTGAATTTATCCCAGTTTTACTGAGATAATCACAATATAACATCTGTCAAGAACAGCTAAATAAGAACAAACATTAAAAATAAAAATTGCCCTTGCCAGAGAGAGAAAATGGCACATGTTGTTCCTGTAACTAATTTTAGCATGGACAGCTGCAACTACAGGTCCAGACATGACAAGTTAAAGACATACTTGTCGGGCTTCAGGTCACGGTGGACGATGCCATAATTGTGGAGATATTCCAGCGCCAACACAGTTTCTGCAAAATACATCCTTGCCATATCAACAGGCAAAGCTCCAATATTCTTCAACAGAGTTGCACAATCTCCTCCTAGATCACAATGAAAACAGAAAAAGATGTGAAACACTTGTGTTAATTATCAGAAAGCAGACAAACCTGACACACAGTTCAATCCTATACATGTCTACTCAAAAACATCCCACTGAGTTCAATGGGTCTCACTCTCAGATTAATGGATATAGAACAGAAGTTTTCTAATACACTATTGCTCTCTAATATCTTCCTTTATACTGGGGTTATACTTTGGGGAAGCTCTTGAGTTTTTCTTGCTGAAAGTATGGAAAGTTGAAAAAGGGGCAAAAGAGTTGAAAAATAGTAGAGTAGTGCTGAAAAAGAATGGGCAGTCTTACTTAGTCAAGGACCAAATCAGTATCTCAATGTTGCCCACAATATAAACATTTTTTTAAAAAACTGAAATGGTAATACTTAACATAACACATAGTGGTAAAAATACAGGAGGATGATCTGCATTACTCAGCAATATCAGTGTCCAATATAAAATGATATTGCTTCACAGCATTACCACAACAGTTGTGCTTACTGGGTATGACATAATGACCTTTTTAAAAAGCTAGTTGGAATGAAACATAACAAAGATTGTGCAGTTCTAAAAAACTGCTCAGTCTTTAGAGAGTCTCTAAGAGTAGGGAGATCTACAGTTATGGGGCAACAAATAATAATGCCTGTTGTAGCTTTCCTTCCTCACTTAGTATGCAAAGGGCAAACAGATGAGGAAATGTTTAATTCATCATGTAGACTGAGGTAGAACACAAAATCGGGGGATACTGGGTTTGAGAACTGTGCCAATCAGGATCTTGATCTATCCTAAGCATTCCCATTCTAGTGCTCTCCAAGTATGCTGAACCACAACTCTCATCATCACTGGCCACTCTGTGAAGAGATGGGAACCCATATGCTCTATTTTCTGAAGCTTCTGGATAGTAGTTAAGGACAGCTCCATGATGACTACACTACAATGGGCTGAGGAGGGATGAATGGAATTTGTCAGGCTTTTCTCTCTTTCAAGTTGCATAGGACTGCATCCTAAAGCTCACAGTATACCCCTCCTACCCCCACAGGCACACTGAATGGATTAGCACATTTCAATAAGCCTGTGTGGATACTTAGCCATATGATGGGCTGTTCTGTCATCTGAACTTAAACAACTTCTCACAGGCTGGCTTATTTTTAGGAATAAGACTCTCTGACAAACTCTAGCTTGTGCATCGTATCACCATGGATTCTTGTGTCATCTAAGCTCAGGAGAACAATTACATTTTGGGTTGCAGGGTTAGGCTAGCAATCCATTCCTCTCAATCTTGCCTGCACCACTACCACTGACAGCCCCTGTCCTGATCCACAAGTGGCAGTGGGCTCACCATCACTGGTTCACCATATTTTTAACTGGACGAATGTAAGAGTACACATGAAAAAGGCAACCGCTATTACCATAAAGATTTCAGGGGGAAAACAAAAAATACTATTTCAATTGTACATTTTTGAAGCTCTGAGAAAAACAAAAAACCTAAGATGGTGCCTAATAAAAACAGGTATAGATCAGTATGGAAACAGAAAGACAGTTTGAGGAACATGGAGACAGCTGAAAGACTAAGGGGAAAGAAAGGCAAGAATAAGACACAGTAAGCCCAATCATCTTTCAAATGTACCATGGGTTAATCTGTGAACAACCCACACTGAGTAGCTTAGCATGACATGGAAGCACAACCAGTATCTGCCAAGCATCACTCCTCTGAACATCAGTATAAGTCATTAGCTTTCTTGGAAATCCACAGCTATTTTAACAGCAAACATACTCCAGGAACATATCGTAAGATTTCATTTTCTCTGAACATTCCCCAACTTTTTGTCCCTTCCACGTAAAAGTCAGTTACTGCTACTTGCAGCTTCTATATCAAATTTAGCCAATAAACCATGATAAACAGGCTCAATTTAATTAATCTTTTAGTTGAAAAAGGATGTAAAAGGCAAATCCTAGATTAAGAAAATATTGGAGAGTACCTGCAGGCATAAAAAATAGTAAATCAGCATATACAATGTTTTCTTTCTACTTTTTTTATAAGGAAGCCCATCTTGATCAATATGCAGGATGAGTATAACTATTAATTACTGGTAGTAGCATTATTGCTACATAGTTTATATCCCACTTTTTTCCTCTTTGTAGGAACCCAATGTGGCTTACATAGGTTCATTTTATCCTTACAACAATAACCTTGTCAGGTTGAGTAGGCTGAGTGGGGCCTACAACCTAGCTCTCCAGCATCCCGTCCAGTACTCTAACAACGATGTCATACTAACTAAGTAAATGCTGTGGTAGGGAAACAATACCTTCCACATATTCCATGACCATACACAGGTGCCGCTTTGTTTCAAAGGAGCAGAACATGCTGACAACAAAGGGATTTTCTGCAAAGGTTAGGATGTCTCTCTCCACAAAGGCTTGCTGAATTTGGTTCCTCAAAATGAGGTTCTGCTTATTGATCTTCTTCATTGCAAACCGCTGGCGTGTAGTCCTATGGCGTACTAAGAACACTGCACTGAGACAATACAAGAAAGTTGTACTTTGTTAAAGATGCCACAAGCATATTCTAGGAACTCTAAACTCTAGTAGTTTATTTGATGTTTCACCTATGAGGCCAGTTCATGAAGCTACCAAATACACAGATTTAAACACAATAACACACAATCTTTGCTTACCGCTGCATGAAATGAATGAGATTTCATCTGGAACTCCAAGACACCATGGATGAGAATGACATGTTCCAGTTTACACATTAAAGTGTAAATAGGAGAAAGAAGAACTGAGGTAATATCAAAAGCAAACAAACAAAAAAACAGCTCTTGGAAACAAACAAATTCATTATCCTGAATCAATCACTATACCAAATATAAATTTGCTGAGATGTGTTATTTAACTCTAACCCTATTTAAATGTTTGTTATGGAGAGCAATGCCAACAGGAAGCCAGAATGGTCTCACTAGGCTAGTTTCCTAGAGGGTCACCCAAGATGGAATTATCAAGGCTGAGACACCAGACTAAGATGCATTCATGCTCCTCAGGCATAATGGTCATATCAGCAAAAAGAGAATGAATTTCAGTAATGAGCTGGGGGTAGAGAAACTTCTAAAAGGCAGTTATTGGGCAGCAACAATAGCTAAAGGCGACACTGGGGGAGGATTTTTCAATGGCAGTAACACTCAAGCTAATTTTGCTTAATACTATGCAGAAGGAGAATGTGGTAATCTGCTTCTGAACCCTATGATGAAACAATCAAAAATGAAAGAAAGAATAGTGCCAGAAGATGAGATGAGGTTGGAAGGCACATTACAAGCTACTGGAGAAGAGCAAAGGGCAAATCCCAGTAGTGCTGTGGCTAATGATGCTACTAAACAAACTTGAAAAGTTGTCTGGTAGCAAACATGCACAGAGGTTAAAGGAAAGTCTGATGCTGTATTACACATGTAAATGAGACATGAAACGTAAGTAGCATGAATCAAGGCAACCTGGAAATCATAAAGCAAGAAATAGAAAGAATGAACAATGCAGTGCTTGGTGTGAGTGAACTAAGTGGACTAGAATCAGACATTTCCAATCAGACAAACACAAAGTTTTAGTCCAAAGATGATAAACTCATAAGAAATAGAATGGCTCTAATACTAAGGCAAGATGTAGCACAGGCAGTAAAGAGCTATAATGCAAAATTTAACCAGACAGTATCACTCAGAATTAGAGGAAAACCTATCAACATAACCATCATTCAAGTCTACACTCTATTTGTGAAGAAGAAATAGAAAAAAATGTTATGAAGGTGCTCAAGAGGAAATTGCTAACACACAAAAACAAGACATGCTGCTAATCCTAGGTGACTGGAATTGAAAACTAGGAAACAGAACAAAATGAAATGTTCAGGGCAATTTGGCCTAGGAATCAGAAATGAAGCAGGAGAAGGCTTGAATAATTTTGTGAAGTCAACAACCTGTTCATTGCAATCACACACTTCAAACAATTAAAAAAAATATTGCATACTTGGACATCACCAGATGACCGATAGAAAAAATCAAATAGGTTACGTAATTGAAATCACAAAGTGGAGAAGTTGTATTTTTGCTAAGCAGATAAGACCAAGAGCAGGCTGCGATAGTGACCATCAGTTCCCAATTTCAAAGATCGGAGTAAAGCTGAAAAAGATCACAGAGTGCCAAAGTATAACTTAAGCAATTTCCCTGAAGAATTTAAAGTCCACGTAAAGAACAGACTTGAGTTACTCAACTTAATTGATCATGAGCCAGAAAAACCATGGACTGAAACCAGAGACATTATTAGGGCAGAATGCCAAAATACAATTCCTGTAGATACAAGAAAGAAAACGTCTATATTGATGACAAGGGAAACATTAACAATTGCAAATGACAAGTGAAAAGCAAAAGAACATATGACAGAAATAGGGTCAGAATCCTAAATGCAACTTTTCAGTGACTATCACATAGAGACAAAAAGAACTATTGCACTGGCCAGTGCAAAGAAATAGAAGGAAACAGCAAAAGAAGAAAAGCAAGAGACCTCTTCCAAGAAATCAAAGGAAAATTCAAACCTAGATTAAGAATGCTAGAAGACAGACAAGGGAACACACCATCTGACCGGGAGAAAATGAAGAGAAGGTGGAAAGTATATACAGAAAAATTATACAGAAAAGGTGAAAGGACAACAGACTTCTTTAAAGAAGAATCATATGAAGAAAAGCCTGGGATTTTAGCAAACAAAGAGAAAGCTATTTTGAAAGTATTTATTTGCAAAGAATAAAACACCCAGAGTAGATAGGATACAAATAGAGCTATTCCAAGCTGGAGAAAATGAATCAGTTCCAATCCTAATAAGAATACGCCAACAAATATGGGAAATTAAAAAATCCACAGAGAGGTGCACCTGGTGCTGATGCTTGTTTTTATTTCTGTGTCAGGCCAAAATCTTTTTATTTTCCCATTATTTTAAATGTTAGCAGTGTTTTAGGATTGATTTTATATATTATTATCTGGATGCTGTATCTTATGTATTTATTTTATTGTATTACCACCCTGAGACACTGTGAAGGGTGGGATATTAAAGCTTTAATTAAATAAATAAGAATAAAACAATAGTCCACAGACTGGAAATATTCAATATATATTCCAATCCCCAAGAAAGGAGATGCAAAAGAGTGCAACAAACATAAGACCACTACATTAATCTCTCACACCAGCAAAGTGATACCTAAAGTATTTCAACAAAGAATAGTACCTTATAAGAAGCAAGGAATGCCTGAATTCTGAAAAGATCATCTTGCATATATATGCTGGCCATTGAAGGACACCAAATAACTTCAGGAAACAATCAGTCTATGCTCTATAGACCTCAGCACAGCCTTTGACTGTGTAGCTCAGGAGAAACTGCGTATGACCCTGAAAGAAATGGGTGTGATTCAGCACTTTTTTGTCCTGATGTCCTGACCTGTACCATGGACAAGAAGCTACTGTTAGGGCAGAATAGAAAAAGAGTTGTTCCCTATAGGCAAAAGTGTCAGACAAGGATCTATTTTATCTCTGTACACAAAACATATTATAGGGAAAGGTGGATTAGGATGGAAGGAAGTAATTAAAAAGATGAAGATGATGCCAATACTACTGGCAGAAAGCAGCAATGACTTGAAAGAACCCCTGATAAAATTTATTTATTTCTTTAAAATATTTATATGCCGTCCTGTCGCGAAAAGCCTCAGGATGGCTTACAACATAAAATATAACATAAATAAATTCCTGACCCACACTGGCTGCAGTTAAAAACATAGAAAAGACAATATTAAACCTTATTAAAATATTGCTGGAATAAAAAGGTCTTAACCTGGCGCCGAAAAACAAATAACAACGGCACCAGGCGGACCTCTCTGGGGAGTGCATTCCATAGATGGGGCGCTACCACAGAGAAAGCCCTCCTCCGGGTACTCACCCTCCTAATATCTTTCACGGAAGGTTCCCAGAGGAGAGCCTCTGCTGCTGATCTCAAGGGGTGGGAGGGCAAATATGGAAGAAGGCGTTCCTTCAGGTATCCAGGTCCCAAGCCATTAAGGGCTTTATAGGTAATAACCAGCACCTTGAATTGGGCCCGGACTTCAATGGGAAGCCAGTGAAGCTGACAGAGGACTGGGGTTATATGAGAATAACGCCCAGTCCCCGTCAGCAACCTGGCTGCTCTATTTTGCACCATCTGAAGTATCTGGACTGTCTTCAGGGGCAGCCCCACGTAGAGTGCATTACAGAAATCCAACTAGGAAGTAACCAATGCATGTGTCACTGTCGCTAGGCAGTCTTCCTCCAGGTAGGAACGCAGCTGATAGATTAGCTGAAGGAACGTGCTCCTCACCACCGCAGTCACTTGAGCTTCCAAGGACAGCTCCGGGTCAAGGAGCACTCCCAAGCTGCGGACCCTGTCCTTTAGAGGGAGTACAACCCCATCCAGGGCAAGGTCCAAGTCACCTACCCAGGAGCTCAATCCACCCACCAACAGGACTTCCGTCTTGTCTGGATTAAGTTTCAGTTTATTAAAAGTGAAAGAAGGAAGTGAAAAAGCAAAGACTGTGGCTAAATATTAGGAAACCAAAATCATGTCCACAGAAAACTTACTGAACTTAACTGAACTTCACAAGTTTTCACATGGCTTGGCTCAGTCATCAATTCAAGCAGCCAAGAAATACGAAGAAGACTAAGACTTGGAAAGGCAGCAATGAAGGAACTAGAAAAGATAATCAAGTGTTAAGGACATTTTACTAGAGACCAAAGTGAAGATTATTCACACCTTTGTGTTCCTGATCACAGTGTGTGGGCATCAAAGACAGACAGTGAAGAAAGCTGTCAGGAAGAAAGTTGATGAGTTTAAAACTTGATGCTTGAGAGAGCTTTGCAAATACCCTGGACCAACAAAAAGACAAACAAATGGGTCCTAGACCAGGTTGAGCCAGAGCTTTCCCTACAAGCACAGATGCAAAAACTGAAGTGATCATACTTTGGACACATCATGAGAAAGTTAGACTCATTGGATAAGACAATTGTGTAAGGGAAAGTTAAAGGCAGAAGATAGAAAGAAAGAAAGATCAAATATGAGATGAACTGAATCCATAAATAGGAACACACAGCCTTGAACTTAGAACTGCTGAACAGATCTGTCATGGACAGGACATTTTGGAGGACTTTCATTCATAGGATCACCATAAGTTGAAGACAGCTTGATAGTACATAGCAGTAACAATATGTTGGTTTGAAAATGGAATTATTTCTATAGCTTATTATTCTTTTCACTGTTGCATTTTTCCCATGCCATTTGTTGCCTCTACACTAATTTTCCATATACCTTTCTTTGAATAATCTGGTCAACTTTCTTTTCTTTGAAAGGGACTGAGGTGAAATATTTTGTACAGCCTGCAATACAAGCAATTGCAAAATATACACCCATACAGCATTAACAAGAATCTACAGCCAACTCTCCTAAAATGTAAATATGCATTAAATATATTCATAATAAAAGGTAAAGGTTTCCCCTCGACGTTAAGCTCAGTCATGCCTGACTCTAGGAGGCGGTGCTCATCTCCATTTCCTAGCCAAGGGAGCCAGCGTTTGTCCGCAGACAGTCTCTGTGGTCATGTAGCTAGCATGACTAAACACTGAAGTGCACGGAACACTGTTACCTGCCCGCCGAAGTGGTACTTTTTTATCTATTGGATTTGCATGCTTTCGAATTGCAAGGTTGGCAGGAGCTGAGACAGAGCAACTGGAACTCGTTCCGTTGTGCAGATTTGAACTGGCAACCTTTTGATCAACCAGCACAGCAGCACTGCGGTTTACACCACTGCAGTCCCATAATTTATATTTATATTATATTAATTATGAATATATTAATTATATTGTATTAAATTATAATCCCATAATTTATAATTTATATATTTATAATATAAAATAATATAAATATGCATTAAATCTTTTAAAATCATATCTAACAGAACTGTTGCAGATTTTTTTTTAAATCATGAAATTCTTTCCATGCTTTTTGCTTGTATTTTATTCAGGACAACACAGAATATACAGTATATCACAGAAGTGAGTACACCCCTCACATTTTGTAACTATTATATTATATCTTTTCATGTGACAACCCTGAAGAAATGACACTTTGCTACAATGTAAAGTAGTGAGTATACAGCTTGTATAACAGTGTAAATTTGCTGTCCCTTCAAAATAACACACAGCCATTAATGTCTAAACCGCTGGCAGCAAAAGTGAGTATACCCCTAAGTGAAACTGTCCAAATTGGGCCCAAAGTGTCAATATTTTGTGTGGCCACCATTATTTTCCAGCACTGCCTTAACCCTCTTGGGCATGGAGTTCACCAGCTTCACAGGTTGCCACTGGAGTCCTCTTCCACTCCTCCATGACGACATCATGGAGCTGGTGGATGTTAGAGACCTTGTGCTCCTCCACCCTCCGTTTCAGGATGCCCCACAGATGCTCGATAGGGTTTAGGTCTGGAGACATGCTTGGCCAGTCCATCACCTTTACCCTCAGCTTCTTTAGCAAGGCAGTAGTCATCTTGGAGGTGTGTTTGGGGTCATTATCATGTTGGAATACTGCCCTGTGGCCCAGTCTCCAAAGGGAGGGCATCATGCTCTGCTTCAGTATGCCACAGTACATGTTGGCATTCATGGTTCCCTCAATGAACTGTAGCTCCCCAGTGCCGGCAGCACTCATGCAGCCCCAGACCATGACACTCCCACCACCATGCTTGACTGTAGGCAAGACACACTTGACTTTGTACTCCTCACCTGGTTGTCGCCACACACACTTGACATCATCTGAACCAAATAAGTTTATCTTGGTCTCATCAGACCACAGGACATGGTTCCAATAATCCATGTCCTTAGTCTGCTTGTCTTCAGCAAACTGTTTGCGGGCTTTCTTGTGCATCATCTTTAGAAGAGGCTTCCTTTTGGGACGACAGCCCTGCAGACCAATTTGATGCAGTGTGTGGCATATGGTCTGAGCACTGACAGGCTGACCCACCACCCCTTCAACCTCTGCAGCAATGCTGGCAGCACTCATACGTCTATTTCCCAAAGCCAACCTCTGAATATGACGCTGAGCACGTGCACTCAACTTCTTTGGTCGACCATGGCGAGGCCTGTTCTGAGTGGAACCTGTCCTGTTAAACTGCTGTATGGTCTTGGCCACTGTGCTGCAGCTCAGTGTCAGGGTCTTGGCAATCTTCTTATAGCCTAGGCCATCTTTATGTAGAGCAACAATTCTTTTTTTCAGATCCTCAGAGAGTTCTTTGCCATGAGGTGCCATGTTGAACTTGCAGTGACCAGTATGAGAGAGTGAGAGCGATAACACCAAATTTAACACACCTGCTCCCCATTCACACCTGAGACCTTGTAACAATAACGAGTCACATGACATAGGGGAGGAAAAATGGCTAATAATGCCCAATTTGGACAGTTTCACTTAGGGGTGTACCACTTGTGTTGCCAGTGGTTTAGACATTAATGGCTGTGTGTTATTTTGAGGGGAGAGCAAATTTACACTGTTATACAAGCTGCTTACTCACTACTTTACATTGTAGCAAAGTGTCATTTCTTCAGGGTTGTCTCATGAAAAGATATAATAAAATATTTACAAAATGTGAGGGGTGTACTCACTTCTGTGATATACTGTAGGTAGCAGGATGGGTGAGTACATATGGCAACATTTCATGACATTCAGTGAAATGATGCCCGATGCATGGGGTCCAAAAATCAGGCATTTTTGATGTGGTAGCCACCTGAAAAATATGGCTACTACATGCATACATGTACTATTATTCATGCTTAATAAAGGATCTTAATGCAAATGTATAACAAGCATAACAGTTAAAATGTAACACTGATGATCAGGTGTCAAGGAACAGCTTGAGAGCTCTAAATTCGTTCAACTTTTGCCGAAACATATAATTGTAGAATCTATGTTAGGCCAAGTCAGATCACTGGTCATTCAGCCAAGTATTGTTACTCTGATTGGCAGCAGCTCTCCGGATTTCAGGCAAGATTCTTCCCTAGATTTACCCAGAGCTATTGGGTATTGAACCCAGGACTTTCTATATGCAAAGTTTATTAGACTTTCTGTGCTCTACCACAGAAGTATACCCCTCACAAGCATTAAGAATCTCCAATGTAGGCTTGATTGAATTTAACCATGCAAGGATGGGGGAAGCCTCTTATTGGACCAGGAGTTCAAATAAGAATTGTACTGCCCACTTAGGAACCTGCATTTTCCCCTACTGCAATGCTTCAGGCATAGGGTTAGGGAATGATTCAGAACAGGAAAACAGAACATACCTACAACTGCAATTTGACATACTAAATATGAGCCAACAATGTGATGCAGCTGCAAAAAGGGCAAATGCTGTTTTGGGATACATTAATAGAAGCAGTTCTTCCAAATCAGGAAAATAGTAGTTCCCCTATACTCCTCACTAGTCAGATATCATTTGGAATATTGTGTCTAGTTCTGGGCACCAAGATTTAAGAAAGATGCAGAAAAATTAGAAAGGGTCCAAACACTGCCCTATGAGGACAGACTGAGAGAACCGGGCATGTTCAGCCTTGTAAAGAGAAGACCAGGGGGTGGGGAGAGATGATATCCCTGTATAAGTACTTGAAAGGGTGTCACAAAGAAGAAGATAAGAATACCTTCTTGCTGAAACCAGAGTGCAGGATATGGAATAATCAACTCAAGCTGTGAAAACCCAAATTCAGGCTAGATATGAGGAAGTGTCCTCACTGTCAGAGCGATACGACAGTGGAACCAGTCGCCTAGAGAGGTCGTGGACTATCCCACAACAGAGACATTCAAAAAGAAACTGGGCAGTCATTTAAGTTGGATGGTGTAAATTGGTGACCTGCAAAAGCAGGGGGTTGGACCCTATGACCTTCGTAGACCCTTCCAATTCTACTGTTCTATGATATACTCCAGTAGCTGCTTTATCCAAACAATAATTGGGAGATTGAATCATAGATATGCCACCCATTGTCTTTATTTGGTTTTTTAGACTGCAAATAACTTCCTGCTGGAATTACTAAACACTGCTTAATGCATCCTTACCCATAGGCCCCATTGCTGATCAGCTTAATAGTCTCGAATTCCTCTTCAGATGGAGTTTTCTTGACTAGCGCAGAGGCTCCCCGGCTCTGAAAAACAACAGAAATACCTTTCAGTCTCCTTTTAATAGTAATCTAGCAACATCTATTTAAATCTGACATCCATCACCATAAACAATTCTGTTTCAGAAGTGTTTTGGTATTTCTATACATTTTTGTTCAACTATATTCTAACACTTTTACCTCAGAAAAAATATTTTTGCTACTCTTTCCTAATATTTCCCATAGAGAGAATTATCCCTGTTTCTGGTTGACATATTGCATATATGCACATGTACTCTGGGAGTAGAGAAAGAGTCACATTTCAAAATTTCAGGTTGCAGGCAGACTGTCAATGAACTGTTTAGATTGTTGCACTGGGGATTTGAGAAATCCTAGTTCTCTTTCCTATTCAGCCATGAAGCTCTCTTAGTGACTTTAATCTGTGGGCACAGATTAATTTGTTCTTTGCTTTTCACTTGACAGGCAGCAAACCATAAGCTGTAAAGAGAAAACAAAGCAATGAGGGGATATTAGCTCATGGAAGAGGAGAGTGACTAAATCTCCTTTTTTTTGAGTGTGTTCCTCTAGTTTTATAGGATTGTTCTGACTATTCTCAGTCCTCTTGACCCTTTTCACACTTTCCACAACCTCTAGGTACTTCAAAAGGTAAGATCTACAAACACCTCTCTCAGTGAGCACTTTACAGTTTGTTTTCTTTAAGTAGCATTGCTGGCACAGCTAAACAGATTTTATGGCTTCATTTCTAGCACCTAAAAATAATCTGACTGCATTTCTCGCATTTAAAAATAATTTGAAAAATGATGGCAAACCAGTGACAGTTACTCCAATATGCTGTGTGGGTACTTGGAAGGGGTTCTCCCTGGGAAACACTGTAAAAAAAAATGGGTGGGAAGAGTGACATTGGCAAGCAATTGGAGCAGGGAGAGTCAACAAGAATGGATCAGCCATAAAGTCCCCTGGAATACTGACAAGAGGATTAAGAAGTGGAGGGAACCCATAGGGAATTCACTCATCTGTTAGGCATGCTGTAGATTTCTCCATTAAGAACCTGCATTGAGTGGCTTATTTGCAGAATGAGTATTGTGTCATGCGAACTTTTTAGTAAAGCTCTAGTTGGCTGGTCAACCAAAACTTCTCTATTTTTAAAGACTTTCTAATAATACATTTGATTTAAGACTACTTATACAAGTTTAAAATATCATAGCTAGAATATTCAAGTAGTTTCATTAGAAAATGACTGAGTATGCATTTCTACTTTATTAACACCATGCTAATATGGAATTGTGTCATTATATTTTTGAAATGGATTATAAAACAAGACCCTTAAAATCAGTACCTTTCCCTCAGTGGAATCATCTGTCTCTGGAGTGTCAGGACTATCATAGCTATTCAAATGGGCCATTTCTGAAAAACACACAAAGAAAAATGAACAGTCTAAAGTAATAGCATGCAGCCCTTCGTTCTCACACAGTAATTTACCAATTTTTTAAACTGTTCTCCATACCTAAGGGGATGGAGAAATTTTTGTATGAGACCAATATAAGTCACTGAACTGAGGGAGAAATCTTGTGCTGCCACAACAAACCTACAAGTGAGAAAGACCTTGCAATTGTTGTAGATCACAAGCTGAATATGAAACAACAATCAGGTGCTGTTGCTTAATGCCAGGTCGACCCATAGTAAAACCTCACTGATCCATGATTCAATTGTGGATCAGGGGGCCGACCTACCATGCATTACCGAGATCTGGGCAGACGAGGCTGTGGGATTACCCTGTCCCAGCTTTGTCTGTCTGGATACTTGGTACAACACCAACATTGCCTTGAGACCCAGGGAGGTGGGGTGCCCATTGTTCATTGTGATTCCATCTCCCTCACAAGGCTTCTTGTTCACTCAAGAGCAGACCTGGAGTGTATTTACCTTGTGTTGGGCAATCAAGACAGATTCGGGATCCTGCTGGTCTACCATGCAGCCTGCTGCCCAGCAACCTCCCTGCCTGAGCTGGCAGAGGTAGTCTCCAGCCTGGTGTTGAGAACCCACAGGATGTTGCTCCTGGGGGACCTCAACTTCCATACAGAGGCTGCCTTATCTGGGGTGGCTCAGGGCTTCATGGCAGCCATGACAACCATGGGGCTGTCTCAACATGTTGTAAGTCCAACACATATAAGAGGTCACACTCTAGACCTGATTTTCTTGACTGGGCGGGAAGATGGTGACCCGGGAATTGGGGAGTTAACACTGACCGCTCTGTCATGGTCAGATCACTTCCTCCTGAGGTTTGAACTAATGGGCTCTTTCTCCCCTCTGTAGGGGTGCAGGATCCAGTAAGTTGGTTCGCCTGCAGAGGGTGATAGATCCAAGTAGTTCCAGGCAGCTCTAGGGAATTTGCCAACTGGCATGGTTGGCACTCCTGTTGTCACCCAGGTCACTCTGGAATACAGAGATGGCCCGGTGGTTGACATGATCACTCCCACAAGCCCTCTCCCCTCTCACAGAGCCTGGCGGGCTCCTTGGTGTACACCAGAGCTGAGGGCAAAGAAGCAAGAGGGGAGATAGAGCACAGTTGGAGGAGAACATGAAACGAGTCCAACTGAACAAGGCTTAGTGCTGATTATTAAGCATATTTCATAGTGATGAAGGCAGTGAGGGAGCACTTTATCGCTGCCAGCATCACATCCTCATTGTGTCATCCAGCAGAGTACTGCATCTGGTTCTGCGCACCAGAGTTTAAGAAAGATGCAGACAAGCCGGAAAGGTTTGAGAGGAAGGCAACAAGGATGATCAGGAGACTGGAAACAAGGACAGATAGAAATAACTGGGCATATTTAGCCATGAGAAGAGAATTCAAGATACAACTGCGAAGAACAGTTTAACTTGGAGTCCTGCACTAAGCAGGGTGTAGGAGCAGATGGCCCCCTGGCCCCTTCCAGCTCTACTATTCTATGATTCTGCCCTAATGGATTTGGTTTGGTTTATCTCTTGTATTGCACAATTAAAAAAATACAACCTCTCCCCTTTCAATACACAGCTGGTTACAAAAATGAAACATGCTTGTATGGTTAAAACACAAATTCTGTGTGCGTGTGTGTGTGTGTGTGTGTGTGTGTGCGCGTGTGTGTGCGCGCGAGAGAGAGAGAGAGAGAGAGAGAGAGAGAGAGAGAGAGAGAGAGAGAGAGAGAGGGGGGGGGGGGAAGAGTCCCTGAAATACTTGATGCAAAAAATTCATATATTTATAAATAAGAAGGTACACTGAATTGGTACTTCTCATCGGTGGTTTAATGCTTAACTACACAATATTTTTGCCCTTGTAACCTTTAGAAACTGACAGAACAGGGCTATTTCCTTCCCTACCTTTTAATGCAAATTTAGAAATATTACAACTAGGCAGTATTATAAAAATACAGTTGATCCTGAAAGTAATCCAGGAATGTGAAACACTTGTGAATAACTGTGTGTGGAAGGGAGGAGTTCAGGAAATGGCACACATGACATTTAAGCAAAATTCCATTGACAATAATGCAAATTCAAGTTATTTTGCAAGACTGGTCTGCATAATCTCCAATACAAATCCACTGAACCTTGCCTAGGTAAAAGCATGTCTGCTTATCTAAACCTGGTTTTTCCGCTCAGTTTTGAAACATTCAAAACAAGCTAAACATTCAGATAAGTTAAACTGCAGCATCTCTATTTTGTTTTCGTGTAGTGATTAAGTATACACATGGATACAAATCTATTTTACAGGTGTTAATAATGTCTTGGAGCAAATCATACACCAGAAAAGCCACTGTTTGACTGGATTTTTAGGATCAGTGAATGCTGTAGAATCTAAAGATGGAGATAAAAAATATTACAAAAAGACAATTACACCCACATAGTTAGTGGACTGGCTCTGGAATTGACTCTGCACAAATGGAAATTTCTGGAGGGAAGAATGGGGAAAGGTGGCGATTTTCACCTTTCTTTCCCCCTGCAGCCCCTAGGACCATCTTACACACTGTTCTAAAGGCATCCCTACCTTCCAGATTGTATTTTTAGGGACATCTGGGGAGGGTTGTTGCAGGAGAAGGAGCAATTGACAAAAATCACTTCCTCTCTTGCCTACAGGATCTTCCAATTTGTATAGTTCTTATATGCACAACTTTGGATCTATCCCAATGTGTATCCTTTAAAAACTGCAGTGGGATATGTACACTATATACACACATGCAAATACACACAATATGGCTTCCTTAACACTAGCTATTCTCACAGCATGAATTCAGTTTATACCTGCTTGTAAAAGAATTATTTCCCTCCCACATATTACCAGATACATCCATTAAATGTCATAATGTGGAAATTAGTCTACTCCATAATAACATAATAAAAAACAAGTATGAGTTGTATTACTTAACCTAATTGTGCTCCATTTGACCTATGAATATAAAATCCTCACCCTCAAGGGGATCCCTTGTAAGGCCCAGCTGGCAAATAATATAACGAGGAATGTCACATTTAATTCCTTCTCCTTCCTTGGCATGGCCTTCAGCAGCTTCTAGCAGATGGTAGAATTCTTCGGGATCAAATTCCTAAAGTACCAGCATACAAAAAAGTAGTATTTAATTTGATTTCCAAAACAAAAGCATGTAACTCTTGATGATGATTTAACAATGGTAAGAATAAGAAAATCAGGTGCACTGATTTTGTACTTATCTCTATAATAGGAAAATATAAAGCAAGCTATGTATTTTTGAGAATGACTATAGTTGTGCCATTTTAACTTATTAAAGCTAAGTAAGAGCAAGGGAAAAATGATTCTGCAGAAGAATTATGACAAGATCCAAAGAATTTCCTAGAATAAAAAACAAGGAAGGCAAACAACGAGAGATTTTAATTCTATCTATTCAGAACTATATTAATGATATTTGCTATACTACATTATTCCCAAGGCTCACAAAATATTATTTGTATCATTCAGCCTCACAGCTACCCTGAGACAGGCTCCTTTTATTCCCATTTTGCAAAAGCAGCTTGTTGAAGCCTATCTGTAAATGCACCCAACAGAGCCAGACTTTTAGTTCAGGGCCATATTTAACAGCCACAACTAATAGCAAACTTTTGTGCTTAATCCAAAGGCATGCTCAGCAAGACAGAAGGTGTTGGCAATTTCAGTACTGTAAAAGGGCCCAGCTGTGACACAATATGCAGTGCAATGTACAGGACAGTTACAAGCTGATTATTTTTTCTTCAAAGAATAGATTTTTTTAGAAAAATATTTTAAACCATACATAAATACTAAGTTTCTCTTCAAGAATTACACAGTTAATATTAAATTATGGGAATATAAGCATGCTTACGCTACAGTTAATTTCTTAACTATATTAATGGATTATTCCAGATAAACTGAGTTAATGAAGAGTTTCTTTGCTCATTTTTCAAATATGTATATTTACAGAGAAGGGCTGTATGTATGCTGCTTTGGAAATACTGTATTTTTCCGTGTATAAGATGATACTTTTTCTTAAAAATATTTACCTAAAATTGGAGGGGCATCTTATACATGGGGGCCCGAGAGGAGAACCGTGGGCATGCTGGGGGGGGGGGGGGGGGGGGGCGGGTGCGGGGCGGGGGGGGGGGGGGGGGACTGGCGCAGGCATGCTCAGGGGAGACTGGCACGGGGAGGCAGTGAAGTGGTGGGCACACGCGCACCAGCTTGCTCACTCAGAGATTGGTAAGAAAAGTGGTGGTGTCCTATACATGGGGGCATCCTATAGACAGAAAAATATGGTAGATGGAGTATAAATGCAATGCAATACCTATTAAAGGAATTTCATTTTCACCTCATGAAACAAAACTGCTCTAACTTTGCTCAGTAACTATCAGGTCTTGCTTTATTATATAAGAAATGGCCATTTCATTTTACTTTCCTGTTCTGTTTTTGAGGGTGGACCAAGGCCAAATGAATCAGAAAAGAAGAACTCTAAAAAGAAGCAAAGACAAAATTGTCTAACATGCAAGTTTCTATATTCCTATACTTAACTTCATGAAGCATTATGACTGCTGGTCATAAACCAATCCTATATGAGAATATTATAAAGACATTCCCTCTATAAGGAAGAAAGGAATATGTGCAAAACGTATACTGTGGGCAAACAGGTATATGACCTGGTTGTAAGAATAAAGCAACAAGATTAATAATAGTACTACTTTGCACATGCAGTGTGTGTTTGATAATAACAGATTCTCAACATTTTTCAATACTTGCTCAAACATCCTGCATCACAGTGTCAAATATTTTTAAAACTTTGGAAATTGTGCTGCATTGCCCAGGTCTCCTAATGCTATCTCAGCATTTTTACACAACTGCATTTCTCACTAGCATTTCTTGGATATGCTTCCATAATTTAATTATTTGAGGATCTCACACACATTTTAATGCCTGGCACACAACTTTGTAGTGAATGCAGCTACATTACTGAACAAAGCTGCTCTGTTTGGTTGTGTTCCATGTAATATTATGTTATTGTTTTAGCATTTGGTGTCTGGCACAGAAGGCATGAAGACCAAAGAAAATACTTTTTTTCCCTTAAAAGCACTTAAAAATTATTTCTACCCTTCATTGTTAAGCCTTCAAATTAACACAGTCAGTAGTGTCATCCCATAAATAATCCACATTGCTACATATATAACTTTTGCAGAAATCAATTCTGAACACTTAAGAGTTCATCTGTCTATCTATGGTATACAAAGAAATAAGATGAATGAAACCAAATGCTCTTGATTATTACTGGAAAGCAACAATACTAAGAGGAGGAGGCCAATTACTTGATTTATATTGTTAAGACATTAAGATGAAACTGCCACTAGGCTACATGGTAAAGTAAACTGAGCTGCAAGAAAGATGGATTGGTAAAAGGGATTGATCACTTTTAAAACAACTAAACTAGAACAGTACTATTTAGTCATATTTTTGGGATTACATTTTCAGAAATGTCACAAGCAGACAGAATCAGGGAAAAAATTTGAAGGTGTGCAATACATTTTAATCCTCCACTCCCACAACACTACCCTGAAAATGCAGTCTGGATATTAAAGATTTCATCTAGCTTCATTTTCTCTGAGTGTGATTTTTATCCAGCCAAAGGCACTGCGCAGGCGCAGAACCCATGTGTGTGATGCACAGAGGCCACGACGAAGAATACTTAGATATATTCCTATGCAAACTAGGGATGTGTAAGGAATCTGTTTGGTGGTGGGGTCCCACTGGATTCCCTGGGCTCGGCTCTCTAGACTGCTTTGCAGCAGCCCCAAGTCCAAGTTCTTGGCAAGCACACCCAGTGTTCGCAGAGCTCTTAACAAGGGAAGCAGGCCTGCACTACCACTATGCAAGCAGTAGCCCTCTTCCATGCCATGTGCAGCTGCTCTTTCAACTGCTGCACCTGACACAAAAGAAGGTTGCCAATTATGTAGCTGGAGGTCTGTGACCATTCTCAGATTACCTCTCAGCTTGGCTTACTTTGGAAGGCTGGGCCAAGCATAAGAGGAAACCTGAGAATACTTGGAAGGATGGATTCCAGTAGGGTTCCTTCCAACCCTAATGTAAACAATGTGATCAGGATTCAGAGAAGGGTGCACCTAATTTTATGAGTTAAGGGAGTCTAGCTCACAGAATCTACAAACGATTTTTGAAACAGAAGAATGGTGGTCTATTGTTCAGAGGAAGAAAATCCTACTTGAAAATGTTAAAGTTATTTGGTGTTCTTAAGTCGTTTTTGGATCGAGGACTATTATTTTTAACTAGATTAACCAGCCCCAACTTGATAGTCTCCTATCTATCTATCTATCTATCTATCTATCTATAGACATCAATTCTCATTGCCTGCGTCAGTTTTAGTCACAGGTCAGGATGCTGACACTTCTAGTACAAAACATCTAAAACATCCTTCCCCTACCTTGTGCCTTCCAGACACATTTGGACTGCAACACTCAGAATTCCCAGTCAATAGCCCAGCTGCATGGGAATTCTGAGAGTTGCAGAACAAATCCATCTGAAGGTCACAGGGCTGGGGAAGGCTGAGTCACAAGACAGTAGAAAATTAAAATCGATATAAGTCAGTTCCAGCACAAGTGGTCCATTTTAACCAATTTCTGGGGGAGAGGGGGTTGTACAAAATATGAATTTTTCCAACTCAGAAAGAAACAGTCATAGCATATCATACCTGAGTCTACTATAGAAATGTTTTAAGCATTTAAGCTGTCAAACCATAAAAATTCTGTCCAGGAAACATCTTTAATTTGCTTCCTTAATAGCGAAAATGTACCTGCCAGGGATTCTTTAGGAATAGAAATCAGTGTGGTGTAAAGGTAAAAGTGCTTAACTGTGATTTGGGAGATTCAGGTTTTGGTCCCTCTTCAGTCTTGAAGCTCACAGAGTAACTTGGTAATTTCTACTGGATTTACATTTCAGATGCCTGGAATGTGTTGTTACTGCTACACCTCCTGAAAGTCTCTTTACTCACCAGACATTCTAGCAATCGTGCTGGTCGTGCAATGATGATCATCAACTTCTTCACTAGCTGTGTAACAAATGCCACCTCTGAACTCTCTGATCGCTCATGAGCCTGTGGAAAGGACAACACATCATGGTTTAAACAAAGAATTGGCCCTGCATACATTAAGTGTGAAAGCTACCAAGGCATGACATAAGCAAGCAGCAATTAACTTTGCACGTATTCTATACTGTCAAAAAAATTAACACTAACGCTTTCTATGCCAAGCCACAGAAATACTGCAGAAGCTTTATACTAGTAAACTCATTGAAAACTCTTTGCAAAGGCTTTCAATTAATTGCACACTGGTGTAGAGAGGGAACCCAGCTCCCACAAGTTACAGTCTCTCCAGATGGATAGATGGATTCTTCAGCTTCAGAGGAGAGAGGCAGATGACTTGGCAGTTTCATGGTTACAAAGTAAAGATACCCAGACAGAACAGGAGAACCAGAATGCCTTGGAAAAGGATGAAGATATTTCAGAACAAGGAAGGTTGGAAATTGAAGGGGAGTTTCCTTGGCTTTGTAAAGAGGAGGCAGACTAAGTAGACCAATGAAGCATCCAACATTTCCACCATCTAGCTCTCAAACAGTGGAAGTCACCCTAAGAATGGAGTCGGGACCTTTCTGAAAGGGAGAGAAGACAGGGATGCTCCACTTTGAAGCCAACTGTTCACAAGGGCAACTTTCACTCCCATGTGTCAAAGGGAGCATTACTTTGATTTATGCTGTTTATAACCTGTAGAGTTCAAATACAGGCTTCCATTTGTAAAGTTTCGTCAAAGGTCCCACCTTAGACAAAAAGGTGGGAAAGTGGGAAAAGGTGGAAAGAGAGATGTTCCTCACAACTGGTTTGTTTATTTAGTTAATTTTTTTATATGCCAAAATACTAGGGTTTTATGTTTAGATATATATTTAATTAATTTTTCGATGTATATCCTGCCTTTTTCCTCAAAGGGCTCAAGGCAGCTTACATCATTCTCCTCCTCCATCTTATCCCCACAACAACAACCCTGTGAGGTAGGTTGGGCTGAGAGTCTGTGACTGGCCCAAAGTCACCCAGTTGGCTTCATGGCTGAGCGGGGACTAGAAGCCAGATTGTCTGCATCCCAGACCCATGCTCTTTAACCACTACACCACACTGGCTCTCATATTATTTTATTGATATATAATATTTAAACACTAAATCTCCTGCACATTTTTTACAGCCTTCCTTACACAGAGAAAGGAAGAAAAAACTGATTTCTATTTTTTTTCAGTTTAATAAAGGCTATATGAAAAACATACAAGATAATTTTATTCTTCAACAGTACTCTTCAAAGGCATTAAGAACAACTACATAAGTTCTAGAATGATAAACCTTACTCAGAAACAGGGTTCAAAGATCAGATTATTTATTTAATTTATTTCCACTAGCCAAAGCTCTCTGACAACAGTGTAAATAATCTAAGAACTTCCTAGGACCTTGCCAGCACAACAGTTAATCAACAAATGAACAGGGGGAAAACTGCTTACTCATATGTTCCTGCAAGAAATAAAAATCTGTACAAAGAAATAATGCCCCCCGACCACAAAAAACAAAACAAACCCCACAGCCACCACTAAGGAAGTTGGAAAATTATTTACAGCTGATATTCTCAACTGCAACCAACTATGGAATGTATACATTGGGCTCACTATAAGCACTGAAGCAGAGGTATACATCACTCCATTGTATGGGGGGAAATTACCAACTACTTAATTTGGTTCACATATTTATTATAATAACTGTGAGTTATAATCTATCACAATTCAGCGCGCAGCCGATTTCCTTGGTTTTTCCGAGCCTGCCTCGTGAACAACTTACACTTGTCAGTTCTATGTCCCTCTACTAGCAGAGGAGACATAGGGTGTGCGGGACAGCAGGAGACATTTTAGCTCCACACTGAGCGTACTTGCGGAAAGCCACCCGCTGTGCCATCGGGTGAACGAGGAGGAAAGTTTAGCAGCAAGGAAAAAAGGCAAAGTGTGAGGTTAAGACGATAGAAGGGGTTTTTATTTTTTTTTAATTTATTCGGGGGGTTGGAAAGGGGGTGGGGGGGAAGGGAAAAGATATAAAGTGGGGGTTTGGTAGGGGTAGTGAACAACTGGGAAAAGGGGTACGACGAAAGTTAGAAGTTCAGAAATAACTGAAGAGAGTACTACAAAGTAAGTACTACGAGTTTCAGATGAGGAGACAAGCGAAAAAGGCCTGAGACATGGCGAACAGCGATCGCAGACTGGTGAAGGGGCTGGCACTCCGCCCATTTATACTATGCAGGGGGTGCAGAGTTCCTGCCAAAACCGTTAGAGCTCTTAAATCTTCCCGGCAACAGGCACTGCGCAGGCGCAGCACCCATATATGTGTGGTGCATGGAGTCCACAACTATTTGCAACTATTTACATCTGTCACTAAGTGTAACCACTGGGGCATGAAATTAAAATCACTGTCCTCCCTTGGGGTTTAGTAGGTCCAATAGTTATATTCAAGTCACAACTGTGTAACTGAACTAATATACTGATATGGATCAAGACAGAAAACTCCAGACAAGAACCAAAACATCTGCACTTAAATTCTATTAAGAATTACAGTTCCCATTAGGTTTTCACTTTAAGTGGGTAACACTAGCTGCTATAACAGGGGTGGCCAGACTTGCTCAACAGAAGAGCTACATATGGTAAATGTCAGCTGTTTGAGAGCTGCAAGTGGGTGCCCACTGGTGGCAGCAAGCGGTGAGCTCAAAGAGCCACATGGAACTTGCGAGCCTTGCTTTGGCCACCCCTGTACTATAATGTAATTTTATAACACCTCTGCCCTGTGCTTGACAGGGCAGAAAAACCTGTTCTCTTTTAAAAGACTGCAAGAATAAATTGTATAAACTAACCAGGCATACGTAATTTGCCTCTTCTGGGTAATTCAGTGTGCTGTTTACTTTTATTTTTCAAAATCCCATTTCTATCATAAACGTATTTAGAGTATATGTGTGTGTGTGTGCGCGCGCGCGCGCGCATGGGTATGTATGTGTGCATATCAGTGTATACAGATACACACACACAGTCTGATTAAAATATTTTATAAAGATAATTAATTTTATCTGATAAATGCAGTATTACAGCATTAAAATATATCTTCTTTTTAAAAGACTAGTAACCCAGACTAGATCATGCAGAGTTGAATCCTAATGCCTGCACATGTGAACAAAAGAGGTATCATTTGAATCCCCGATTCATATTGATCCCGCCCCAGCAACACATCCCATGCCGTTCTTAAAAATCCTCCACTCTCAGAACCAGAGTTTGGATGGATGATGGTGGTGCAGGCAGCAAGGATATTTTGCAAACTGAAATCTACTCATAGGATCTACCAAAATGTATTTTGGAGTCTTTAGAACTACCATATTCAGTTCAGCTACAGCAGTGCTTTACATCTACATGGTATGAACAGAACAGTTCAGTATGTTTCATGAAACCATAGGAATTAAGAGCACTCAGTGTAGCTGTCCTGTGCCCATTCTTTCCTTCTTAAGCTAGGAATACGCTTGACTGATCCTTTTTACATTCAATCGGTTTATAATAAATCTGGGGGGAAAATCTTTTTTTGACTAGGAAACTTCCCAAATGGACAATGGGAACACTGTGGACATAATCTATACTGGGAATGGAAATGTTCCTGGCTTTTTGTTTTTATAGGAATGCATGACTACTACAAATAAGTCTTATTTCTTCTACTATGTTTTTCCTATAGACCTGGAATATTTGCTCATTCCCCCCACCCTCTCTCTCTCTCTCTCAGAATAGTTTTATTGTTTAGAAAAGATACAGAAACTGTAGCTTTAGCTCAGAAGGTAATGCCTGTCCACTGCAGCTGAAATATGGCACAGTGCTGGAAAAAAACACGGCCAAACTCATCTTTGATTGCTTTGTTTCTACAAATAATCCGTGTTTACTATGAAAAATAAAATAAAAATAAATAAAACACTCTCAAGAATATTTTTTCAAAGAAAAGGAGTTTCCTTTTTATGAATTTGAACTTTGAGGTACAGGCATTCCCTGGGTTATGAATTAGTTCCATTCCTGAGAAAAGGGAAATGCATCTTTAAGTCAAATTTGTATCTAAGTCAGATCACATACAGTTGGTCCTTCACATTTGTGGGGGCTAGGGGTGCAGGACCCCTGCAAAAGTGAGAAAACTGTGAAGATCTCTACCCCCTACCCTCCCAAACTCACCAGCACCTCCTCTTTGTACCAAGGAAATGCTGGAAAGATTTCTCCTTCTGAATGAGCAGGGCAAGAAGGCATCCTTTGGAGGCCTCTTTCCCACCCCTTTTGCTTCCTTTCTTTGCATGGTGATGCTTTGGAAGTCCTCCCTCTCTCTCCTTTCACTTCCTCTCTCTCTATGGTGGTAACAATTTTCTGCAGTAGGACTTTAACTTGAATTTTTAAATTACTAGGTTTTATGGCAGTTTGTTCATACATACAGGTTGTTTCTAACTTGGACGTTCATAACCTGGGGACTGCCTGTATTTAAAAATGCAAATAAGTGCCTACACACCTGATCTAAGCAGAATCTTCAATTGGCTTATCTGTTTTCATGACTATCTTTGTATTACTACCCTACTGTAGTATTTCAGATATCTTCAGTGATTCTAATGTCCACTGGGCTTCATGGGTTTCCAGTTCTTCCCACATCTATTTCTGAATGCAGATGGACACCAAAGAACATTCCTCCTCTTGAATATAGCAAAAGACAAAGATATGTTCCTATCTGAGAAAATATCAAAATTGAATTTAAATTTAAAATCCAAAACTCAAAATACACTTTCTGAATTAACAATTATGTAAGGTATTTAGCATAGGAGGATAATGTTATTCCAAACAGCAGGTGGGACAGGAATAGCAGGACTAGCAGGTGGGACACAATTTAAGTTAAAGTCAACTCTGCACAAAAGACCTAACAAATATAAACTCCTTGTTTCTTGGAGGTTCAGTGTTCACTTTAAAATGGGATTCCTTAGTCACAAGAGCGAAAAAAGCATAATAAATTAAGATCCGGATAATGTGATGAACCTTATTAATAATTATAGCTATTTGCCATGGAGGGAAAATGATCCCACATAAAGTCTTGGATTTCTTTCCCTGCTCTATCCTTCTTCTGAACAATTGGAGAGAGAATTTGAGGTGTAATAAAATTTCCAATGGCAGTACAGAGAGGTTCTACTTCACACACTAGATCTAAATAAACATCTTACTATTTAGAGCCAGCAAATATTTTCTTCTCTAGTGAAAGATATATTAGCACACTTGCTTGGATTGACTGGAGGTTTATTGTTATACAAGCATCTAACTGTACATCTTGTTTACCCTTACCTTTGGCACACTGTAGGCGGAATTACATGTGGGGGAGACATGTGAATTATTATATTTAATGGCAAGTAAAGCTGAACTTGAACTGATAAATTTTGACTCTACCAATTCTGCTCCACAGGAGCATGCAAGAATAAGAAACAGCTGTATCTACTGCAAAAATACTTACATCCTGGAGGAGTTTCTCAAGGTTTTCCTGTAACTCATAAAAGTACCGAGAAGTAATAAGTCCTTCACGCGATTTATCCAGACAGTCTCTTGCCAACTCAATAACTTGATGAAGAATAAAGCTTAGGACTCCATCTGCTAGTTGCAGCACATTTTCTGATGTACTGGATGCAATAAAGTCAGCCAGCCGTTCCTCCATCTGGGCTGTGGCCTAAAAAGTGTCAAAGAATAATTATTGGTATTTGCTACCAGAAGATCTACAGATAAACATATTCAAACCATGTTTAGTGATTAGGAATTTTGACAATGGAGAATTAAACTCTCCATTGCCAACATTCCTAACTGATCAAACAAGTGTCATGAAGTTCAGTCATATTACAATCTAGTTTAAGCTGCTCCTTGTCCTGCAAAAGAAAGACAGTATTTCCCAAGAACTGCTCTACCTCATGAAGTGTACATGAGACGATAGCTATCAAGTCAAACAAAACCAATTTATGAGCGTATGTGAAGTCTGTAAGCTCATGAAAACTAATGTAATTGTGCAACTGGCTTCTCTTATTAGCCTAGTGATGTACCTAGGTACCTGATAGGCACCTGGGAAGAGGAGTCACCACTGGTAAACTTCCTAATTTCTACCAACACTTCCTAATATCTAAGGCAAGAGCACATAGAGAAGGGTCTCCAAAGGAGATTTTAAAGGTCTAGAGTGCTTACATTGGAGGAAATGGTCATTTTAGAAATAGCCTAAACTGATGTAGGAAAATGCATCCAATTCAGTCATAACTTCCAGAGAACCTGTCAAGTGAGTCTGTTGCAGACCAACAAGTGCATTCCAGCATAAGCTTTTCTGAACCAGAATCCACTTCATCTGATGCATGTTGCGTATGATGAAGTGAACTCAATGCCACAGAAGCCTATGCTACAATATATCTGCTAGTTAAGGTGCCAGAAAGCTTATTTTCCCAGTTTGGTCATGACATCTGAAACATGTAACTATGAAATTTAGGATAGGATGTGGTATTACAATGCATATACCTCAAAAGTCAAAGTAATTGTCATAAGCTCTAAGAATCCTAGAGGTTCCATCCCATGTGCCAAAACCCCTAGTTTTCCTGATTTTGTGTAACCCTTACATATTTTAAGTACAAGACCAATACAAATGCAATTTGTAACTTGCAATACATTGGGGTACTATTCTTTTAAATGAGCAAGGTCCTTTTCTTAAGAATCTGAACACTACAACATTGCAGTGTCATCAAATATAGGATCTTTGTTTCAGAAATTACTTCTGATTTACAGACTTCCTATAGTACCATATTAAAATGAGTGATAAACAGATTGCTCTGGTTCTTACCTTTGGAAATCTTTCTTTGTATACATGGTTCATCATTATTATTTCACTGTCAAAGGACACTGGAGAACGACCAGGACTGGAGGAAAAAAGTTAAGAATTTAAGCCAAGCTGAAACCTAGGCAGTATGACTGGGCTGTTATTTGCCAACTACACTCATCAGTACTTTAACATAAGTACAAATGAACAGGCATAAAAGCAGATATGTAAGGTATACCCTCCATGAATTGATATTTACCAGTGTCTGTCACACTGCCTCAGGCAAATACAAATGACAACAGTGCTCATGTAGTTTGAATATTAAAAAGAAGAAAAGGAAGCAAACAGAGTTACTCCTTTGGAACCCTATGAACCAGGTAACCAAATATGTTCTCATTAACTGTTTTACCTCAGATAAATGTGACATCATGATCCCTTCAAAATGCATACGTTTTACTCATTTAGGTACAAGACCTAGTCAAGAATATATTGTTTATGACCCTCCTACATATTTATGACCTAATTAAAAGAAGTCAAAACCACTGCAAAGACTTATGCAGACTGTAGCCCTATGAAATTTTTAATACACTTACAAAAAGGAATTCTAGATAGAAGTTAAATTTAATAGTACTCAAAATAGGGGTCTGATCTCTACAGTAAACTGTGTAATTTTAGAAATAAATTGTTATTCAATTTGTATTTTTCAAATGTATTTGATATCCTTAGAAAATTAAAAATGATAATTTAGAATGGCTTTAGATTACTTCTGGACCCTGGCATATCTCTACTGGCAGCTATGATAAATGGACTGGGTTCCAGAGAGAAAGAAATGAGGGAGACGGCATCAGCCAAACTAATAGAGATATATCTAGGTTTATATATCTCCTATTTTGTAGAGTTAATGTCATATGTGCAACTGGCACAAGAAATACTTTAATTACTTTATCAATAGCATGTTATCAATACTTACAAATCAGGAGTTATGTTCAAACTGTCTTCAACAGACATGAGCAGATTTCTTTGTCTTTCAGACAGGCAAAAAATATTTTATCAGTTATATAATGCAAGAAAAATGAGAAAACTAATACCACAGAACAGCTGTGGCAAAGACTAGTTCTCTCAAGCCATCTTCTCTCCCAGGAACTCTATATATGTCTGAAATCAAGAAATCTGCTGAAACCACCAAAATGTAACTAGCTGTTACATTGACTTTTTTCTTTTATCTGCATGTCTATGCATGTTCTCACCTTCTCTTCTCTTCCTGTGTCAAAACTTCCTTTCTCATCTTCTTTATACACACTGACAGGTGGTGTTATTGATTTAACTGGGCTATTTCTCTAGAATGTCTCATTAAAATCTTCCCCATGTGCTAGACTGCATTGGTATAAGCTGCTCCTTGCAAATTTAAGGGTATTTCACAAGATTCTGGTAAATTCAGAAACAGAAGCCAATTAACTAGACAAGTTGAGTGCATCCAACTGGTTTTTTTTCCTAGTCTAAATTGCATCATCCATAAGATCAATGGATTATCAGGAGAGCTCTCTACAAGCACAAATTACTACTTGTATTTGTGATGAATAATTCAGAAAATCTGTTGACCACATGCACATTGTAATTTGGTACGCCAATATAAAGATCCATACTTGCACAGAGTAATTGTGTGACATATGATAAATTAGTTCACCATTATTCATCACATACTAAATCCGGACTATTGGGTAAGTAAAAAATACAGTGTATTAAATAATGTATAATACTTTCAATACTGCAAATTGAACTGCTTGTCAGGCCTGGTTTCATATAAAAGTTAGCCTACTCGAACCTTTAATAGTGGAAGGAAGAAAGCAAGTTACTACTAAGGCATTTTGCCCAATGTAATTAAACATTTCCAAAGCTTTTATATTCATGATCCCAAAGTAGTGAGAGACAGAAGTCTAATGGGAATGTAACACATCTGCCAAATGTGTTAGAAAACTATGGAGCAAGATAAAAAGATGTAATATCTGGGTCACAGGCCGACCTGACAGACAGATCTAACAACAAAATTCTGCTTCTCCCTTTAAGCAAAACATTTTGGAACAGTATTTTTGCTAGAGGGAACACATTTTAAATCCTAACAGATGTCACTACCTGAGTATGCAAACAATATGATTTCCTCTCATTTCAACATCATGTATCACAAACTGGTATGTAATGCTATGACTCATTCTATGGTAAAGTAAGGCAGAATGAGGTAATGTAGAAAGAAATCACACTCACTGCAAAACAAGATCTATTTCCTTGAAACCTGACTTTATACTATATTAATACTGCCATTATTATACAAAACTGAATGACAACTTGGCATGAATATAATTTTGACAAAGACTTAGACTATGACTACATGGCGTAACAATCTATCATGGATTACAAACCACAGTGAGTTCTTGGGTCATTTGAATCTAGACTGCTTTCCATAGAATGGCTTAACTTCTGGGCAACAAGTCAACCTGACAACCTATTGGTTATTCCAGGGGTTGGTCAATTCATAATGGGTTGACATGTCAACTGAATTTGACAAAGTAATTTCACTATGTGCTCTGGGTATCAACTAATGAACCACTCTGCAACCTCACTGCCACTCTTTGGGATCTTGCCTGTGTCACAACCAGTGACAGAGACCCATGTTACATTTTGGAGTGACTATCACTATTTCAACACTGGTTATTGTGTTGTGTTGCTTTTTTGCCCCCAGCAACTGTTCATTTTTTATTAAGTGAGCCTTTTGCGAGTGCATAGGAAAACACTTGCAGCCATAGCTAGTCTTTCCTGGTCAATATCCTTCTGTGTTTCAGCTGTCAAAGAAAGTGGAGAAGTGGCATACTGCATACAGGCAAATATATACACCATTTATTGATATCCCATCATTTTTCTTACAAAGAACTCTAATGTTCTCTGTTATGCCTTAAATAACTTTCCTCCTGTTCCTCTCAATTTTATTCCCACAACAACCTTGAGGTAGGTTGGGCTAAGGGGGAGTGAACAGCCCAAAATCACCCAGTTGGCTCCATGGCTGACTAGGGACAGGACCCAGATCTTCTGAGTCCCAATTCTGCACTCCTAACCATTGTGCTACACTGGCTCTCACAGTTATCAATCTAGTTAAAATCACCAGTTAAAGGAAGAGAGGGAAGATAACCCTCTCGTTAACAGCCCAGAGCCAATGGGAATGTGGCAGTATATAAAAATCAAAATAAATTAATATCACCCCCTTAGCAATGCAATACTCTTATTTTAAAGTATTGAACTGACAGTTCTCCATGCCTTCCACCTTTTCAACACTTCCCCAAGTCTCCAGCTATCTCCAGAAAGGGGAAATATTCACTCACATCTGTTTCTTGGCTCCTTTCTGGGGCACTGTCTTCTGTGATTACTGCCAAACATAGAAAAAAAGCCCAAACCCTAGTAAGGCAGGGGCTCCATGAGGACATACTGTTGGTTGCTGGTGCCCTGTTTGGTCCATTCTCTTTCACTAACTTGTAAGGAATATCTGTACATTTTTTGGACCAGGGAAAAGCATGCAAATTTAATGGCTGGGAAATAATTCAAGGATAAATTTGCACTAATTTAAGGCCTAGGCAGTAAAAGCAAGGTAATTTATAAACCAGAAGTAACTGCTCAGATGCACACATTTCCATTTTATTTACTTCCCAGACATTAAATTTGTGTGTGTGTGTGCATGCATTGGTGTATACATGTATAAGTCAGAAAACTGCAGTTAATGACAGCAGTAAGTGCTCTGAAAATGAGCTACATAAAGTGGCAGGAATTCACATCTTCCCTTTCAGAAGTGTTTGGAGGCTTAGGGAACTGTTGAAAAGGTTGAGGGCTTTTCTCGATAAAATGCATTTGATGAACATTTGCTAAGACTGGACTGGGAAAGTTTCTGAAACACATACATCAACACGTATGGATTGTGATTTTAATTCAAAGGAACTATCTTTTCTAATTCAACAGGTCATAACTGATCCTGGCAGCCTTTTGTCCACTTGGGGCAGGGACTAGACATGGATGCTTGCATTCTCCATAAGTATTTAACTTACGGTTGTTTGTTTAGAAATCAAAATTATTCTTTTATTGTTTACTTCACAATGTCCATTCCCACTTTGATGCAGTTGATCAATGCATCATTCAACCAAATGATATTCATTCAAACTGATGCCAACTGGAGATACTATTTCTCCATCATTAAGAAGTGGAATATTGAACTGCCAGAGATCAGGGGGCACAGACAAATCTGAAAATTGCAATTCCAGACAGACTGGGGCAAGGTTTGAAATTACCCATATTTCAGTCTTACAAGCTTTAACTTATCTTAACTAATTATAAACAATTCTGATATACCAATGAAATATATGTGCAATTACACTCAGTAAGATACAATATCATATAACACTGAAGTGTAAATCTCACTGCTACTTTTTACTTGTAGGACAGCATATTCTGATCCAACATGGGATCTGAGACCACATTAATGTCCTTTGCCAACATTAATGTCCTTTGTCAAATGATCATATACAATTCCAACTTTCAATTAAAGAAGATGGATTTGGCTTCCCAGATGCTGTGTTATATCACTGGACCTGTTTGCTGACCTGTATAAAATTGTGTTCATGTTTACTTAGAATAGATTTTTAACCTTTCTCAATTTTGGAATCATGGTCTGAACTGTGGCTTTCAGATCGAGAAAAGTATCACTGCCACTCTATAAGACTCTGGTGTGTCCGCAACTGGAGTACTGTGTTCATTTCTGGGCTCCACATTACAGGAAGGATACAGCCAGTTTGGAATCGGTGCAGCATAAGGCCACAAGGATGGTGGCTGGATTGCTGGGAAAGCCATATGAGGTGAGGGAACTGGTCTTTTCAGCCTGGAGAAGAGGAGACTCTGAAGGGACCACACACCCTGGGTATCTGAGGTGTCACGCAGAGGTGGGTAGAGACCTATTTTCCCTTGCAGAGGAGGGTGGGACACATTCCAATGGAGCAAAGCTCAGGGAACCTAAGTTCAATTTGGATGCCAGGAAGTACTTCCTGACAGTTAGGACCCCTAGGATATGGAATGGGCTTCCACATGAGCTGGTTCAGTGAGGATGTTCAAGGATAGGCTAGACATGCACATAATAGGTGCGTCATCAGCAGAGCTGGCTGGAGCCGGGGGTCAGACTAGATGGCCCAGGAGACCCCTTCTGACTTGCTCTGTTTCTATGTTTCTATAAACACTCAATGGAAGTGGATGGCATTAAGCTTCCAGCAATTTTAAATGGATATGATTCCACCCACTGTTATGGTTGCTCAAGACATGTGGTAAGCTATATCATGTAATTCAGAGGGTTGAAGTTGCAGGGTGGCCAGTTCATTTACTTGGTAAAGCCATTCAGAGTTCATCTTCTTATGGGTTGCGTTTAACAGTTCCTGTGCTCTTCCAGCCAAAGGAGTAGTCTGTAGTTTCATCACAGAGGAAAGGAGGGCCTTGCACTGCATTCTAAGGATTATCAGTGTGCTGTAGTGGTTTGAGTGTTGAACTGGGACTAGACCAGGGTTTTACCCCACACTTGGACCTGAAGATTGTCACTGACTCTCTGCTTAACTCACCACACAAGGTTGTTGTGAAGGTAAAATGGAGAGGAGAAGGATTGTGCAAATCACAATGGGTTCCTTGCAGAAGGGAAAAAAGGTGGAATAGAAATATAACAAACAGCAAAAATTAACACCCATACCCAAGCAGTACCAACAAACAAAAAACTCTAGCCATGGGTTGTTTTAAGGTCTAGTACGGCAACAGTTGGTTCACAAAAGATGTTATGATGCTGCAGCAGTTGAAAGCTGAAAGTGAATGAAGTGGTTGCTCCTGAGGGCATACATTAGAAAACCAGGCAGAAATGAATCTCAAAGACCAGAAACAGGATGCAAAGTTTACCTGAGGCTACGAGATCGGGGTCTCATTGCTGGAGAATGCCGTCCTTCCTCATCGGTAATGCTTTCTGTGCTGAAGTGCTTTGTCAGGAAATGAAGTTCATCTGCTGTTGGTTGATAGGGCAGCTGGTGCAACTTTTCCTGAGATGAGCATGATGACTTAAAACAAAATAGATTCAAGAAAATGCTCAACATAAGGTACAGACTTAATATACATAAACATACAATTATATATGCATCATTTCTTTTGTTCAGGGAAGAAAAATGACATGCTTATGGAACTTCCAGTTACCCCTGGATCCCCCAGTGAAAGAAAGTGGTCTAATACATAAGCAGAGGAACTATGGAGGGACAAAGCTGTTTCTGAAAAGTGTAACATTTTCTGTTCTTAATGATTGAACAAAATAAAATATTGAAAAGGCTTTTATAAAAATATGGGGGCATATATGTAAGTGCAAAATTTTTCACCTGTCTTGCATAGTTCAGAATTAATAATCTCAAGTATTTTCTCAATTGATCATCACTCTCTCACTAAAGATATATCACAAAAACAAACAAAAACAAGGTAGATGCAATGGTTATGAATTTTTTTTTCCGATTTATATTCTGCCTTTTTCCTACAAAGGGCTCAAGGCAGCTTGCATCATTCTCCTCCTCCATCTTATCCCCACAACAACAACCATGTGAGGTAGGTTGGGCTGAGAGTCTGTGACTGGCCCAAAGTCACCCAGTTGGCTCCATGGCCGAGTGAGGTCTCGAACCTGGATCATCTGAGTCCCAGTCCCATGCTCTTAACCACTACACCACACTGGCTCTCCAGTGCTACTTTATGTATGCATGACCATCATTTGCAATTTATTGTCCAGTGTGGATTAGCCAGTCCAAACAGGTCATTTCAGATTAACCAGTGACAGAACTTTCAAATTCTGTAACATAGTCAAACAGTGCTTTTCCATAGTAACAGTTCACACATCCAGTTAATCACAAATGGTGTGTATGAATGTGTGAACCAGCCCCCAGGAAATTAGTAAGAGTATGCATTTGCTATTTTTAGAAATATATTTCAAATGACTAATACAAAAAGGTGGAGGATGGTCTGAAAGAATGGTTTATATTAAACATTCGAAATGGTTCTGAAGCCCCACTAAAGTTACAAAACCAGTGACTGTAAAGTTGACAAGTAATAGTATAAGTCACAGAGAGAAATCAAAAAAGAAAATATATATATAGTTAAGGTATCATGAACTACTGAAAGAAAAAAGAACATAATATAAGTAATTTACTGGATAAAATTAACTTACTGAAACTGTTGAACTGGGAGTGTTTGTTCCATACCCAGATGAAGGGAGGGAGGCCAGTGACCAACGACGTCCATCTGTCCTACAGAGAGAAGCAAACTGTATTACTTATCACTGCTACTAGACAACTATAAGTAACAGATTTCTTCTGTATTAATAACTAATATGTTTACTTTAGACATCTACTTCATTTCTCCACAAAATAGTTTCAGGCTAGCTACAAAACTATCAATCCTAATAACTGACACAGATGCACCCTGCCCTCAGATGAATGGCTATGGATGCCACAAATTGTTTATTAGGTTCCTTGAAACGCACTACATTTCACTGACTTAAGAAACAACCTGCTTGAAACCCTCCATACTTGTTACATTTGGAGCTGTGGTGCAATTTCAGTAATTTGATACCCCATCAGTACAATGTTTCAAATACGATTTTGTAGACAAAATGTCTATCAATATGAATTGCCAAGTTCTCAGCAGACTGAAATGGCATAAACTGATCAAGAACGTATAATTCTACACAGTTTACAAAATACAGAGCTAATTTTTAATGAATGATTCTCCCAGACAACATCCACATAAATAGCTGGTCTACAAGACATGCAGGACACTGATAATACCTTTCACATAACTCACAAACCTAACAGTTGTGTTTTGGAGATAATGTTGGGATTTTGTTTGATTTTGCTCTTCAGTAATGGGATACTACAGATACTGTTGTTCAATAGCTATAGTCATAAGCATATCCAGTATCTGAAATGGGGGTAGGCCACATGTATTCCGTACTTCAGGCCACATTGGTCTATGCCACTTTGGGACCGGTATGAGATGTATAATCTGAATGATACAATATACAAGACAGAAGAAGGCTCTTCTCACACCATATCATTGCTAAAAGAAATTACTGATGTAGGAACTACGCTCACTTCTCCAGAAATATAGCAATTCAGGCCTGTTACCACAGAGTCTGAATCAGAACTGGAAGAAGAGGCAGAGGCAGAATTCTTAGCTAAATTATCAAGGCCACTGGGCTCAGAAATAAGCTAAGAGGATGGTAAGAACCAGGCCACATCTGATTCAGTGAAAAACTGTTGAACTACCATCTGGAGTAAGAATCAGCGTTAAATGGGAAAGAATAGTATAGGAGCAGTCCCATAGTACAGCATCAGAGTATAACAACAGACCAAATGAATGGCATCCAACACTCCTGCTACCTGGCCAACAAGAGTAGGAACCACTCTGACCATGGAGCTAACTTCTGGTTGGGAAAGGAGGAAAAGGATTGCGTTTAGAACCGTCTACTGTATCCCTAATAGCTTGCATTCTAACTTCATTGGTATCTTTTGTTAATGACTTTGCAATACTCCTTTTTTGTATCACAGAGCCAGCTTAGCTGGCCAGTTTTAACATAATGACTATGGCTAGAAGCCTCTGGTTCTGATCTACTCAGAAGCAGAGTAGGACAGGCATCCAACAGCTGCACACAGTCTCCTCTTCTAATTTAGCACTGACAACACACATGAGACTCCTAGAAAAATTGCCTTTAAACAAGGGTTGAGTCAAGGTCTTCAAATGTTATAAAGAGAATTTTAACAAGCAATCCATAGGTTCAGTGTCTCAGTTCAATAGCTGTGAATTGCTTTTGCTAGTTTTACATTTTAGATTCAAAATGTTTAAACTGAAAATTGTGATACATGCAGTTCTTAAGAATGGAATACTGTCCAACGGTTTAATACATGATCAACAAGATAGTGCAATGTTAACAAGTACAGAAGGAGTTAATGGAAGTAATTTTTTTGGAGATGTCTGTTTACCTTGCATTTGATTTTTTACATTAGATTAAATGGTATAATTGCTGTTTTAGCTAGAAGTGACAGACAGAAGCGACTGAACATTCCTATAATGTGTCAATTAACAAGTGTGCTCTCAACAGATCCTTTACAAGGCTATTGCTAAATTATCCTTATTCTACCTAGTAATTCAAAAGGGAAAAAAGTATAACTATGCAAGTTTCCCATATCTTCTATTTCATTCAGAAAAACAGTTTAAATCTTTGTTAAGATTAGGAAAAATAAGCATTTATTAAATAATACCTTCATGCAAAGGAACATACATTTTAAAGTTGCAGTTACAGAATCCATGCTGCAATTAAAACCCCAATTTAATCAAGCTTTTAAACATGCAGATCGTCAAATATCACCGCTATTTTTCTGTTGTGTATTACACTTTATACATCAAATGTACACCCACTGAATTGCCATCTAGATTACAATGAACTACAAAATTAGTTTTGAAGCCGCAGAAAGATTGACTGTTGGCCCATTTATTATGAATTATGTGTTGAAAAATATTCCAAGTCTTTGCAAAACAGTAACTTCTTGGGATAATTCAAACACTGAGGACCTTTCTAAAACTCATGCTACTCTAGGTAATAACATAGAGCAAATAAGTGCTGATTTCCTAAACATAGAGGTTGCTTCCCAGTGACTTTTTGGGGAAGATGGTTACAACTACTTCTGAGTGCTTATGGAACAACCTACTACATAGGTTGCTCCTATCAGGTAAATGGCTCTCTAAAATCAATACACAAAGTGAGAATTCTGTCACTGATACTGGACACAGTATCTCAGCTGAGGTGAAAGAGAACAGCATCCATCTGCTATATATGGCTTCTCAAGAAAGCATTTCTTTGCAACAGCATCATATTGCTGTTTCATATTTAGATTATATGACTCTAACAGCCAGTGTGGTGTGGTGGTTAGATGGCTGGACTGGGGACCTGGAGATCCAGGCTCTAGTCCCCACTCAAGATACAAAAATCAATGGGTGACTTTAGGTCTATCAGTCCAAAACAGGGTTGTTTTTGTGCGGATAAAATTGAGCTATGTAAGCCATCTTGGGTTTCTCACAAGAGGAAAAAAGGTGGGATATAAAAGCAATGTAATAATAACAGAAATTCATTTTAATTGGCAAAGAGTAAGTACCAGCTTGCTAAATGGGGTTATAATAGCATGTAAGCTTATTGGGATTGTAGCATGCAAAATCATTCCATTTCCATTGATTACCTGTCTGCCCTGTGTCCATGGCTATACAAAAGAAACAGTATCAGTAATAAAAATTGGGAACAAAACCATCATCTTGTTGAAAACATATAATAATTTGTTAATGCCGTTCTTGCACTTTTAAATTGCTCTTGAAACATGTTTGAAATAACAATATATAACTTCACTGAATAAGTATATAAATGAAAAGGTATAATAAAAGGTGAATGTAGGATGAGTCTGCAGTTTATGCAGTTTATTTACAATGTAATAATTCCAAAACCACCAAAATGCTGAGTTTTGATAATTGCTCATCTTTGTTTCTCAAGGTTAAAAAGTGCTCAAATTTTGATATTAATAACAAATAACTGATAGTCAGAAACAAAACCATGAGATTTCAGAACTATTACAAAACTAAAATATTCCCACAGTAAGTGAGAGACAGTATGTTGTGCATCTAAGAAAAACACATGTATGTAAAGTACTTAACAACAACAAAAATGCTTAGTGGGAAACACTCCAGGAAAGGGTAAATAAGGAGTACAAAAATCAGTTGGGGGATTCCCCCTGGTGCTGAGGGATCACAAATTGCATGTGAAGGCTGCCTCAATTGGAAGTGGTTAACGTTTCTCTGAGGGAGGGTTGGGTGCCTGCCCCTTTAAAGGAGGCGGTAGTCCGACCGGTCCTGAAGAAGGCGTCACTGGATCCAGAGATGGCCACTAATTATAGACCAGTGGCCAACATCCCGTTTCTGGGCAAGGTGTTAGAGCGAGTGGTGGCGGGACAACTCCAAGCACTCTTGGATGAAACTGATTATCTGGACCCATTTCAGTCCGGCTTCAGACCCAGGTACGGTACTGAATCTGCCTTGGTCGCCCTGTACGATGACTTGTGCAGGGAGAAGGACAGGGGGAGTGCGTCCCTGTTGGTTCTCCTGGACCTCTCGGCGGCTTTCGATACCATCGACCATGGTATCCTTCTGGATAGGCTTGCGGGATTGGGGGTTGGAGGCACTGCTTTGCAGTGGTTCCGCTCCTATCTCAATGGCCGATTCCAGAAGGTGGTGCTGGGGGACTATGGCTCTGCACCATGGCAGCTATGCCATGGAGTACCGCAGGGGTCCATTTTGTCCCCCTTGCTGTTTAACATCTACATGAAACCGCTGGGAGAGGTCATCAGGAGGTGTGGGCTGCGGAATCACCAGTACGCTGATGATACCCAGCTCTACGTCTCGTTTTCCACCAATCCAGGTGAGGCAGTGGCTGTACTGAACCGGTGCCTGGCCGAGGTAATGGGCTGGATGAGGGCCAATAAACTGAAGCTCAATGCAGACAAGACGGAGGTCCTGTTGGTAGGCGGTTCCGGCTTCGGAGAAGGTGAATTGAACCTTGTCCTGAACGGGGTTGCACTCCCTCTTAGGGATAAGGTCCGCAGCTTGGGAGTGCTCCTCGACCCGGAGCTTTCACTCGAAGCTCAGGTAACAGCAGCGGCGAGGAGCGCTTTCCTCCAGCTTCGGCTGATTCATCAGCTGCGCCCCTATCTGGAGTACGACAGCCTTGCAACAGTGAATCATGCACTGGTGACTTCCCGTCTTGACTTCTGTAACGCGCTCTACATGGGGCTGCCCTTGAAGACAGTCCGGATACTTCAATTGGTTCAAAATAGAGCTGCCAGGCTGCTGACGGGAACTGGACGTTATGCTCACATGACTCCAGTTCTCCGTCAGCTTCACTGGCTTCCCATTGAAGTCCGGGCCCAATTCAAGGTGTTGGTGATGACCTATAAAGCCCTAAACGGCTTGGGTCCTGGTTACCTGAAGGAGCGCTTACGTCCATATATGCCCAGCCGCCCCTTGAGATCAGCAGGAGAGGCCCTCCTCCGGGAGCCCTCAGTGAAGGAAATTAGGAGGGTGGCTACTCGGAGGAGGGCTTTCTCAGCGGTGGCGCCTAAGTTATGGAATGCGCTCCCCAGAGAGGTCCGCCTGGCGCCGTCGTTATTTGTTTTTCGGCGCCAGGCGAAGACCTTTTTATTTATGCAGCATTTTAAATGTTAATATTATTGAATTTTATTCGGCCAGGGCAGCTTATTTTATTTTACTGTATATATTTTAATTGTCATTGTTTTAATGTATTTTGTATTCGATGTTGTAAGCCGCCCCGAGGCCTTGGCAAGGGGCGGCATAGAAATGTTTTAATAAATAAATAATAAATAAATAAATAAATAAATAAATATGGCACTGGCCCAACACATGTAAGAGGTCACCCTATAAACCTGATTTTCTTGACTGGGCAGGAATATGATGACCTGAAAATTGGGGAGCTAACATCTACCCATTTGTCATGGTCAGCACACTTTCTCTTGAGGTTTGAATTAATGGCTCCTTTCTCTCTCTACAAGGGTGGGCAACCTGTTCAGTTGATCCACCCCGGAAGTTGATGGATCAGAACGGATGCCAGGTGGCTTTGAGGAATCTTCCAGCTGGCATGACAGCCACTCCTGTCAACGTTCAGGTCACCCTGTGCACATTAGCAAGCTGATGGCAGTAAAGGCAGTGAGGAAGTGCTTTATTGCTGCCAGCATTGTGTCCTCATTGTGTCATACCACGTCATTTTTCCAAGTGATTCAGGGCTTTTTATGTCTCAGTCCCAAAGGAGATCTGACTGAACCCTTGAAGGCCCACTGTGAGAAATGTGGTGACATTTTCAGGATAAAGTCACTCGGATCCTTAGTGACTTGGACTTCACAGTTATTCCAGTTCTATCAGCAGAGGAGTCCTGTGTGCCATCTTGTTCCATTCTATTGGATGAATCAGCTTTTGCAGCCTGATGATATGGACAGGGTGCTTGGATCAGTCTGGCCTACGACCTGCTTGCTTGATTCTTGCCCACCTTACTTGGTTGAAAAATCTATGGGCATGGTTGGGGATTCAAGTCTGGGTCCAGGGTTGCTCCTGGATCCCAAGTTGTCACTTGTGGTTCAGGTGCTGTCACTCGGTCTCCAGGAGCATTTATAATCAGCTTCAGCTGATTTATCAGCTGCATTCCTACTTGAATGTGCAGAGACTTGCTGCGGTTATCCATGTGCTGATAACCTCCCACTTAGATTACTGCAATTCACTCTACTTGAGGCTGCCTTTGAAAACCGTCTAGACCTTGCAACTTGTCCAAAATTGGGCAGCATGCTGCTGACAAGGAGCAGTATCTGTGAGCATATCACATTGGTCTTATGCAGGCTACATTGGCTGCTGGTTGCCATCTAGACCCAATTCAAAGTGTTCACAATAACATACAAAGCCTACACAGCTTGGAGAGCCAAGGTTATCTGAGGGTGCATCTTTCTTCATATGTATCTGCCCAATCACTGTAATCTTCATCTGAGGACCTGCTCTGCATTCCTCCCGCTAACAGAGTGAAGGGGGAGATTGCAAGGAAGAGGCATTTCCAATCATAGCTCCCCAGCTCTGGAAATCAATTCTAGTGGAGGTTCAGCTGGCATTCCATTCTTCTTTCTTTTAGGCACCAACTTAAGACTTTTTGTTCCATTGTTATTTTGACATTGGTTTGGTTGAATTGTTGGCTGGTTTTAATGATGACTTTAGGAATAGTTGTGCAAATTTTAGGGCTGGAAGGAAAATGGAAAGTGATGTACACAAACAATGCCTGGGAATTAAAAAGAGGGGAAGTTCATACACCTGCAATAATGAAGCATGTACATCAATTTATATCCCAGCCATTAATTTTGTGCACAATTTCTGTGTGTGTGTGTGTGTTTAAACATCAGGGAACTTCATTAGCTAAAGATGTAGTTACTCCAGAAAGGAATTGCAAAAATGGAGGCAGTTAACATCTCCCCTTTCTGGAGTAGCTGGGGAGTTGGGGTACTGAAAAGGTGGAATACACTTACTACTGAGAGGATCATATCACAAAAAGGAAGGTATTTGTCCTCTACCTTTTTGGTGTGTTTATTCCTCTGGCTCTTCCCCTGCCACCACCAGTTTTAGTGCTTCTGACTTCTACTACCATGTCCCTGCTTTCTCTTACTGACATTTATCCCTCAGTCCTTGGCAACTTTGGGCAAATTACTCAATAGGCTAGGGATGTGTGAGGAATCTATCCAGGTTGAAATCCATCAGCTCCCCAGAGTTTGCAGCAGCCCAGAGTGCAAGTTTCTGGCAAGCATAGTCAGCATTCACAAGGTTCTTGCAAGGAATTATGCTCCACACTGCAAGGAGCTGAAGAAGGCTGGTCATGGGGCACTCGCCAGGAAAGCAATCACTGTGCAAGCAGTGTCTTTTTCCTGTGCCAGCAGCAGATGCCTTTTAGGAGGCTGCTGATGAGAAGAAGGTTGCTAGATACACAACCAGGACTGTGCAAGCATTCACATGCTTCTTTTCCATTTGGCTCACTTTGGAAGAGCAGGCTGAACACAAGAGGAAGCCTGCAAATGCTTGGAAGGACAGGTTCTGACAGGGTTTGTCTGAATCCTACAATAGGCAACCTCATCTTCTCAACCCTTGGACAGCTGAAAAGTACAATGAAATTAAAAAGGTAAGACAACTGCATGCCTGTGAAAGGCCAAAAAATATAATTTTAAAAATTGGAACATCCCCAAAAGCCAAGGAATGTATGACAGTCCTACCAAACTACTATTCAGCATCAGTGGAAGTTGCTAGTAATATAATAAGTGAACAGCCGGGGGGGGGGGGGGCTTTGCTGCACTTACCTGGTGGCTCTGCAGTCAATCTTGGCAATTCATGATAAATCAGTCTCCCAGCTTCTCCTGACATGCCAACCCACCATGGGCAAAAAACCTTACAACAAGTCATCAATTGTTTGCATAGCTTCTCCTTCCCACAAAAAACCCCCCAAAACAAACAAAAAACCACACACACACCGTGCAGAAAACACCCAGGTTTGGATGACACAACAATCCACAATGACTTGGTTAGAACCCAACTAGTAAGTAATTCAGCCTAACATACAAGTTACTTTAAGCAAAAAAAAAAAAGCATTAACTGTCTCACATAACTTTTACATGCTGATCAGAACAAAAACATGCACACCTACCTACGGGCAGGAACAAAGGAAAAGTGAGAAGGTGCATTTGGGGAGAAATTTCTGGGACTATCCAATGGACTTCCACCTGTTCAAAAAGATATTAAAATAACATTTGTACTGAATTTATAACCTACAATTTGTATTAACAAATTTGATTAGCATCTAATACACTGAATATTTATGGCTTACATCCCAGTTGCTAATAATGATTTTTTCATTTTTATTTTCATTCTATTTCAATCTAAAGGAGCCCGTTCTAAAGCTACAAACACATTTTTTTAACATTTCTGAAAAATTGCCATTAAGATGATCAGGATAGCTCTCTCTTCAGTGTAACATAAAATCCTTAGAACCACCTTGCTGTATGAGACCAATTTCTGTTCCCACAATAGCTAAATGGATGGCAATGGAAGACTCACAAACATGTTGAGCATAACAACATACCGCACCTGAATCTGGAAGTATTCATCAATGTATCTTACCCATTTTAGTTCAAGCTGGCTACGACAGCCTATGGTAGAAAGTTCCATTAACTATGTACCCTCTCTAGTTTCAGACAGTAAAACCTTTGAGATCATCTTTTTAGTTAAAAATAAGGAATAAAGCTCTTCTTTCTAACTGCACTGTGACCAGAGGGACTCCAAGAGGAGGTTGTGGAGGCTTTCTCTAGGGTTTATTGATTTTCGTTTAGAGCATCCAGGCAGCCACTCCTATCTCACCCTCTTCCTCAATAGCTGCCTAGTGGACAAAGCTTTTTTCCCTCTTTCATCTCAGGTATCTACTCCAACTCTTTTTTTCTCTGTTTCCTCTCTCCTTCCCTGTGTGCCTCTTTCTCCCTTTTACATTTCTACTCCAACTCCTTCTGTCCAGCCAGCAACACCATTGCTGGTCAACTGTCCCCTCCATCTGACCTCCAGTTTGTCTGGAAAGCTCCAGAACATTCCATTTGCTTCTCTATCAGATGCTGGAACTTGTCATGGTCTTTGTTCAAAGGAAACAAATGTCCAGTCCCCTATCTACTCCCTTTGCGGGTGTCAGCAACATAGATTCTCTAAAAGAACAAATTAAACAAGCTTCTAATGCATAAAGCTCAGCATCTCTTCTGGTAGCAGCCTCTTGACCTCTCAGCAAGAGGCTGATCAGGTTTGAGTGACTTATTTCTTCTCAGACTCTGGAATTTTAATTAGATCCCAACTGGGCTGTATCTCCACAAGATGAAAAATAACTAATAGTCCAACTCTATTTGTCACAGTAAAGCACTGAAAACAGCAGGGAAAGTGTGAATTTAAGAACTGTACCTCAAGTGCTATATATGAAGTATTTATCTGAATAAGCATGTGTTTTGAAAACATGCAAAAGATATAAATTAGAAACAGGACTCTTATGCATAGGCTGCTGAGAAAATAGATAGATAATCAAATTCTTAACTAAAGAATGTGCTATATAAAGTTCTTAGGAACAATGTAAAACTCCATGTAACATTATGTGTTAATGTTAAGGACAAGAACACTGTAGGACAGGGGCAGGCAACCATTTGGGACCATGGACACATTTGCCATTTGAGGTCTGCCAGTCATTTGTCCTTGTGTCAATTTGGGCCTTTTGGCATTTATTTCAGGATTCCATCTTTATCTACCTCCACATAGCCCCGATTTTTTTCTGTCTCCTGCCCGCTTGCATTTAGAGCCAATTCCAGGTTTCAGAAGACACTTTGACAAGATACCTTCAATGGCTTTCCTCCTTTCAGTAAGCCAACTTTCTAACTGGTAGCTGCTATTGCTTTCCTCCTCATTTTCATCATTACCACCACTTGTCTGCTTGGCAGACAAAGAACATGAGCAAACAGGAAATGCCATCTGCTGCTGATCCTTCTCACTATCACTGTTGTCTGGGCCAGAGCAAAAGGCAGACGAACGTGAAGGCTGCATGTTCTTAAGGCTGGGTAAAAAGAGAAACAAATCCAGTGGGCCTCTGCTGGGCTCTGGGTCCTCAGTAGATACTGAATCATGCCTAGTCCTGACATTGACTCTGCTTAAATTCTATTTTGTTGCCTTGCTTTTCCTCAATTCCTCCTCGACAATGCCTCTCCTTTGCATTTTTCCACCACATTACTGTTGCTTACCAACACTTTCCTTTGCCATTGTTTCTACCTCCTCCTAGAGATTCCCCCCACTGCCTAATTTGTACCAACTTGCTATTCACAGGCCTTGAGCTAAAGAGAAGCAGCAGCAGCAACAGCACAAAAGCAGGGTGGCTTGAGTTGGTGTGCAGGGGAGTAATGAAGAAGGGGACTCTTGATGGGTGCTGATGAATCCTTGGGTATACATCACTTACCCTTGTTGTAGGTTCTATATACATTATACATATGATTGATATTAATAATCTCAACAGATGACATTATTATATTTATTTATATCCTGCCTATTCCCAAAGACTGACACTCTAAGCAGTATTATTTTTAACATATGCAGCATTACTCTTGATCATACTGCCTCCTTTCCACCCTCTTTACTAGAAAGAAAAAAAGTATTTTACTTTCAAGACTTCAACTCTTCAGTGGTGAAATATTCTTTTTTAAAAGATTTATAACAAGAGGTGGAGGGAACATAGTGAATGCAGGGCTACAGGTGACACTGACTCAGAGAAGCCTTGCAGTTTGGAAGGACTGTGGAAAAGCTTGAATACAGCATTGGTTAGTTGGCTGTTGTAATTTTTGTTACACTCTGTCATACACATCATGAAGGTATCCCCCTACAAAGAACAAAATCCTATGATTAAGTGAAAGTCTATGATTAAAATATGAAGATCTGAGTATACTGCAGTGAGCAATCAAATAAGCTCAATTGCAATGTTTGGCACATGGAAGAAAAATACAACCTCAAAAGGAGTGCTGCTCATCACAAGCACTCCTCATAAATTGATTAGAAGCATCTAATCTTTCAAATCTTATTAGTGTCAGATATCACATTCTCAGGAAAATGTATATTGTGAATTTCAAATTCATAAGAATGAATGTTTAAGAAGCTGAGTTATATTAGGTACAGATAACTGTACACTGAAATCTAAGGTCAAGCTAATCTATTACTTCTCATTAGGATAACAAAAAGATGCTTCCAATCTGTTTACACACACAAAATAAAATAATTACATATTTATTAACTATAATTAATATTATTAGGACAAATATTAGGGGAGACTACAAAAAAAGAACCACCTTGTATTTCTCCCTAAATATTAGACAGATGGGTTTAGGGACATGGTAATGTCCAGCCGGGGTCTTGGAAAAGGAAGAAATGGCCCCTTAGAAGGGACCTATTCTCTGGAGGGCAATGTGAGAGAAAACTGCAAAACATACTGTTAGCATAAGTCCTGGCTATTCATCCCCTCAACTTTCCAAGCAGACCAAGACAGCGGACTCTTATTAAATCCTTTGTTATGTTAGAACTGTCCTGCTATGCTCACTTTATAGTACAAAACAAGAATATTGGGGGAATCAGTAACAAAAGCAACAAGCAACGCTAAAATACTGGTCATTGGGGAAATGTGGCTTAATGCTACAGAGTTGATTCCAAGCAGAATTCTCCTCCCTTTCAAACTGAAAAGAACAAGCCACACCTTAAGGTTGGAATCTGCTGCTTAAGGGCCAATCACTTGATTGATGTGACACTTCTTAACTGACTTGGCCTCTTAACTTGATGGCATATTCTCAGATTATCGATATTAAATATACTGCACTCCTCATTAATATGCCGAATGCATTTTCCCACAGAATTTGAAACTGTCTATAGAGCACCCATCAGGAATCAAGCCCCATATGCTACACAAGCAGCATTCCTCTTTCACATCAGCTGCAACTGACAGCAAAGAGGGCTGGTGACAAGGGGCTCACCTGGAAAAGAGCCCTAATCTAGGAGGCAATATAAAACACAATATCTTTATGACCAGATTAAATATATTTCATTTCACCTTAAAGAAGAGTTGTTTACTTAAAATGCTAGATCTTTTTGTATTGTGCTTGTTGTTTTAATTTATTTTAGTTCGGTTGGCATCAGCATCCAGTGACCAGCAATAGCAAGTCAAATACTAATGCCTACCCTAGGACCCCATTCCCAGCACTTCAAGGAGCATTCAGTAGGTGGGCTGAGCTATCAGTTTAATATCTTGCAATGTTATGCCGTTGACTGGATTTTCACTGCCCAGTAACCCTGAAGAGGGTGAATGATTGAGAGGACCCTAACCAGAACATAATTTGCACAAAGCTGGAATTGGTCCTAATTTCTATAATCTATTCTTAGCATTTTTCAAGTCTGCTGCCTCTTATTTCTTCTATTTATTGGTGGCATCACCCATTTTTCCTTTTCTTCAGCAGTTTTTAGCAAATATTTATGCAACTATTCTGGTAAGAATCTGCACCTTGAAGATATCCTCATAACAGCTGACTTATTTGTAAAATAAACTGCAATTCACACACACAGTTGTTAGTTTTAAGAAAATGGTTGCTGAGTTGCCAAATGAAACTGTTTGAAATACACTTAAAGGAAGAATTATTTTAAACATTTTCAGCTATAGGTCTTTAGAAAAAAAACTTAAAATTCTCATATACTGATGTGAATTCTGTCAATAATCAACAGGCAACCATTTCAACTTTCTTTGGTGAACTTAAGTATTCGCTTGGATATCAGCCACATCAGATAAGGGGCTCTTGAATCAGAGAAGCAGATGGTTCACTGTAGCTGAACTGCTTCCAATTTTCTCCTAAGGATTTCTTCAGTATTTCTTTACAAAAAGGGCATGGGGATACACTGTCATCCAGTATGAAGAAGACTTTGAAATAATGAATTGTAGCATTTTACTAATAATGGGGAAGCCAACAATACTCACTGTTTTCAGCATGTGCTTACATTCTATTCATACTTATTGGCAGTGTAATTATAGCACCTGGAGTTCCTCAGCAAGACTGTATGTATCAATGCCAGCATTTAGACTAGACTAGCAGGGCTGTCTGGGTCAGCATTTCCAAAAATGCAGACATTATCTTTCTTAACTTTATGAGTTAGAAGAGGGATGAGAAAGCTTTTTCAGCCCAATGGTTGCATTTGTTTGCGCATAGGCTTTTGGGAGAAAGTGGCAGTTACATGGAGATGATCAAACCCCAAAATTGGTAAGACTAAAGTAACACTATTTCCCTTTTTCTCCCACATACCCCATTCCTTATTTCTCATTTGTTCTGAGAAATTTCTTTTTCTTTTCTTCTCCTCACTTGGCTCTTTTATGCCTTGCGAAGAAATCTGATCAATTAAGAGATCTCACACTTTCTCACAGTGAGAAAGAGGAATGGGAAGTAAGCAAGCCCCTGAGTCTCTGCTACTTGCCTATTTAAGTGTCACCAAAGCAGGGTTACTAGTGCATGTTAAATAAAGCCAATGATAAAACACAAATAATTTCTCTCTCAGCTGTATGCATCTTACTTTACTCCTGAAAAAGCTTCCTAGGAGGCATTGGGTAGAATATCTATCTGAACAGAATTTGCAGACATGATAGCAGATAGTGTATGGTAAAAGTTCTTCCTCTTCTGGTCTTTTAAATGCTGAACATTAAAGTATTAATGTCCTAGAAAATAATTAGCAACAGCAGAGTTATTTCAGGTAAAGTGTTTATGATTTGACCTCAAAGAGGAATTGGTCTCACCCACAAGTGACCTGCTCTGATCGATTTGTATAAAACAGCCACCACAGTTAGTTCATGGAGGTATCAAAAGCACGCTGTTTTCGGTAAGTTTTGAGTGCTGAGATACAAGAGGTCTTTATCCCACTTACAAAATAAAGGCCAAGAGCTTATTAGACTCATCTTCTAGGGGTAATGGACAGTATAGTGATAATACAGTGGCACCTCAGTTCATGAACGCCTCAGTTCATGACCAAATTGGTCGTGCTGGGGGGTGAGATGGCCGCGATCATGCTCAGGGAGGGAGATGGCCGTGATCTTTGTTGCTCTTTGTTACTTTGTTGTTCTTTGCTATTTAGTTTCAAATTTTTGTGATTAAAAAAATGGTTACAGAACAGGTTAACCTTATTTACATTGAACCTTATGGGGAAATTTGACTTGGCTCACGACCAATTTGAGTCACAACCAGAGTCATGGAACGGATTAAGTTCGTGAGCCAAGGTACCACTGTACCTGGGACATCTAACATGGATGCTTTATTTATTTTGGTGCCAGGACAAAACCTTTTTATTCATCCAGTACTTTAATAGTTGAAGACTTTTACTGTGTATTTTTATATATTGAAGACTATGCTTTATTTAAGTGCTGTTATGGTTTTTGTCCTTTGTAAGCTGTCTAGAGATCCATTCCAGATATAAGAAGGGATAAAAATGTTATAGACAGACAGACAGCTTTGCCAGCACAATGGAAAGCTAGTGAATCACGCAGCAATCAGAAATGAGTGAAATGTGTGTCCCTATGATGGAGAAAGTCAGCAAAGTTGTAAAAGGAGGCTTGACTGACTTATCCCATTCTGGAATGAGCACTTCCACTCACTCCCAGGGTTGCTGTTGGAAGTACACATTTCTGTTGCATTTGTAGTCAGTCCTATGAGCACAAGAGAAACAGCAGAATGGGGGCAGCAGTACCAAACAGCACCAATATGTTTTAGAAAAATTTGGTGGAGAACAGCATAGGGAATGCAGAACAGGAATCCTTCTGTTTCAAAAGGTCAAAAGCTTTCTACACAAAATATAAAAAGTCTTCTACACAACATAAATTGGTTCTTTATTTCTCAAAAGTTGTGCAACATTCAGTCCTCCTAGCAAAGGTGATTAAGTGCATTATGCCATGATATGCAATTACAGGCAACAGGCAAATGTTATTCCTGTTTACTGCCAAAATCAAAGACATAAATTATTAATAAGATTTCACTCAATTTAGTCCCAAAGATAGATTTCCTTCAAAAACAAATGTCTAGTATTATGAAAAATATTATATTATGAAAAATAGCTATTCTGTCAAATAATAACACAGTGATCATATCTTCTATTACCTGCATGGCCATGGAGTGGAGAATGCGGTCGTGGAAGTGTTGGAGATGTGCTAGAGGTTACAATCAAGCTCTTTCTATTACTGGTCCGGCAACTGGAATAAAAGACAACACACACATATATTCAAATATAGCACAGAAATGCCTTATGGTCTTCATAACATGTTTATATTGCTTGAGACGTAATTACTTGGATAAAGTAATACAAAAACACTAATCCATACAATATTGGTTACAAGACTGCTGAACTACATTTGATACTGCATGAGAGGTTTTACAGAGCTTTGTCAATTCTATTCTGGTGCACTGTATACCATGCTCTTAATTTTGGCTCTCCCCATCTCTCAACTTCCTAAATTGTATAAGATGAATTCATGGAACACAGTGATAGAACAGGATAGATGGTAATGTTAGAGATATTATATTTATAATGTTATACGAGAGTGCTCAGAAATGTGAATATAATGTTGTGAACTCACAAAGCTATTACTACATAAGATTTCTGTACTGCAATAGCAAACACACTACTCATAGTGAAAAATGTTCACAATAAACTATATCCATATCACAATTGACTATAAAATCCTAAGATTTTGGCAACTCTACATCATTAGTACAATTATTAGGCACATGTTATCTTGGATACCTTTGAATTGGTATCTCAATTGTCAACAGACTTTCTGCCACATTTTTGGTATTACACAGTCATAAAGGATGAAAATTTACAAGACTCACAACAGAGGGTGGTAATAATATGTTGGCTATGCTGAAGTATGTTTACTAACTGTATACAGTCCAAGACAGAAGACTAAGTATGTCTCAACATAAGAAGCAGTTCTCCATAAAGTTACAAGAACAGTGTTGTGATTCTGGAAAAAAAATTATTTCCTCTCAGAAACCTGCAGCACATTCAGGAGGGTCTCACAATACTCTGTGTAATACTTTTTGGAGAAACTAATGGGAATGATGTCAGGGAAAGGAAATGCTAGAGAAGTCAGTTTCTGTGAACTTCCCTTCTGCCACCATGATGACGAATATCACCTCGATTATATAAAATCCTGTTAAACTTCCACTTTAAAGAAGAGCAAGCAAAGAACTATATGATTAGATCATAAGAAGATCTGGGAAGATCTATAGCTTTTGATGCCTATGAGTTTAAAATAGATTTGAGAAAATGACTAGATGATATACTAAACCCAAAAAGCACTCCTCCAAATTTATAGTCAAAATAGATCCTAGAAACCTGAGTAAAAAGAGGGGAAATATTTCCACATGTGATTCTCCTGCAAGCTGGCAACGTTTTATTTGACCAATAAATTTGACACATAATAAATAAGCTATGAATATAAGGCAAATATGGACCTTTTCATTTCCAATGAGCTATGCTAAGTATTTACTTGCAAACCAATTAGAAGCGATCTCATGCATAATTATCATGGCTAGCATATGCCATATTAAAACAAATCTATTCTATACCTTGTGAAATGGATAGGTGAGGTTATTACATCAAGAGTAATTATCAAAAGCAAAACATTTTATTAGCATAGGCAACACTCTTTTACTGCTATGTTTATTTAAAGAATTGAAAAAAAAGTATCATTTGCTTCTTTATCACTATATACTTCCATGTGCTTTTAAGGTAAACTTAAATATGAATATCAACAAGGACACCAATCCTGTCCTACCTGCAATGATAAGGAGCAAGCTACCCTGAGTCATTTGGACAAAACAAGAGACAGGAGGGAAAAGTGCACTAGCAAATTCCAAACCTGAGATAACTATTTGCAGCTCCTCTAGCTGAAGTATCAATATTTGCATAAAAAGTAAATTGGGATGATAAAGACATGCAAACCAAAATGAACTCTTAAAAGCACAATAATCATCATTGATCTGTGTCTCTGCAGCATTTTATTTGAATACAACATTACTGTTATTTGGTACAGATGCCAGAGCACATTAAGTAGATGTAACATGATTGAACTACCAGTTTATAAACTGAAACACCTTAATTGTAGGCATAGTTCTTTGATATTTTTAAAATATTCAGTAAAGTAGCAAATTGTTCATTTAGTAAGAAAAAGCATTCTAAAATAATGAGACTGCTACACTGCATACAGTTACACAGAATATTAAGCTTCCTCAAGCTGTTACATTCCCAAAGTATCTTCATATTACCAGATTACATCAAGGACTGCATGAACCCATTTATGAGGCCAGTAAGAAGCAATGGAGAGTGAACTGATTTTGAAGTTAGACAGTAAAAGAGAGTTTAGGCAAATCTGCTAAATGTTTTATTTTAAAATAGTCAACTATTTGTTTCAATGGAAGCAGTGCTGGCTCCAAGTTTTGAGGACCCTTGCGCAAGGCACCCTCAGTACCTTCAGAGATTACCTTCTTACCACCATTGCCATCAGCAGTTATTTCTACTCCCCCACCCCCGCAACTTTTGCATCAGTGCTAATGCCTGCTTGCTTGACAGTGAAACCAGTGAAAGTGTCAGTAATGGCACCTACCAGCTTTCAACAGTGGAGTAGCATTCCAGATAGCTCTTGTCAGTGTGCCCCTGTTGGCCTTTGGATTCTTGGCAGGTGCACAATTATGTTGTTGCTGTTAGTCACAAAGTCGTGTCTGACCCACCGCGACCCCATGGACAACATTCCTCCAGGCCTTCCTGTCCTCCACCATTCCCCCGGAGTCCACTAAGGCTCACACCGACTGCTTCAGTCACTCCATCTAGCCACCTCATTCTCTGCCGTCCCTTCTTCTTTTGTCTTCAATTGTTCCCAGCATTAGGCTATTCTCCAGTGAGTCCTTCCTTCTCATTAGGTGGCCAAAGTATTTTGAGTTTCATCTTCAGCATCTGGCCTTCTAAAGAGCAGTCAGGGTTGATCTCCTCTAGCCAACTTTTGCAGTCTCCTCCTTCACCCGCATCAAGAGGCTCTTTAGTTCCTCTCACTTTCTGCCATCACAGTGGTATCATCTGCATATCTGAGGTTGTTGATATTTCTTCCAGCAATCTTAATTCCAACTTGTGATTCATCTAGCCCCACCTTTCTCATGATGTGCTCTGCATATAAATGAAATAGGCAGGGCGACAGTATACAGCCTTGCCAAATTCCTTTCTCAATTTTTAACCAACCAGTGGTTCCGTGTCCAGTTCTCACTGTTGCTTCTTGACCTGCATATAGATTTCTCAAGAGACAAATAAGATGGTCTGGTACTGTCATCTCTTTAAGAACTTGCCACAATTGGTTGTGATCCACACAATCAAAGGCTTTAGCACAGTCAATGAAGCAGAAGCAGATGTTTTTCTGGAACTCCCTAGCTTTCTCCATGATCCAGCATATGTTGGCAACTGGATCTCTAGTTCCTCTGCCTCTTCGAAATCCTGCCTATACTTCTGGTAGATCTCAGTCCACATACTGCTGGAGCCTAGCTTATAGGATTTTGAGCATAACTTTGCTAGCATGTGAAATGAATGCAATGGTGTGGTAGTTTGAACATTCTTTGGCATTGCGCTTCTTTGGGATCGGAATGTAAACTGACCTTTTCCAATCCTGTGGCCACTGCTGAGTTTTCCAAATTTGCTGGCATATTGAGTGTAGCATTTTTACAGCATTGTCTTTTAAGATTTTGAATAGCTCAGCTGGAATACTGTCTCCTCCACTAGCTTTGTTGTTGCTCAGACTTCCTAAGGCCCATTTGACTTCACATTCCAGGATGTCTGGCTTGAGGTCAGTGACTACCCCATCGTGGTTATCAGGGACATTAAACTCTTTCTTGTATAGTTCTTCTGTGTAATCTTGCCACCTCTTCTTAATCTCTTCTGCCTATGTTAGGTCCCTGCCATTTCGGTCCTTTATCATGCCCATCTTTGCATGAAACATTCCCTTCATATCTCCAATTTTCTTGAAGAAATCTCTTGGTCCTCCCTATGCTATTGTTTTCTTCTATTTCTTTGCACGGTTCATTTAAGAAGGCATTCTTATCTCTTCTAGCTATTCTATGGAATTCTGCATTCAACTTTCTCTTTTTCCCTTGCCTTTCGCTTCCCTTCTTTCCTCAGCTATTTGTAAAGCTTCCTCAGCCATTTTGCTTTCTTGCATTTCTTTTTCTTTGGGATGGTTTTAGTTGCTACCTCTTGTACAATGTTGCGAACCTCCATCCATAGTTCTTCAGGCACTCTGTCTATCAGATCTAATTCCTTAAATCTATTTGTCACCTCAGTGGTCTAGTGCTTTTCCCTACTTTCTTCAATTTAAGTCTAAATTTTGCAACCAGAAGCTCATGATCTGAGCCACAGTCAGCTCCTGGTCTAGTTTTTACTGACTGTATAGAGCTTCTCCATCTTTGGCTGCAGGGTACATAATCAATCTGATTTCTGTGTTGACCATCTAGTGATGTCCATGTGTAGAGTCATCTCTTGGGTTGTTGGAAAAGAAAGCTTGCTATGACCATCGTATTCTCTTGACAAAATTCTACCAGCCTGTGCCCTGCTTCATTCTGTACTTCAAGGCCAAACTTGCCTGTTATTCCAGTTAATTTTTGACTTCCTACTTTACCTTTAGCATTCCAATCCCCCATGATGATAAGGACATCATTTTCACTACCTTGTTGTGGAGAAGGGACTTATATAGCTCAATGGAACTATGAGCTATGCCTTGTAGGGCCACCCAAGATGGACAGGTCATAGCAGAAGGAAATGGCGACCCACTCCAGTATCTTTGCTATGAAAACCCCATGGACAGTACCAAAAGGCACAGCTATATGAACCTTTAATACTTGCCCTAGATAGGGGTCTAGTTGAATCAGTGACTTTTTAAAGAAAAGTGGATAAACAGCACACACATGCTAAATTGGCCAGTCACTAACCGCTCTCCATTACATATACTGTTTGTTCCACACATTTCTACTTTGCTAGGAAAAGAAAGTATAATGGCTCTTGAATTTAAAAAGGCAAGTCTTTGTAAAGCTGAGGGTGAAATATGTTAAACCAGGGGTCTCAAACTCAACTTACCTGGGGGCCACTGAAAGTAGAGGCTGGGTGAGTCTGGGCCGCATCAAGTATTCCCCAAAAAAAGGATTTCAAGTATTCCAAAAAAAGTACAACTGACCGCGGTGGTGGTGGGCTGCTCATCCCGCGTTGCTCCCGGAGGCCGGTCCGGGCACCGCTGGCGCTTTGAAGGCCGCAGGGCCCCTCCCCCATGCCCCGCCCATCCCCGTGCACAGCTTAGAGGGAACATTGCGCCCAGGGTAACAACTCATGTAGGTGCGTGTGAGAAAAACGCACGGGCCGCACTATCACTAAACTTTGATATCAAGTGGGGGCCACAAAATATCATCCCACAGGCCACAACTGGCCCACGGGCCACGAGTTTGAGACCCCTGTGTTAAATTAACTTTATTTACTGGTATGGTTTGTCTTCCTGGGATAGGAGGGGCAATGCATACCTGACTGTGGTTGTATTCCAGCTTCCACCCCCGCTACCAACCATGCAAAATGTTACACCTAGCCTGATTCTGTTTTCACATGCAGAAAGGTGAATTGCTTGGAGGCTGCCAATTCTTGCTATGGAGTATTCTTCCCCTGTACCAGTTTCATTATTTTCTTTTGTGCAATTGCAGATCCTTCCTTTGTGGCAGGGGAAGCCTGCCTAGGGTCACCTTACTAGCATTCATCTTGGGGAAAGGCAAAAGAAAAGGGAGAAAGCCACAATACCCAGCAGCCTCCTAGCTTATTAGAACAAAGCTGTAAGGGAGAAAAGAACTGACAGATTTTCAGAGCATTGGCCGGTCAACCAGCAAAACTGACTTATTATTATTATTATTATTATTATTATTATTAATAATAATAATAATAATAATAATAATAATATTTCATTTACACCATGGATTCCTCACTCTTCAGTGTGTATTAAATTCAAAACCATATTTTTCTGTGAGCAAGTGAGTGCGTGCGCACGCCGTCTTGTTTAACCAAGTTCTTTTTTCTTCTAGGTTGAGAAGAGAAAGCCATAACCATAGTATATCATTACTTTCTTCCTTTATACATTGACTGTTATTCCTGTTATTGCTATGGGGCACTACAAATTTTTAAGAAACAATGATTCTGGGTAGTTCTTTTCAAAGCATGGTGCGGCTGTGAATTCTTTCTTTTCTATTTTTGTGGACAAGATATTGACTGTAGAACATTTCTTCTCTTTTCTGGACAATGTACAGTGATTATGAAGCAGTACTGATTATCTCTGAGTAAGACATTGCAGCAGGCCTCTGAATTTTGTATAAGACCCATATCTTGTTGTCATGAAGTTGTTTGTGTGTGCATAGCTCAAGGGTTTCTTTGTGTTTTAGCTTTGTTGTTGTATGGAGGACAAAACAATGGATGCCCTGTTTTGTCCATGGGTCCCAAACTACAGCCCGGGGGCCAGATCTGGCCCACCATGCCTATTTATCCGGTCCACTATACCCATCTGGACCCGCAGCATGTGTGCCCATGCCCATATGCATGCTCCCCCCCCCCATTGCCCACCTCAGCCCACGTGCAGGGAGGCAGCGGTTTGCTTGCTCAGTGAAAATGACCTCCAAGAAAGCAAGCCGCTACCTTGTGCGCCTGCCTCATGGTGTGTGTCCGCCTATGCCTCACCTTGCCTCATGACACGCCCCACCCCCGCCTCAGCGCGTGTGCCTGTGCACATCGCCCCCGCCCGCACGGCCGGCTCCACCTTTCTGGCCTGCGCCCAGCACCGGCACCTTTCAACTGGTCCCCTGGTGAAAAAGTTTGAGGACCCCTGATTTTGTCTAACAAAATTTGGCCCTGCCTCTGTTGCACCCATGCTTCAGCCTCTGCAAACTTGCCCTTTGAGGGCCACACTAGTCATGCTAGCCACTGCATTTTAACTACCTTCCTCCATACTCGATTTCATCCCTCTGTGTGAACACATCCCTCCATTGAGATGTCAAGCAATCTCTCATGAAACTAAATTTTTTTCAGGGGGTTCTACTACAAGCCCATTTATAAACATGTCACAAACCTACTAAAGCGTGTTCTTAATTCCAGCTCATCCATTTCATTCTATATTGTACTGCACATAATGGACATTTGGTAAAATGCGCACACTATTAAATATGTTTGAATGATGAACAAACATGGTTATCATCATTTTAAATGTATGTTTCCATGGAAACAGTAAGTTCAGAAAATTACTTGTATTACACAGAGTTAGCCATGAGTTCCTGTAAGTAAAAATAACATTCATGACATGTGCATTAGAACGTCCAATGCATTCTTAGAACTCAACACTATGGAACACTGGCATCAGACATTGCAACAAGATACCCTGCCTCAACTTTCTGGCAGTGCTGGATCAGCAAGTAAGGTATGAGAACATTTACAAATAGAAGGAAATGCAGAAATGTCTATGTTGCAAAATAAGGTGATGCTGCCACCAATAAAGTTGTTTTTGGGCAAAGAACTTGCTCAAAAGAGCACTATCAGACTATTTCCACTTTGTTTTCCACTATCATGCCTTTTTAATGTTTTCAGTCATGCTTGAGATTCTTGTATTTAGAACATAATGACTGCAACACACTAGTGGTGCATTAATAGTTTCAGAGATGAGGCAGTAATTTTGAAAACCACTCCAGCTATTTAAAGGAGTGTTTAAAAAGAAAACCATCTACATGTATTCTTTCAGAAGTTTTTAATGCAGCCTGAACAATCAAGCAAGAACCTTCACTCATCTGTCTGCTATGGTAGTTATACATAACTGACCAGCAGTATCAAATTACTAGCAGTCCCTAAACTATTTAAAACTTGAGAAATATCTTTCATAACATTACAAACATTTTCTGAAGGAAAAATAGACATTTTGAAGATAGGAACAAATATTTAGCATTTTTATGCACAATGCAGCAAAACACACTTCTAAAATTGACATGTTAATGAAAAGCACCAGCTGCACAGCAACACTAACTGGATATGGAAGTTAGAGCTTTAATTATAGTAATTTAGAGATGGAAGCAATTTTGCAAGCAATCTTACCACTGACAACAGGAATAATTAAGTCTTTCAAAATAGAAGCAAGCAAGCAACCAGTATAAGATTGTCTCTATATTCAGTGGCAGTTTTAAAAAGTATCTGCACAAGAACAAATGGAATTAAGTGTTCTTCTTGTTTACATTTGCTACTTTGGATAACAGCATCATAAACAAAAATGTGCCGTGTACATTGTATAAATCTCCCTCCTATACTATGGGTGAAGTAGTAAATTACCATCAAAATAACTAATCATATACATTCTGTGACAGTATGGAATTCTCTGCCAAGGAAAGCTCATCTGAGCCCAAGCCATGTGATTTAAAGAAAACATTGCAAAACATTAGTTAATTGGGACTTCACAGGAATTGTGTGATTTTGTTGCAGATGTGTTATGTTTAAGGACCATACCCTAATCTAAGGTATTGCTGTTGTATAATTATTGTAATTTGACTCTGCATGCCTCTCTGAGCTCTATGGACTGGAACAGCATACAGTTTTAAGAAACTCCAACCAATTAAGCTCATTAACATTGATAACATAACAGCATAAGAGGAGCCTGTCAGCTCAATCCATCTACTCAAGTATTCCACTTCCAACAGTGACCAGCACGATACTTCCCAGAAGCCTAAAAGCAAGTAACACAGGCAACTGATATCCAGAAATTCTGGACCTGCGGGTTCCATTTAGCTAAACAGCCACATCCCTCCATGTATCAGCCTCATCTACTCCCAAAGCCACACTTAGCTTGTGTCAGAAAACTGCATAAATGTGTTCTCTCTTTTGAATGACCATGTTCTGTTCTTGAAATGGTGAGGGGACTCATTCTCAGGAACAATTCCTCCACACCATGTAGTTGTATAAACTTCTGTCATGTCCTCCCTAGTCATGGAAGAGCCCTGTACCCATTTTCTTCTTCTCTTGTCTTTAGGAGTGAAGACAGATTTCCTTATCAGCAGAGTTATGCAGCAAAATACCATATTAAAATAAGAATTTCTATCATGACTGAAGTTATTCTCTTTAGTAATGCGTTGGTACCAGTCCTACCTATCCATAAAAATAATACTTGGATATTTTAATTTGATTTATAAAACTACATCCAATAGTCCCAAATGGGACTCTCTGGGCAGTGTACATCCATCAATAATATCATATAAAATTACACAATACATAGGGATTAGAGTATTTTTAAAACTATCAAAAACATAAATACGAATAAGATTGCCACATAGTACTTTAGCAAAATTTATCCTCAGTCAGCTTTGTGGATAAATCATCTAAGAAATAGTTTTATTTAACCAATCAACTAAAATTTAGTACTATCTAATTAGATATTAAAATATCTGAAAACTATTTTGCCTGGCACTGAAATGTGAGGAATAAAGAGGCATTTATACTTCACTGCAGCTCAGAATATTCCTTCTGCTAGAGTTCTGTAGATACCAGAATCTCATCAGACATGTGATCCCCATTAATAAACTAACTGGTTTAGACAGAGTCAAAATGTTTTGCAGCAGTGATGTGGGTTTTCCACAAAAAACAGAACACAACACTTTTGTGGAAAAAAAAATCCAATGCCCCAGTAACTTCCAATATGTCTTTTCTTTTCTCAGGACAATTTCTACACATTTTTCAATGCTTCTTCATTCTTATTGCATTGTTAACATGTTCTTGTCCACAATACTGATGATTACCTACTGTCTTTCATCCTTCAGTGTTTTCATTGTAATATCGTCACACACTAGTCTTCTTGTGCATTGGCATTATGACCTAGCACAAGCACTAGATGACTAACAGATCTTATGCAAACAAACTTCCAGAAGGAAAACTGAGGCACTCCTCTAAGGAAGATGAAACAAACAGTAAACACAGTGTTAGTTTCAATTTCAGCTTTCGTTCAGTTTGTTACTGAAGAATGTTAGCAGCAGATGGCAAATACACCATGTGTAAGTCTGGTACAGACCCAGCTTGAAGCCAACTGTACTGGGCACAGTTATCATACTTTATGCCTAGGTTCCCCTATGTACACTTGAGCACTAGGATTTGTCAATGCTTGCATCAGGGGAATAACTTACAGATATCCTGTATTTAACCCATCTAACATGATTGATTACAGTGCAGCAGCCCAGACAACTGTGAATAAACACAGAGATAAATGATACTTAAAATTTTCCATAGAAAAATATAGCACAGAAAAACTGTCTGGAAAATCTTCCACCTGGTATCACTGTTTAGTAGTTATTAGTTAGCATAAGGAATAATTTGTGAAAGATTCTGAATCTTAAGACAAGGGGTTTGGATTTATCTTGAATATCCAATAATTTGGATTTAGAGAAAAATGTACTATTATTAGATCTAATATTGACTCCTTTAGTTATGACACTAAATTAATGCACTTTAGCTTAAGAGTCAGTCTAAAGTTATAGCAGAAAAACCTACAAAGCAATTCCCATCCAAAAACATTTAACTACTATTTTAAAAATTTTAAGAGCTGTAGATAGCCATCTCACAGATTTTACTGAATGATATAACAGTTCTTACAAAAGGATTTTGTAGTCTTAATTGTGTTCTTTTTTTTTCTTGAACAGTTTGAGCACATAGATACTACCATTTTAACTGAATATATTTGATCATGCTCAGAACAATTTGCATGTATTTATAATCATCTTCAACCCCTTTAAGTGAATGTTTTCTACTTCAACACCATGGAAAAAATATTTTTAAAACCACCTGATTACTGAGCTACTTAACTCACTGAAATGACATATTTAAGTCTCTATTATAACGAATGCTAGTTCACATTGAAGAGCACATTAAAAACACAATATGATATATTTATGCAAGCTAATAAAATTATTTTGAAATAGGGACTTCCCAATGGGTTCCCCAATATGAGCATTAATATACTTTAGCAGTTGATAAACTGAATTTGAAAAAATAACCAACATATACCATATTTTTCCATGTATAAGATGCTATTTTTTCTTAAAAACGTTTTCCTAAAAATAGAGGTGCATCTTATACACGAGGGGCCAAGAGGAGAACCGCGGGTGCGCTGGGGGGGGG